>NC_052159.1:101351066-101676417 GCF_902713615.1 Scyliorhinus canicula
GCCCCTCCTCCCCTGCCAATCAACCATAGCCATTCCTAGGCCAGTCTGTGGCCCATGCCCCGCACCTCCCCTGGTCTGCCCTCGGGCAACTACCATCATCAACCCTCCTCCTTTTCCACCTCGAAAGTCCCCTCCCCATCAGCAGTGTAATCCCCCCCCCCACTCAACCCCCCCACTCCCCCTCCCAACACCACCCCCCCCCACATCGGTCTTCAGCTCACCCCCCACTTTGCTCGATTTATTTTTTTTGTTAACACAGAGGGAAAATGGTACCATCCAGATCTGCCCCGGGGCAGAAATTGCTGTGGGCTACCTGAGTCGATCACATGACCTTCACCATTGAAATTATTGAGAAACATTGCACAGCTTGTGGTAGTAGTGACCTGCAAGGCCACTTGCACGGTGGCGCAGTGGGTTCGCCCTGTTGCCTCACGGTGCCAAGGTCCCAGGTTCAATCCTGGCTCTGGGTCACTGTCCGTGTGGAGTTTGCACATTCTCCCCGCGTTTGCATGGGTTTCAACCCCACAACCCAAAGATGTGCAGGCTTGATGGATTGGCCACGCTAAATTGCCGCTTAATTGGAAAAAATTAATTGGGTACTCTAAATTTTAACAAAAGTAGTGGCCTGCAGGACCTTTTGCCACCAGGGGATTGTCGTAGTTTGCATAGCAACATTTCAAATTGATGTTATGCAAAAGAAATGTTTCCATGTGCCTCTATTCATTAAACCAACTCCATATGCTTTTATTAACAACCTTCTCAACTTGTCCTGGCGCTTTCAAAGATTTGTGCCTGTTTAGATTCTGAACCCCTTTATACGTGAACAATTTAATTTATATTGTCTCATTGGAACATGATTGGGTGGTATTTCTTTTCACTATTGATTTAAAGAAAACTCATTCTTCAGAATGCACATTTCCAAACCTCAGTAATGAAATGCAAAATGGTAATTTCTAGAATTTAAATCATAGAATCACTACAGCATTCGGCCCATTGAGTCTGCACCAACCCTGCATCTTACCTAGGCCCACGCCCGCATCCCATCCCCATAACTCAGTACCCCACATAACTATTTTGGACACTAAGGGGCTATTTAGCATGTCCAATTCACCTAGCCTGCACATCTTTGGAATGTGGGAGAAAACTAGAGCACCCAGAGGAAACCCACACAGACACGGGGAGAACATGCAAACTCCACACAGTCAGTCACCCAAGGTTGGAACCGAACCCGAGTCCCTGGTGCTGTGAGGCAGCAGAGCTAACCACTGTGCCACCATGCCGCTCTGTTCCCAGGTCATCATCATATTTTGCAGAGCAACATTTCAAAGTGGCGCAATGCAAAAAAATGTTTTGCACATGTGTCAGAGTGGATTTTATCATTTGCAACGTACGCTGGGATACTTGACTATGGAAAAACTATGCTGGACGCTGCTAATGTTCTTGCTTCTATGTTAAAGTGGAGCTGAGTCCACAAAAGATCAGCCATGATCTCATTGAATGGCGGAGCAGGCTCGAGGGGCCAGATGGCCTGCTCCTGCTCCTAGTTCTTATGTTCTTATGTTCTTATGTTCTTATTATCAGTGTCTTACATAAGAACATAAGAACATAAGAACTAGGAGCAGGAGTAGGCCATCTGGCCCCTCGAGCCTGCTCCGCCATTCAATTAGATCATGGCTGATCTTTTGTGGACTCAGCTCCACTTTCCGGCCCGAACACCATAACCCTTAATCCCTTTATTCTTCACAAAACTATCTATCTTTACCTTAAAAACATGTAATGAAGGAGCCGCAACTGCTTCACTGGGCAAGGAATTCCATAGATTCACAACCCTTTGGGTGAAGAAGTTCCTCCTAAACTCAGTCATAAATCTACTTCCCCTTATTTTGAGGCTATGTCCCCTAGTTCTGCTGTCACCCGCCAGTGGAAACAACCTGCCCGCATCTATCCTATCTATTCCCTTCATAATTTTAAATGTTTCTATAAGATCCCCCCTCATCCTTCTAAATTCCAACGAGTACAATCCCAGTCTACTCAACCTCTCCTCATAATCCAACCCCTTCAGCTCTGGGATTAACCTAGTGAATCTCCTCTGCACACCCTCCAGCGCCAGTACGTCCTTTCTCAAGTAAGGAAACCAAAACTGAACACAATACTCCAGGTGTGGCCGCACTAACACCTTATACAATTGCAACATAACCTCCCTAGTCTTAAACTCCATCCCTCTAGCAATGAAGGACAAAATTCTATTTGCCTTCTTAATCACCTGTTGCACTTGTAAACCAACCTTCTGTGACTCATGCACTAGCACACCCAAGTCTCTCTGAACAGCGGCATGCTTTAATATTTTATCGTTTAAATAATAATCCCGTTTGCTGTTATTCCTACCAAAATGGATAACCTCACATTTGTCAACATTGTATTCCATCTGCCAGACCCGAGCCCATTCACTTAACCTATCCAAATCCCTCTGCAGACTTCCAGTATCCTCTGCACGTTTCGCTTTACCACTCATCTTAGTGTCATCTGCAAACTTGGACACATTGCCCTTGGTCCCCAACTCCAAATCATCTATGTAAATTGTGAACAATTGTGGGCCCAACACGGATCCCTGAGGGACACCACTAGCTACTGATTGCCAACCAGAGAAACACCCATTTATCCCAACTCTTTGCTTTCTATTAATTAACCAATCCTCTATCCATGCTACTACTTTACCCTTAATGCCATGCATCTTTATCTTATGCAGCAACCTTTTGTGTGGCACCTTGTCAAAGGCTTTCTGGAAATCCAGATATACCACTTCTGCTGAGGCAGTAGAGCCTTGTGCAAAACAAGTGACTCACAACCAGATGCATCCAAGAGACAAAGTGCCGTTGGCAACCTTTGCCCAATGTCTGTATTTTTAGCCATTTATAACTGACAAAGGGACCCCAAATTAAGAAACCAGCAAGAAATGAGGAAGGACATGCTTCGACGTGGCTGGACTATTGACCCCATGACTTTACGTAACCGTTATCTATGTAATGAATTGATTGGGTGAGGCAAACTGCCAATTAGAGGCTATAGGAGCTAGCTTGTAGACAAGGTGCATGTAATGAATTGTGACGTGAATAGAGTTGATTAGTTATATGTAAATACGAATGCAAATTAATTCCGCTTTCCTTCTGTATATTAACCCAGTGCGACCTCAGCTCAGGCGAGAAAGGGTGCTTCACAGACCACGGGGTCAAAGCCCTTTTCTCTTAGAGCTCTGAAAATTAGTAAATTGCTTCTTTACTCACTCAAAGGGCTACTCGTGAATATTTTCACCTACAACATGCCTCTATTAATTAAACCACATCCACATGACTATTTAAAGGATAAAATATGGTCAAATATTTTGGAGCAGAAGCTTTGATTGACGTATCAAATACATTGATTTGAGTTCTCTTGTTTAGCACAGGGATGGTTATCACAAATGAAATCTGACTGTTTCTTGTTGCTTCGAACGCCGAATTTAGCGTAGATATTACATGACATGAGATTATGTGACCTTGTTAACTTGCAGCTGTTGCAATTTGTTTTCTGCCTTGCTGAAGTTGTTGGCAAATATTGGAGCTTCGAATTTAGGTCGCAGTCTTACGGGATTGTTTAGTAATGTGAGGGAAAAGCTGGAAGGAACCTCGTTAGGAACTCTGCTGTGGAGAAAGAGCTCATGGTTTAGGTATGGCAGTAGCAAGTGTCGATGTTAATAGCAAATGTGTGTCTGATTGCTATGTATAGACTGAGAGTCATATGTTGAAGTTCCACAGAAATGATTTATTATCTAAACTTTTAATTAGAAGTTTATATGAAAATTATGATCAAAGTGTATATCTGTCATTTCAATATCTGTAATTAATTCTGGAAATAGAATTACTAAGAGCAAAGTTTGCTAATAAGGAACATGCTAAACCTAGGGCCTGTTATTCATTTCAGGCCAGTGAAGCCTGTCCTAAATACAGGGGACCGCAACAAAACTGAAAACATTTGCTGAGGTGTTTTCATTCCTCCATATCCAGCGGAAACCAGCAGAGCAGGGTTTAAAATGCAGTGGGTCAATTTCTCTTTGGGAAAGTTGTGAAAAGTTTGGAAAAAGTGCAGAAATAATTTACGACAATTTTTCCAGGAATGAAGGGCTTCAGTTACATGGGAAGCAGCTCGAACTGTTCTCTTTAAAGAAGAGGAAATTGAGAGGATATTTGTTGAGAGGTGTTCAGGGTCACGAGGAGTCCGGACAGGGTAGATAGGAAGAAACTGTTTCCATTGGTGGAAGGGTGCCAGAGGATGCCAACTAATTTGAAGCCATTGGCAAAAGAAGCAAAGGTGATCTGAGGAAAAGCTTTATCACACAGCGAGTCGTTAAGATCTGGAATGAACTGCCTGAGAGTGTGGTGGAGGCAGATTTAATTGTGAAAGAAGATTGGATAATTCTCTGAAGAGAAAATCATTTTAGGGATACAGAGAAAAAGTGGGGGAATGGAACTAAGTGAGTGACTCTTTCAGAGAGCTGGCACAGAGACAATGGGCCAAATGGCCTCCTCTGTGCTTCTATCCTATTGTATTAGGTTCTCTTGAGGCTGTGCCATGACCCCACGAATTACGTGTTTAATCCATGCTTTGTGGATTTTCTAGACGGCCCTTAATTATAATGTAAATGTGGCACAAATAGAATTGTGAGTGAGTGAGTGAGTGAGTGAGTGAGATCTGGAATGCAGTGCCTGAGAGTGTGGTGAAAGCTGACAGTCGTAGCTTTTAAAAGAGAATTGTGTAATTATCTGAAAAGAATTGCATGGCTGCAGGACTAGGTAAGTTGCTCTTACAGAGAGCTGGCATAGATGGAACTGGCCAAATGGCCTCTTTCTGTGCTATAACCATTCAGTGCCCCTGTGAAAAAAAAGCAGAGGAGCGCTCCTCTGGGCCAGATAAGAGAAACCTGTGCCTCTGTTACCCCAAGGCTCCCGTCCTTCCCATCAATGACTTGTTGGCAAAATCCCCTTCTCATCACAACTCACCACTAAGAGCTGGAGAGCGCCAGCTCTTAGACCATAAGACCATAAGACATAGGAGCAGAAGTAAGGCCATTCGGCCCATCGAGTCCACTCCACCATTCAATCAATGGAGTTGATTTCAACTCCATTTACCCGTTCTCTCCCCATAGCCTCGAGATTCCTCGAGAAATCAAGAATTTATCAATTTCTGTCTTAAAGACACTCAACGTCCCGGCCTCCACCGCCCTCTGTGGCAATGAATTCCACAGACCTACCACTCTCTGGCTGAAGAAATTTCTCCTCATCTCTGTTCTAAAGTGACTCCCTTTTATTCTAAGGCTGTGCCCCCGCGTCCTAGTCTCCCCTGCTAATGGAAACAACTTCCCTACGTCCATCCTATCCAAGCCATTCATTATCTTGTAAGTTTCTATTAGATCTCCCCTCAACCTCCTAAACTCCAATGAATATAATCCCACGATCCTCAGACGTTCATCGTATGTTAGGCCTACCATTCCTGGGATCATCCGTGTGAATCTCCGCTAGACCCGCTCCAGTGCCAGTATGTCCTTCCTGAGGTGTGGGGCCCAAAATTGCTCACAGTATTCTAAATGGGGCCTAACTAGTGCTTTATAAAGCCTGAAGTACATCCCTGCTTTTATATTCCAAGCCTCTTGAGATAAATGACAACATTACATTTGCTTTCTTAATTACGGACTCAACCTGCAAGTTTACCCACGCTGCATAGATCGCGCGGATGACTCCTGAGCGATTCTTCAACTGCATCTCTGTGTCTTTTTCCAGCCAGTCCTCCTCTTACCCTAATGATAATTTTTCAAAGTTCCCCCGATTGCGAGACAGTTCCTTTAGGTTGGAAAGTTGCTATTTAATAAAGGTCACAGTTGAACCAGGAAACTAGACTCATTAGCCTAACATCTGTTGTTGAAAATGACTAGAAACTGACTATGAAAATGACTAGAATCTATAATTCAGGACAGGGTAACCGAACCCTAAACATATTCAGCTGATCGGAGAGAGCTAGCACAGATTTCTAAAGGATATATCATCCTGATGAGCTTCACATAATCTACCGCAGTCACCTCTTTTGACAAATACATGAATAGGATGGGAATAGAGGGATACGGACCCGGAAGTGTAGAAGATTTTAACTTAGACGGGCAGCATGGTTGGCACAGGCTTGGAGGGCCGAAGGGCCTGTTCCTGTGCAGTACTTTTCTTTGTTCTTTGTTCTTGTTCTTGTTCAGTGGTGATGGAACCATCAATTCACCAGACACGTGTTTCCGATATGAATCTAGGCTTTAATCGACTTACTTCAGAGCCAGCCTGTTACCCGTTGATGAACTCTTAGTGAACTCAGGCTGACTCTGGACAAGGGTATTTATACAGCTGCACTAGGGGGAGGAGTCATGGGCGGAGCCAAGGGTGGAGCCCAGTACAATAATCCTCTGGGATTTTATTCTGGCAAGAATTTCAATTCCTTTGCCTAAGTGGCATATTGTGCTAAACAGACTAAACCAGTGTTGTAGTTTAAGATAACATCTTGACCACATCTTTACATCAATAAGTATTTGGCCAAAAACTCCCCTTTCTGTCCAGATTCACATGAAGGATGGATAGTGTAATCCGGTAAGAGAGGGCTTCCAGCACCTGTGAACATAGTTTAAAAAAAAATACATATTTGTCCATTTGATGTTGGAATCCCTGGTTAGGCCAGTTATTATTATTCATACATGATTCCCCTTGAGAAGGTGGTGCTGAACTGCCCCCTTGAACAGCTACAGTACATGTGGTGTAGGTGATGGAACCATCAATTTAGCGAACACGTGTAGTTGGATCTGAACAGAGGATTTAATACACTTACAATAGAGCCAGCCTATTCATCGTTGAACTTCAGGTGAACTGGCAGGCTGGCTCTAAGGCACTGATCTTTATACATCGGTCCCAGGGGGAGGTGTCCTGGGAGGAGCCAAGGGAGGAGCCCAGTACAAACTCTCGCGTACTCCCAGAGCAACTCCCCCTGGTGGTCAGATAGTGCAACTGCACTTACAATGGGTAGATAACGAACATATATACACGGAGTTATATTGGCAACTATATATAGTGTGAATCACATTCACCACAGTAGGTACATCCACAGTGCTGTTAGATACATAGATACATACATAGAAGATAGGAGCAGGAGGAGGCCTTTTGGCCCATCGAGCCTGCACCGCCATTTATCGCAATCATGGCTGATCATCCAACTCAATAGCCTAATCCTGCTTTCTCCCCATAGCCTTTGATCCCATTCTCCCCAAGTGCTATATCTAGCTGCCTCTTGAATATATTTAAAGTTTTAGCATCAACTACTTCCTGTCGTAATGAATTCCAAAGGCTCCCCACTCATTGGGTGAAGAAATGTCTCCTCATCTCTGTCCGAAATGGTTTATCCTGAATCCTCAGACTGGTTCTGGACACATCCATCATTGGTAACATCTTCCCTGCATCTACCCTGTCTAGTCCTGTTAGAATTTTATAAGTCTCTATGAGATCCCTTCTGAACTCCAGCGAGAACAATCCCAACCTAGTCAATCTCTCCTCATATGGCAGTCCCGCCATCCCTGGAATCAGTCTGGTAACCCTTCACTGCACTCCTTCGAGAGCAAGAACATCCTTCCTCAGAGAAGGAGACCAAAACTGCACACAATACTCCAGGTGTGGCCTCACCAAGGCCCTGTATAATTACAGCAACACATCCCTGCTTCTGTACTCGAAATCTCTCGCAATGAAGGCCAACATACCGCTAGCCTTCTTTACCGCCTGCTGCATCTACATGCTTCCCTTCAGCGACTGGTGCACAAGGACACCCAGGTCCCACTGCACACTCCCCTCTCCCAATCAACAACCATTCAGGTAGTAATCTGCCTTCCTGTTTTTGCTCCAAAGTGAATCACCTCACACTTATTCAAATTATACTGCATCTGCCATTGATTTGCCCACTCTCCCAACCTGTCCAGATCATGCTGTAGGATCTCTGCATCCTCTTCACAGTCCACCCTCCCACCTAACTTGCAATCATCTGCAAACTTTGAGATGCAGCATTTTGTTCCCTCATCCAATTCATTAATATATATTGTGAATAGCTGGGGTCCCAGCACCGATCCCTGTGGCACCCCACTAGTTACTGCCTGCCAATTTGAAAAGGACCCATTAATTACTACTCTTTGGGGGCTATTCTCCGCTCCGCGGACGAAGTGCCCGCACCGTCGTGAACGCCGTCGCATTTCACGACGGCAAGAACGGGACCCGCCGCGACCAATTCACTGGCTGAGAGGGGGCCAGCAGCAGCATCACGAGAAACGCGGTGGGCGATGCGCAGGAACAGCGGCGTCATCATGCGGAGCCACTTGGCACGGCGCCAATCACTCCAGCACTAGAGGTGCGGAGGATTCTGCACCTTCCTGGCGGCCCGACGCCGGCGTGGTTCACGCCACTCTTTGGCACTGGTACGGCCCGGCCACCGGTTAGGGGAGAATCCTGCCCAGTATTCCAAATGTGGCCTAACCAACATTCTATATAACTGTAACATAATTTGCGAACTTTTATAGTCAATGCCCCGTCCGATGAAGGCAAGCATGCCATAAGCTTTCTTTACCACCATTTCCACCTGTGCTGCCACTTTTAAGGATCTGTGGACCTGCACGCCCAGATCTCTGTGTCTATGCTCCTGATGGTTCTGCCATTTATTTTATAGCTCCCACCTGAATTGGATCTACCAAAATGCATCACCTCGCATTTGTCCCGGTTAAATTCCATCTTCCATTTCTCCACCAATTTTGCAGCCTGTTGTATTCTCTGACAATCTTCATCACTATCTGCAACTATAGCAATCTTGGTATCATCCGCAAACTTCCTAATCAGACTGTCTTATCTAGATAGACACTCGAACAGACGGGCTTTAGAAGGATACAGGATGTTTTCTTCCAAGTCATTTATATATTACAAACAGCCGAGATCCCAGTATTGATCCCTGCGGAACACCACTAGTTACAGACATCTATTCAGAAAAGCACCCTTCCACTGCTACCCTCTGTCTTCTATGGCCAAGCCAGTTCTGAATCCATCCAGTTAGTTCACCCCGACCCCGTGTGATTTAATCTTTTGCACCAGTCTGCTATGAGGGACCTTATCAAATGCTTTACTAAAGTCCATGTAGACAACATCCGCAGTCCTTTCCTCATCAATCATTTTTTCTCACCTCCTCAAAAAACTCAAATAAATTAGTGAGACATGACCTCCCTCGAACAAAACCATGTTGCCTGTTGCTAATAAAACCATTCACTTCCAAATGTGCATAGATCCTATCTCTGAGAACCTTTTCTAACAATTTCACTTTCATTGACGTCAAGCTCACTGGTTTATAATTACTCAGGTTTTCCATGCTACCCTTCTTAAATAACGGGACAACATTGGCTACCTCCAATCCTCTGGGATCTCACCTGTGGCCAATGAGGAGACAAAGATTTCTGTCAGATTTCATCTCGTCTCCCTCTGTAATCTGGGATAGATTCCACCTGGCTCTGGGGATTTATCTACCTTAATGCTTTTTAACACACCTAATACTTCCTCCCTCTTATAATGATTTGTTCTAAAGTGTTTACATATCCCTTTGAGACACCACCAATCAACGTGTCCCTCTCCTTTGTGAATACCGATCCATAGTACTCTTTTAGGATCTCACCTACTTCCTCTGGTTCTATACATAATTTCCCTTCTTTGTCCTTGAGTGGATCAACTCCTTCTCTAGTTACCCTCTTATTCATAATATATGTATAAAGGGCGGAATTCTCCAACCCCCCGCCGGGTCGGAGAATCGGTGCCGCGCCGCCCGAATCGCGCCACGCCGCCCCGATATCAAAATGCAATTCTCTGCAGTACGGAGAAATGCCGCCATTCGCGCCGGCGTGGTAGGCGTGGCGCCTGTCTGGGTATGCGCCGATTCTCCGACTCGGGTTAGCATGGGCCAGCGGGCCAATTCTCCGGCCTGGATGGACCGAGCGGCCGTCATCAAAAAGCCGAGTCCCGCCGGCGCCATTCTAACATCCTCTCAGCTGCTGGGACCTCGGCTTTGAAGGGTCCGGGGGCGACCTGTGGAGGGGGGAGGGGGTCCGACCCCTGGGGGGGGGGGGGGGCCTCCGTAGTTGCCTGGCCCGCAATCGGGGCTCACCGAACGGCTCTCTTCCCCAATTTAGCACCTTAACCCTAGGACAACACTCGTCCTTTTCTATGAGTATCTGAAAGATTACGGAATTGTGGTCACTGTTTGCCACATGTTCCCCCACCGCAACTATGATGATCTGGGCCGGGCTCGTTCCTAGTACGAGGTCCAGTATAACCCCCTTTCTAGTCGGACTATCCATATATTGTTCCAAAATATCTTCCTGGACACACTTAACAAATTCCTCACCATCCAGACCCCTAGCCCTAAGGGATTTCCAGTCAACATGAGGAAAATTAAAGACCCCCACTACAACAACCCTATTATTTCGACATCTATCCAGAATCTGCTTACATATCTGCTCTTCAACTTCCTGTGGGCTGTTGGGAGACCTGTAGTACACCCCCATCATAGTGACTGCCTCCTTCCTGCTTCTGAATTCTACCCACAGTGTCTCAATATTTGATTCTTCCATGGTCTCCTCCCTCTGACCAGCTTTGCTGGACTATGTAATATGTTCTCTAACCAGCATTGCAACTCCCGCTCCTGTGTCTCGCCTAAAACAGCGATATCCCAGAATATTTAGCTGCTAGTCCTGTTCTTTTTTTAAACCAAGCCTCCGTTACCGCAGCTACATCCAGGTTCCGTGCGTGAATTAAGGCTCTAAGTTCATCTGTCTTACCTGTTAGGTGCTGTGCATTTAAGCAGATGCCCACCAGACCTGAAGGCCCACTGAGTCCGACCTCCCCCAGCCTGCCCTTCCTCTTAGTCAGCCTGGCCCTGGTACCATGCTCATCCCCAGTCTCGGCACTTGCTGGCTTACTAGCCTGATTCCCGCCCCCCTGCCATTTTAGATTAAACCCACCCGAACCATATTAGCAAATCTCCCAGCCAGGATATTGGTGGCCCTCCAGTTCAGGTGTAACCCATCGTTCTTGGACAGGCCCCAACTAGCCCATCAAGTCTGACCCCCCAAAAGAGCATCCTATCGAAACCCATGCCCACACCAAGCCCCATCCCCATAACCCCATCTAATTGACACATATTTGGACACCAAGGGACAATTTAGCATGTCCAATCCACCTAACCTGCACATCTTTAAAGATGGCAGGCATGATGTTGATTTTGGCACCTACTCATCTACCATATTTTGGGGGAATGGGCGGAGGGGGGGGAGCTAATGGGCTTTCCATCCCTCATATTTTATATATCACCACCACCCCCGCCAAAAAATATGCTTGCCGCAGGGGAGGGCCATAAAAATCAATCACGTAACCATGTTATTAAAAGGTACAAATAAGATTTACAAGAATTATACGGGAAATGTGTGGTTATATACATATCAGGAAAGGATGAACAGACTGGGCCTCTTTTTTTTAAAGAGAAGGCTGAGGGGTGACCCAAATGGAATTATAAAAGATCTGTTTACAGTGGATGCAGAGAGAAGATGTTTCCACTTGTGGGAAAGAGGGAAATTGGAAACCATCAATATGAGATGATAGAATCCCTGCAGTGCAGGAGGAGGCCATTCGGTCCATCAAGTCTGCACTGACCTTCTGAAAGAGCACTTCTCCCATGCTGAAGAAAATCTGACACTGATCCACATAAGGAGATATTATGGTAGATTACATAGGATATTCGGCATAGAAACAGGCCAATTGGCCTTACCTGTTCTATTCAATATCTCGCCTCACTCTTACTCTACCGGGGCATCAACGCCATCCTCTTTTGGTGAAGACAGTTGTAAATTACTTCAGGACCTTAGTCATGCCCTTGGCTTCACAAGATGACCTTCACTTTTGTCCTTCATCAGCCCATCATTCCTTTAACTAGCCTTTGACCTTTTATGGTTGATGGATTCTTGGGGTCCCTTTTATGTTACCCGCTTATCTTTTTCTCATAGCCTGTCTTTGTAATACTGATATTCTTTTTTAATTTTCCCTTCACACTCTGTATACTGCTTACATCTCAACTATATTCTGTACGTGACATTTTTCATAAGCCTCCATTTCCTGTAATTTTAGCCGTAGTTTTCTTTGTCATCAAGGGAGCTCTAGTTTTGGATATCCCATCTTTCCTCCTTCTGGGAATATTCTCGTATTGTACCCAAAGTATCTCCACCTTGAAGGCTGGCCACTCCTTATTTACTGTTTTGTTGACCAGCCTTTGGGAAAAAATTTTCCCAAATTTGTCTAAGTGTCACATTCAGCGAGCAATCCAGTGCGACTCCTGTCGGCCCGAGAGGCAGGATCTGGAATGCAATTTTTAGGGACTTTGAAAAAACATTCTCCACATGAAAAATATTGTGCCTTTGGCGTGAACCTTCTGATCCGCCCACCCTGAGATCATCTGAGCCCTTTAATCAAGCTGCATCTCCACAGCTCCACAGCAATTGCCCTCAGCCAGGAAGCCAGATCCGGTTCCTGGTTCTTCAATTTTTCCACCCCCTATCCTTCTGAGTATATTGTAGTCAGTAATGTTTAGTTCCCGTTCCTATGCATGTTTAAACCAGGTCTCCTTTGCAGCCATTATAATGTAACTCACATGCAGCACATTATGCCTGTAGTTAATTTACCTTGGGCGGAATTCTCCGACCCACTGGCGGAATCGGCGGGGGCGGGAATCGCGCCGCGCTGGTCGGCAGGCCCCCCGCGGTGATTCTCCGGCCCGCGATGGGCCGAAGTCCCGCTGCTGACAGGCCTCTCCCGCCGGCGGGAATCAGAACACCTCTGTTGCCGGCAGGATTGGCGGCGCGTGCGGGCTCCGGGGTCCTGGGGGGGGGGGGGGGGGGGGGGCGCGCGGGGCGATCTGACCCCGAGGGGTGCCTCCACGAGGGCCTGGCCCGCGATCGGGGTCTACCAATTGTCAGGCGGGCCTGTGCCATGGGGGCACTCTTTATCTTCCGCCTTCGCCATGGTCTTCACCATGGCGGAGGCGGAAGAGACCCCCTCCCCTGCGCATGCGCCGGGATGACGTCAACAGCCGCTGACGCACCGGCGCATGCGCGGACTTCCGCCGGCCGGCGAAGGCCTTTCGGCCCCAGCTGGCGGGGCGCCAAAGGCCGTTCGCGCCGGTCGGCGGAGCGGGAACCACTCCGCGCGGGCCTAGCCCCTCAATGTGAGGGCTTGGCCTCTAAAGGTGCGGAGAATTCCGCACCTTTGGGGAGGCCCGACGCTGGAGTGGTTGATGCCACTCCATTACGCCGGGACCCCTCGCCCCGCCGGGTAGGGGAGAATCCCGGCCCTTGTGTGGCTTGTACCTGCATTAACGTACTGGCATTCCAGCACCATGCCAGTCGGCCATGCTTTTTCCTCTAAGTCCTGCTCTTATTGCTAAAATTTGTAGTATTTCTGTTTTTCTCTCCTTGTCTTTTTTCATCTTCTCTTTCCTCCATTGCTGCATATTGGTGCCTCTCCCCCACAGTTAATTTTCCCATGTGAAGATTGGTCCCATTGATTGAGGTGCAAACTATTTAAATAGTACAGTCCCCCTCTGCCCAAACATGGTCACAGTGTCCCAGGAATTTGAAGCCCTCCCTTCTGTACCAATTCTTCAGACATTCATTCATCTGAACATTCCGTATACAGAAGCCTCTTCCCACCTTTGAGATCCTATTCCTTGATCTTTTTCCTAGCTCCTGGAACTCAGCCTGTACAAACTCAATGCTTTTCCTGCCTATGTCACTGGTTCCAACATGGACCTTGACTTCTGGCAGTTATCCTTTCCATCGCTGAATGTCCTGTGCCTATCCAGGGATATCCTTCCTCGTTAGTATCAAACACCTGGTGTGGTAATGGAGTGAAGGTATTTTCTCTAATTCTGTGGTTCCAATCATAATATATTTATTGATGAGGTCACGAGAAAGGAAGAGATTTGGGTATTTTAGTGGGTAGATCTGTAAAGGATCATGAACAATGTCATGACGCAATTACTAGAGTGAGTAGAATGCTAGAATGCATTCACAGGATAATTTACTACAGGACATACCTTATTGATACAGATCTTCTGGTCAGCACCGATGCTAGGGATAAGGCTGCTGACTGCGAAGGTAGCTGCAGCCCAAGCTTTCGGGTGTCCTTGCAACCAGGTCTTCCTGCCCCACTTGGATCAGGAATGGCTAAGTCCAGCCCTCCAGAGAGCAATGGCAAAGAGGAGCTGTGGAGTGAACATGCTCCATTTTACAACATCAGCCGTTATGTTCAGGTAAGATTGTTAAATGTCTTAAGGGTTTCAGTAGAGTTAGTGAATGAGTGGCTGATGGGTTTGTCAGTGTTTTGGTGGGGTGGGGAAATGTTGTCAGGGTGGTTAGTCGGGTTGGAAAGCGGTATGTTGGGGGGGGGGGGGGCTGGTTATGTGTGAAGAGTGGGAACTTGGGTTATGTTAATCACTGAGTTACACCAGAATTAAACAATATGTCTTGGGGTAAGTATCATGCATCTAGTCCAAGTCACAGACGCTGAGCTCAGTGCCGGAGACATTATCGTAGGATCCTGGGACCGTGCAAATCAGCCCATCGGATGTTTAAACTTCCTGGGCAATTACCACAGACGTGGATGAATCAGGATGTCTGATGGGTCCCCTGGTGCAACAGAAGCAGACATCTCAACATCCATTACTTTATTTATGTTGCCTTTCTATAATGCATTAATTAGGCCTTAATTAGAATGCGGTGTCCAGTTCTGATTTCCAACACAATGGTTGATAATGAGGCTTTCGAATGGATACAGAGCAATGCCCCCAGATGAATTCCCGGTTTGAGCATCCTAATTACTAAACCTGGTTCAAAAAGCTATGTCACTCTCCTTTAGAGAAGCTTAGCTTAGTCTTAGATTGATGATTGATCAAAGTTGATAAGACTACAGAGGAAATAAATTGCGACGGTGTCTGGAGTTTCTTTCAGCTAAATAGCTTGGGGAGGACCAGAGGTCACAATCCAATATTATGTAATCCTCCATCTTGGTTAGATGTCAGGAAGTGGTTCTTTCCCCAGAGATTTTGTGGACCACGGGGAACAGGCAGCTGGTCCTTGTGGGGAACATTACATTCCTTCAAATGAAAGTTGAATCTGCTTTTAGCCGGGGTCATCTCTTCGAAATGATACAAGTGGCAGGCATTCCACGACGTGGGGCCCGGTTCTGCCAAAACATTTCGAAGTTCATTTGTGCCGGGTTTCTCAGCCTGTTTCCCGCCGGCTCTGCCGGCGATATTCCCACCGCTATTCAATGACATTTAGTCATTTGTTTGGGCCCTGGGGAGTTTCTCACTGGTTTAGCCCATACGTAGGGCATGATCTTCCCAAAAGGGAATAAAGTCCCCGAGCGAGGGCATTTAGCCACGTGTTACCCGGCACTCGCACCCGTTTTGAATAAGCGCCCTGAACGGGGAATCCGCGGCCGAGGCCACACATAGCCTATTTTTACAGTGGGGAGCTCTGCTCGCCGGAACTCTACGTTGTAGCGAGTGATCTGCATGTCATTTTTTAAAAATATAAATTTAGGAGTACCCAATTAATTTTTCCCATTAAGTGGCAATTTAGCGTGGCCAATCCACCCACCCTGCACATCGTCCGAGCTGTGGGAGCGAAACACGGGGAAAATGTGCAAACTCCACACAGACAGTGACCCAGAGCTGGGATGGTACCTGGGACCTCGGCACCGTGAGGCTGCAGTGCTAACCACTGCACCGCTGTGCTGCCCACCTGCATGCCATTTTTAAATGGCGTCCTGATCTCCAAGGCCCACAAAAAAAATCCCAGATCTCCCCCCCCCCAACAACATCCAGTCCGGGCAACCCTGGGCTGATCGCACGTGTGCAAAAAATACCAGATTAGCACTGTCAACCTGGCACTCTGGCACTCCCCCTGCCAGTGCCACTTGGGCATCTTGGCAGGCTGGCACCCAGATGCCACTGCAAGGGTACCCAGTGGCACCAGCAGTGCCAGTGCACCACACTGCCCAAAGGGCATGCAGCTGGGGGCCTCCGATCCCCAGGGAGACCCCGCACAAGTGGTCATATTTGATCCCTGTTTGTGGAGACCAGTACCAAACAGCACTAGCCAAAGATCCCAGAGGCGAAGGGATTGAATCCCAAAGCCTCAGGTACCTCGGGAATCTGCACATTAGAGCGAGGCTTACTGCCTCCTTCTAATATGCAGCTTAGCCAAAAAATGATTCCCCTTGCAGCGTCTCGCGAGATTGCGGTGAATCTCGTGAGGCATTGCGGGCCGGGTAGATCCCGGGAGTGGGTCTCCCAGCTTTCACTGGCCATGCTGCACCGTGGCGACTTGCTTTTCCGGTGTAGTGTGGTTGGAAGATTGCGGCCTTAGATTTTATTTAGCACTGGGGAGCTGAACGCGGAGATAGAGCCGCCATTTTGAAAGGGTGCCCTGATCTCGAAGTAACCTGGTGGCTCCCCCAAGGTGGTAGTGCCAAGGTGTCAGCTGGGCAGTGTCAAGGTGCCCATGTTCCAGGGTAGGGCATCCTGCACTGTCCCTGACCATCCAGGGGTCTCTGATAGCCTGGGAGACCCCCTGGGTGCTCCACCCATGGGAATGCCACCCCCCCAAACACTTGGGCACGACCCTCCTCCCCCCCAAGTGAGGACACCCATCTAGGGGCTCTCTGGGGGTCCCCCTCTTCAGGCCCCTCCAAGCCTCTTTGCAGCATCCCCTCCTTTCCAGGACCCCACCCATTAACCCTCAACCTCCCAGAGGCCCCTACTAACCTGCCCTGCATACCCCCACCCTTCTAGCCCCTCCGCCACCCTCCTTTCATAGGCATCGTCCCCTCATTCCAGGCCCTTGGCTGTGCCAGCCTGGCACCTGGGCACTGCCACTTTGGCACCTGGGTAGTGCTCCAGCCAGCTTGACAATGCCACCCGGACACCTTGGCAATGCAAGAGCGCAACGTGGCAGGTGGATTGTGCCCATGGGGCCCAAATCGTCTCTCAGACTAGTTTCACTTCTTTAGAGGAGACTTTTGACTTATTTTTACCTCTTCAAGGAGCTCACATGGCCTATGGGTGGGGTGGTTGTGTATCTATTGTGAGACAATGCAGTTATGTGGGTCGACTGGACATGTCTTCCCCTGTCTAGCATTGCTGAACCTTTCCTGATATCTGTGCCAATGTAATGGCGAGAACAGGCTACTTCAGAATCTTTAGGTCAGATATTTTGCAGTGGCAAATTGTATTTAAATAAATAAATCTCAGGCCAATATTCAAATTACCTTCAGTCTATACTTAACTTACAGCCTTCACAAAAAATCAACCAGACAGCTGGTGGAATGAAAGTCATTTTGTTGATTCCCAGGATATCAGCATTTGAGGCAAGGCCGGCATTTATAGCCCTTCCCTAATTGCCATTGTGGCGAGGAGCCAACTTCTTGAACTGTTTTCAGTCCAATCTCCCTTTTCCTTTCCAAGTTGCTGGATTGTGTTGTTGCCTCCTAAATCCATGTCCACCTTCCCCACAACGTCATGTCGGAACCCCGTTAATCAGGTTTCCACCCTGCCACAGAACATAAATGACCCAGATAAAGTGTCAAATGAGATGCTATACAACTGTCATTGTCATCTATTGTTATATTATTTGTAGAGAGCTAGGAACTAATAATATGTGAATAATATCCTGGGGGTCACATTTCTTTTTTAAAAATAAATTTTGAGTATCCGATTCTTTTTTTAACAATTAAGGGGCTATTTAGCGTGGCCAATTCACCTACCCAGCACATCTTTTGGGCTGTGGGGGTGAGACCCACGCAGACACGGGGAGAATGTGCAAACTTCACGAGGACTGTGACCCAGGGCCGGGATCGAGGGGTGTCACATTTCTCACTGTCACACTGCCGTCCACATGCTGCCAGTTTACCAGTCACGTGGAGAACAGCAAGAAATATACTCAATGAAGCTCCAGAATCCGAGTCTAAACTGTGAACATTTCTACTTTGTGGGAACCATTTCTAAATTATGGTGATAACAGGGTGTCTGTGAGTAAAAACCTCAAACATTTTAAATTATTTTAATCATGAAATAGGTAAAGAAAAACCTGAATTAGTGTCTGAGTGAGAGAGAAACAGAGCAATAAACACAATGCTCCTGTTCATAGAATCCCTACGCTGCAGAAGGAGGCCATTTGGCCCATCGATTCTGCACCAACACCCTGAAGGAGCACCTTACCTTAGGCCCACTCCCCCACCCTATCCCAACAGCCCCGCACATTGATCATGCCCAATCCACCTAACCTGTATATCGTTGGACACTAAGGGGCAATTTAACATGGCCAATCCATTTAACCCGCACATCTTGGGACTGTTGGTGGTGTAGTATAAGGATTTTCAGCAGGGAAAGGGTTAATGTGGGACTGGAGAATAGTACCACCCACATATAGAGACACAAGGCAGTAGACTGAAAATAGAGTTGTATGGAGAGACTGATGCGCTAACAATTGCACACAGAAACACGAAATGGTACAAAAGAGGCTTTATTGCCGTGAGATGTTATTCCCTCAACTGCAGCTGTAAAATGGCTGCTCAGGAGATCTCATGGATATTTATACTGTTCCCGTGGGCGGAGCTAGCCGGCAGTGGCTTACCGACAAACCTGTAATAGCAGGTACTATTGTACATCCCCTAATAGAGGCACACACATATATATACAGTGGTGGATTACCACAGAGACTCAAGTAGAAGTCAACATGAAGTTAGCTCCTAATCTGGGCTATACTTTGTATATGTGTTTATAGTTATGTGTTAACTAATAAACACTACTGTTCAACCTTACAAACCTCTGAACCTCTACATGAGACCTATTGAACAAACCCCAACAAGGAGCAAGAAGGAGGATAAATTAAAGTGGGTGAAAAAAGAAACAGTAAGACGTCTTACTACATTAGTTTAAAGTCCAACAGGTTTGCTTCAAATCACTAGCTTTCGGAGTGCAACTCCTTCCTCAGGTGAATCAATTGATTGATTAAACTGGTGTTGTAAGACTTCTTACTGTGCCCATCCCAGTCCCCCATCCAACGCTGGCATTCCACATCATGAAGAAAGAAAAAGTAGGAAGAAAATAGAAACATTTAAATTTGGCATTTTAAAAATCTAGAGTAATTCACAACTTTAAAGACAGGTTGACTGACAGTTACTAACAATTGTCACATTATTAAAAGGATACATAAACTGCTAAATACTAGGATTTAATTTGTGTGGTGACTTTAATGTGAAATTAATGTGGCAAGTGCAGCAGCTTTGTGAAAGTCATGGAGAGGTCAAGCAGAGTTTGCCATTTTTGCAAAGGTCAGGATGGAGAGTTGCATACTGGCCAGCAACGTGTGAGAACCGCAGTTTATTGGGTATCTCTTCATCGACGCAATCTGCTGGCCAATTTGTGCATGCAGTATGGTGTGCACTGTTTAAATGCCTTTTGTCAGTAAAACCTGGTCAAATGTTTCATCGGAAGGCAGCACATTACAGATTCATTCTTGTGTAAATTCTGACATCAAATAAAGAATTTACTGAATTACAGATTCCAAAAATTTTATATTTTTATGTTTTTCATATTACACATGGTATTGTGTGTACATTTTCAAATCCACAAACGGTTTCTTTTTATCTGTGCAGAATTTTATAATTTGTGACAATGAACAATACAGAGAAGACCAGCATTAAAAAAGGTATGACAAATCCACATACTTATAAGAACGGGGCTTAAAGTGAAAGATCATTTATGTGGAAGTCCAACATGTTTGTTTCAAACACTAGCTTTCGGAGCACTGCTCCTTCCTCAGGTGAATCAATTGATCATCTTGTTGGATTCACCTGAGGAAGGAGCAGTGCTCCGAAAGCTAGTGTTTGAAACAAACCTGTTGGACTTTAACCTGGTGTTGGAAGACTTCTTACTGTGCTCACCCCAGTCCAATGCCGGCATCTCCACATCATTTATGTGGAAGGCACTGGTATTTATCTACAATGATGACAAGCTTTGGATTCAAGATGTCAACATGGAATATTCTGAGTTACAAATGGGATAGTTAATCTACACAAATATTTTAACACGTTGTGCACAGCTTGATATTTACTTTTACTACTAATTTATTGTTTAAAAACTGTTCAGTTTATTTTTTCATAGAATAACAGAAAATATTGCATTAACAACTGCATGGTTGAGTATATGCCTTTTTCTCCAATAGCTACCATAATCATTGCTACTACTTCTGCTTATTTCTCTTTCTCTGCTTTATAACATTTGGGCTGGGATTTTCTGCCTCCATTAGCACCAGGAGGGGCTCAGCTACACATTCAGGGGGGTGACGCGGGGGTACCGGCTCTGACTGGACGCGATCAGCCTTTGTCTTGGGGGTACCAGATCTGATTGAGGGCGACCAGCGATTGACTCTGGGTGACCAGGCATGACTCAAGGGAGACCTGGGTAACACTGGAAGGGTAGCGGGGGCCAGTCGGAGAGTACCAGGAGGAAGACACCAGGGTACCGGGTGAAGTGGGGGCCTAGTCAGAGAGTACCGGGGGAAGACTCCAGGCTACCCGTGGCCCAGTCAGACATTATGAGTGGGATGGTTCCAGGCTCCTTGGGAACTAGTTGTGTGTACTGGGGGAAGGACTCCAGACTACCGGAGACCTAGTCAAGGGAAATTGGGTGGGTTGATTGAGGGGAGACCGCGAGATTGAATCAGGGCAGATTAGATGCTTGACTCAGGGGAGACCGGGTGGAGCTGTTTTGGGGGAGGTTAACAGGTTGATTCAGGGGAGACCGCGAGGTTGAATCAGGAGACCGGGGGAAGACTGTGTAGTGCAAAAAGCACTGTTCCTGAGGTTACCTTCAGCTGCTGGGCCATAGACCTCTTGGTCAGGCCTTACAGAGGGAAGGAAAGCCTGAGGCAATGCGGTTGGTGGGGTGGGCAGTCATCACTAACTGACTGTTCCACTCAAATCTGGGGGAAGGGGGGTGGTTCTGGAGATGGGATGTTGACAAGGGAAAGGCTAATGAAAATACATGTCAGTGACCATTCCTCTGTTGCAGCTGAGACCGTTCAGCTGTAATCAATTGACATGCCTGGAGACAACCTAGTCGCGCAATTATGCCCACTGTGCCCACCATGGGAGACTAGTCATAACTCATGTTGGTGTGCCCTCTTACCAACATGAATGGCTTGTAGAACGGGGGAATAGGGATTATAAGCATTGAGTCCTGATTGAAATTTATTCTAATCGGGATCCCATTACGTCACTGGAGGTGGGGGGGGGGGGGGGGGGGGGGGTGGATACTCGTGACGGGACCTCCCGCCGATGTATAACACGTTTTGGGCCTCTCGTGAGATTTTGCATTCCCTCCGCCATACATGCCTGATACAAACGGAAGCACAAAATCCCAGACTAGAAGTAAGAACTTTACTGGAAGCAACGCAGATACCAAAGACATTTTATGGTCAAGTGTTTAATAGTGTCTTTTATGACTAGTCGTTCTAGATTGACCGCAATTTAATCACTGGTAGTTTTAAACCATTTCTTCACTTTTGATTCACGTTGGATCTGCTGCTGTTTTATTTAACTCACTGCTGCATGTACGAGCAGTGCACTCTGAGTCCAACATTACTCACATGGTATCAGGAGAAAGAGTCCAGCATCTTTCACCACCTCAGCATTTCCCAAAGTGATTTAAAGCCAAATGAGTATTTCCGAAGTCTGGTCACTGTTAAAATGTTGGGAAACACAGCAGGCAATTTCCACAGAGCAGATCCCACCACTAATAACAAAATAATAACCAGGTAATCCGCTCCAGTGATGTCAATTGAGAGATTAGTATTGGAGAGGATGCCCCTGTAGTGATCTCTATATGTGTATGTACACAAGGGGTTAATGTGTAATCAGTAACACCACATGATCACTAGAGGGCTGGACCAACAGGGGTATAAAAGGCAACCACATTGGGTCTCTCTCTTGGGAGCACTGTGACCAAGGTAATAGCAGACTAGTTCAGATGGCTAGTGGAGTTACGTATAGTTACCACAGTTAGATCTTGTTAACCTTATCACTAGTATCAAAGATAAAGTAAAGAACTCATGCAATTCTTGGTATAGTTACTCAATAAGCATTTTGTTACTACTGGACGCGTTTGAGTCTTCTTCATCGAGATACAGAAGACCTCATCACGAACCAAGGTTTGAGTAGCACATGTTACCTACCACACAGGTAACAAAACATGGTACCAGGCGTGTTGGCTTTAACAAAGCTAGTTAGATTAGGTTAGAGAAAAAGAGAAGAAAATTCAGACCGGATATTCTACTGTGGAAGACTTTGCAGCAAATGGATCATCGACGACTAACTATGGGACTTATTGGACCTCAAGGGCAGCTGGAAACAATTGGTAATTTAGTTATGACTGGAAAAGATTTGAACAGATATTCCAAATATTTATCGCAGCTAATGATTTAAGCACGGTCTCTGACGCAATGAAAATGGCACTACTACTCTCAATAGGAGGGCATGAAGTTAGAGAAATCTATAATTGTTTAATTACTTAGAAGGTGAAGACAACACCAAATTAGACGTAATACTCAAAAAATTTGATGAACTCTGTGAGAGTCAGTCTGGTGAGATACTGCAAAGATTTAACTCTTGTCATAAATGTCAGACAAACGGAGGGCCCATCACTAATTTTATTACAAATCTCAAGTTAATACCACAAGGCTGTGATTATGCTGATTTCAGAGACACTATGATAATAGATCAATTAATTTAAGGACTATCTGACAAAACTTTGAAGGACGAACTTTCACAAGATAAGTATCAAACTCTAGAAACTGCTATACAAAAATGCCTTGCTTATGAACAAAAACAAAATCAATACTTTGAGTCTTTACAAACACAGAATCATTATCTAGAAAACAAAATCGGTAAAAATGGCGCGAAAACTCACCACGAGGCAGAGGCAGGGTTGAAACAGAAGAAGACGGAAGTTCTGAGTGGCAGCCATCATGCGCATGTCCAGTCTGGCCAGGCCGTACTTGCGCACTACCCTAAAAGACGCAAACCGGCAAAACAGTGTTCTGCGCATGCGCGAGAAGCCACGCATGTGCATTTGCAAAAAGAGCGCACAATAAAGGAAACTCGGATTGTGCATGCGCAATCGAGCCCTACACATGAAGTTACGAGCGGCATGATGTCAGAGGACCCAGACCACGCCCACTTAAAAGGGATATGCACAAAAATTTTAAAAAGAAATTTAAAGCTGCAAAACCCAATTTTCTTACCTCAAAAGACAGAACAATGCCCGAACTTACACCAGCAGTTGAAAATAACTTTCACAACACCCTGGAACAAGTAGTCTGCACCACCCAAAGTGAAGAGCGCAATGACAAATCCAAAACCCAAGAAGATGATTTGTTCATTGAACATGAAAAGAACAATAACAACTCCGAAACAAAAAGAGATGATTTGTCTACTGAACAATACACACAATACTGCTCAGACATGGCTGAGTTATTCGGATATGCTGATCACAGCATCAGCAACACGGTTGCAAAGCTCAACACCGTCTACTCATGGTCGATGATTCCAATACCATGATGCCTTGGCAGATCATCACACAGAGAGCACTGAACGACTCTGTTGAGAGAGCACAGACCAACTCTACAGCGAGAACACTGCACGACTCCACAGAGAGAGCGATGACAGACTCCACAGAGAGAGCAATGAAAGACTTCACAGAGAGAACGATGACAGACTCCACAAAGAGAGCGATGAAAAACTCCACAGAGAGAACGACGCAAGCCTCCACAGACAGCTCGGGACAGACTCAAAAATGGAAGCAAGCAAACACTCCACAGCGAATGCCATGCATGAACAAGACTATGAAGGTCTATTCACCTTATCTGCGCAACCAGCAGCAGACTATGAAATTCTGCCCAGCTTATTTGAGCCACTAGAAGAAGACTATGAAAGTCTACCCAGCTCATTTAACCAACAAGAAGACACTGAATGTCTACCGCTGTATGCGAGAATAGTGACAATGTGATCACAATCAACATACAGGATGTGCAGGATCACAGTGAGACTGACAGATCTCAGCTCACCTGTACAGAAACACTCAACAATCAGAGGAGGGCTACTCATGAGTCCAGAGAGACCATGTCAACTGAAATCTTGAAGATTATGACTCCAGAAGAGGAGCACCATGAGTCCAGAGAGACCATGTCAACTGAAATCTTGAAGATTATGACTCCAGAAGAGGAGCCCAAGAAACCAAAGATAATTCAAATGAACCTGAAATGACTCCAAAAGAGGAGCACCAAGAAATCAATGATGATTCAAGTGAACCAGAAATGACTCTAGTAGAGGAGTACCAAGGAAGCAAAGAGGAATCAAATCCACCACAATTGACTGATGTCACCAACATCATTGCAACATCAGATCATTCTCACAATTCTCAAGAAGAAATGTTCAATGTAACAGATACCACAAAGGACACTGACACCAATAACTGTGACAATTACTCAAATCATCCACATGGAACACTCATTGAGCGCAACAAGAACAACAAATACCACAAGACGCACAGCAGACACAAAAACAACAACAGCAACAACAAAAACAACATGCAGCGCAACAAGAACAATAAAAACAACAAGAAGCATAACAGAAACAACAAGCACGACAAGAAAAACAACAAGAACAACAGCGAAAACAACAAAAACAGAAACAACAAGCACGACAAAAACAACAAAAAGAATGACAACAACAAGAACGACAACGAAAATGACCAAGACAGAAACGACAACAATGAAGAAACGACCTGTACAACATGGTACAACTCTGCACATGAAGGGCGATGCCACAGCACACTGCAAAACAACGGCAAGAGTACAAACATACCATGGCATGGCAACAAATCTCACAAATTCACATATGCTCCACAACAAACAAGCAAACCAACTTTCATGAAAGATGACATGCAGAATCAATACCACAAACACAGGAAAAAGTCCAGGTCAGACAACAAAGATGTAACACAGAAGCGGGACCGCAAGCATAGAAAAAAAACATAAATCAGACAACAAAGTGATTCGACCATTCAAATACCTCATTGATGACTTCTTGGTTACTTAAACACAGGGACACTGACGACGATCACAAAGAAATAACAACATCAACATCACCACTTCAACAACAGAAGAAAAAAGCAACTTTACCGAACAAACTCATAAAGCATGGACTCCCAAAATTTTTCTTTTTTTTAAATTAAGATTGGACTCATAAATATTAATTGGCTTTGTATAATCATCAAGATCATCACAACTTGTACATAACATCATTTGTCTACCTATTTCACGCAAGCGCAAAAACCTAAGAGGCTAAATGTATTAACATATGACGAACTAACTCATTGATTTTATGTAATGCATTTGCAAACTGCATCAACTATGTTCGTTCAATTTTCTTTACAACATACAGAAAATATGTAACATGAAGAAAAGGGGGATGTAGTGATCTCTATATGTGCATGTACGCAAGGGGTTAATGTGTAATTAGTAGCACCACATGATCACTAGAGGGCCGGACCAACAGGGGTATAAAAGGCAACCACATTGGGTCACTCTCTCTCTCTTGGGTGCACTGTGACCAAAACAATAGCAGACTAGTTCAGATGGCTAGTGGAGTTACGTATAGTTACCACAGTTAGATCTTGTTAACCTTATCACTAGTATCAAAGTTAAAGTAAAGAACTCATGCAATTCTTGTTATAGTTACCCAATAAACCTTTTGTTACAACTGGACGAGTTTGTGTCTTCTTCATCGAGATTCAGAAGACCTCATCACTAACCAAGGTTTGAGTAGCTCATGTTACCTACCACACAGGTAACAGAACACCCAATCTTTTTTTTAAAGTGCTATGTGATCTTTTGCCAGTTTTTAATAGACTCAGTGTAACATGCCATCAGAAAGGCCAACCCCTCTGACACTCTACAGCATCACCCTCGATTTCTGTGCTCAAGTCTCTGGAGTGCATTTATGAACCTTCAACCTCCTGACTCTGAGCCTAGAGTGTTACCACAGTAATAAAATCATAATAATCATTATTGTCACAAGTAGGCTTACATTAACACTGCACTGAAGTTGCTGTGAACAGCCCCTAGTCGCCACATTCCAGCACCTGTTTGGGTACACAGAGGGAGAATTCAGAATGTCCAATTTACCGAACAGGGACTTGTGGAAGGAAACCGGAACTCCCGGAGGAAACCCACACAGACACGGGGAGAAGTGCAGACTCCGGCGCAGACAGTGACCCAAGCCGGAATCGAACCTGGGAACTTGGAACTGTGAAGCAACAGTGCCAGCCACTGTGTTACCGTGTCGCCCACTGAGCCACTGTTAATAAAATTAAAAAGACATCTGCTCGGCAGATCTTAATTTTATACACACATGTATAGGGGCTGTGGTATTGTCCACAGTGCGTTGAAGGATATGTTTTTTAAAACAATGAGGGTTTATAACATTAGGGTCACTGTTTTCCAGCACTGAAATTATGGGCAGGATTTGTTGCCGTTGGAATTGAATCGTGGGAACTGCAGGGAGTGCCGGCCAGGAGACATTCAGGTCATGTAAATGGTCCAATACGCTGTCCACATGCAGCCCAAGCGATTCCCGGCCCTCCTGGCGTCTGATTAGCTGAGGTCGGGAATTTTGTTAATAACCCACCGAGCTAGAGCTGCTTTTAAACGCAGAACCCACCACAAACTGCCATTCCAGCCAAGAAGGTGGCCGTACGAAGACCAGCTTCCAGATGCAGGAGTCGTAATTGACCAGAATGTTGGATGCTTTGAGGAGAGAAGGGACACCCTCTTCCCCAGGGTGGGGCAGAGACTCAACAACATCTGGCATGAGGTGGCAGAGGCTCTCAGTGCTTCCAGCCTCACCAGGAGGTCATACAATGCCGATAGAAGATGAACAATCTACTTAGGGCAGCCCGGGTGAGTCACCACTCCTGTGCCCCAGCATCACTCCCATCCCTCACTCCTCATATCAGCACCCAATCCCTTGGAGACCGTCTGCCTGTATCTCCTTACAATCCACCCTCCACCAAACCCCGACAAATGTATTATCCTGTTTGGCCAAGAGTCTTGGACACTCATGCCACCAACAACAGAGCCCCCCCCCCCCCCTAAAACTCACCTCCCAGCATCTCACTGTGTCTTTCTGTGTCCTCTAGGATAAGGCGGCCGATAGTTGCCAAGAGAACCAGAAGACAGGAGGCCCATCCCAGATATTCCGGTCCACACCTCCTCAGAGGAAAGAGCTTGCAACTCGTGGGGTGGGGGGCAGGGGGGCTGTGTTGCTGAGCAGAGGGCAGTGGCTGCGATGGAGTTCGCCTTGCGGCAAACAAGTGAGCATCCGATGTGATGCAGAATTACCTAAGGAGGACCTCCGGTGATGTCACGTAAGAGCTAGTGCACGAAAAGTGACTCCCGGCAGGGTCTTTGTTTTTGATCCATATACCCATTTTTCCGGGTGATTTTGGTGTCCAAACCCAGTTGGTTGATTTTGAGTACTTTTACCCGACAGAGGTTGTCAAAAATGTCATAGAAGAAACCCAATGTGAAGAAAGCCCAGGAGGAGAGCCCGTCGAAAGAACCTGAAGGAGGGAAGATGGCTGCCACACCCATTAGACACTCTGGCTGTGGTGATTGGCGCAGGAGCTCGAAAGATTCATCAATTTAATGGATAAGTAGTTCGAAGGGCAAGGAATAAAGGAATTATTTAAAGCAACTGTTGAGGAGACACTGGGCCTGATTCACAAACAGCTAGAACAGACCTCGAATGGTGAAAACGCAAGGCGAGACATTGAAGAGCGTGGAGGAGGCCTTATCACAGGATGAGGGATGATTCACCTCATTAGGAGCTGAGTTGTTGCTCATGGCGGAGAGCAGCAAGAGCATAAGATTATAAATGGAAGATCTTGAGAACAGGTCGAGGCGTTTGAACCTCGGGATGGAGGGTTCGGACATGTTGCCTTGGCTGGTGGGACAGAATGAGATGTTCTCCCCTCCGGAGTTGGATACAGCTCATTGGCCACTGCGGAGTCGAATGAGCCACCGCGGGCCGTGATTATCCATTCTCACAGGTACCAAAGGAAGGAGAGGGTCTTGGAGTGGGCAAAAAAGAACCGTAATATTGACTGGGATGGGCACATGGTGCGGATATATCAGGACAATGAGACTGAGCTGGCGAAGAGGCATGCAGTCTTCCACAAAGTGAAGGCGGTGTTTTATAGGAAAGGGGTGCAATTTGGAATGGTGTACCCAGCGCGACTGCTGGTCACAATGGGCTCGAAGACCACACACCAGTGCTGGCGGAGGCCTTCGTCAGAGAGACGAAACTGGGACTGGTCTGAGGAGGGTTGTTAGGGACTCTGTGTATGAAGAACCTGTTTGTACAGTGCATTTTTGCCTCTTTTTTATGTTTTTATCCTCTTAGGTGTTAAGGCTGTAAGAAGGGGGCTGTAAGAAACATGTTGCTTGGTGAGTAGAGAAGCTTGTTAATGATGGTGAGGTTTGGGCACTTTGATGGGGGGGAGTGGGTCAGGAGAGTTTGGATGGTTGTTGAGGTATTGGAGGGGGACCCTGGGTGGCGGCCTCCTCGCTATTGGGAAGGAGAAGGGGTGGCTAGTGAATGGGGGTGGAGCGGGGGAGAGGTTGCGACTTGTTGGTCCAGATTGGGCGGGGTACAATGGGTCTAGTTGTTTGTTTGATGGGCTGATGGGGTTTGTTGTAGTGGCAGGTTGTCTGTGAGCCTGGAGGGGGAGGGAGGAGATAATGGGTGGGGGCGAGGGAGGGCTGAGGGAGAACTAACAGTGACCAGGGGATTCTCTGCATCCCACCCTAGAGGTGGGGCTGAAAGCCATTTCGGGTGGGCCTGGGACCCAGGAGTTTGTGTAGGAGTATTGCACCACGGTGAGGATGGCTGACTCAAGGAAGAGGAAGGGGGGCCTGAAAGACCCTCGACATGGTTAGTCACCTGGAACGTCCGGGGCCTGGGGGGGCCTGTGAAGGGAGACAGATTTTTTTCCCATTTTTTTCTTTAAATTTAGAGACCATAATTTTTCAGTGGTTTTGTTGTTTTACTTGAGAAATACACAATGGCCAGAATACTCCATTTGGGAGATAGTATATACCATGGCCAATCCACCTACCCTGCACATCTTTGGGTTGCGGGGGCGAGACCCACACAGACACGGGAAAAATATGTAAACTCCACACGGGTAGTGACCTGGGGCCGGGATTGAACCCGGGTCCTCAGCGCTGTGAGGCAGCAGTGCTAACCACGTGCCACCGTGCCGCTCAGTTGTTTCCCATTTAAAGGGTTTAGGTGCCAATGTGATGTTCCTACAAAAAACTCCCCTTCAGGTGCGGGACCAGACCAGGCTGTGGAAGGCCCGGGTGAGCCAGGATTCCACTCAGAGTTTGACAGTCGGGCCCTGGTAGGTAACTATCTTGCTGCACACCCCACTGACCACCACCCACCATGGCCCATGGTTCTGCAGAGTTCTACTGGCCATATAGGTGCCCCCCAGCACCCCCGCACCTCAGCCCCACTCTCCACCCCACCACAATTCAGCCAGCGCTCACTGCTCCAGTGTCCCACCCTCGTCCCCCCCCCCCCCCCCCCCCCCCCATCCCTCCACCACCAAGAATTTGATGGGCCATGTGATGGAATGGCAACTCGCAGGCAAGGAACACCCAGGTGGACGGTGGAAAGTGCGACTGTGGGCAGGAGTCAGACGTTGTCAAATGATGCGGAGAATCAAAGCTCATCGCAGAGTGAGTTGTCATCATTCTCAATCCCATGGAGCAGACCTGCTGTTACCTCCAATCGCACACTGTGAAGCAGCTATGTATCACGGAGGGGCTTGCAAGTGGGGGGTGGGGAGGGCTGCGGTATCCATGCCCCAACTCCCAGGTGAATCTGGAGGCGATTAGAGCATCTCTTGCGCATTGGCCCTGGCGCACACGTTGTGCGGCCTCCCATGCCTGCCTGGGCCCCATATCCTGCCCATCCTGTCTCTCCTCCACATCCTCCTCATTGGACAAGGACTGGCATTTATCCTCCTCCAACACGTCGCCCCTCTGCTGCACGATGTTGTGGAGAACGCAGCAAGCCACCACAATGTGGGAGAACCTCCCAGCGCTATACTGGAGGGCCACTCCAGAGTGGTCCAGGCATCTGAAGCACCGCTCCTTCATGCCGCTGGACACAGCATGGGCGTTGTTGTAGCTGGCCTCCATGTCGGTCTACAGCCTCTGGATAAGCATCATCGAGTGGACCCCATTTCGGCCAGTCATCCACACGTGCTTGTGGGACGACTTGCGTCCTGCCTATCACCTGCTGGTGATGGACACGAACCTCGCTGTCCAGGCATCCTGGTGGGCTTGGTCCACATTGAAATAATCTAACCAGGCATATAGGGCTCCATGACGGCGCAGATGGACCTGCGCACTGTGCGATCACAGTCAGGTCCCCACTCGGCGCCTGGAAGTACCCCATGGCATAAACGCTCCGGGTGACCATCGCCTTTATGGCCATCGAGAGTGGATGTCTTCCCCCATTCGCCCATAGTGACAGGTGCGCCATAGTCTGGCAGATATGTAACACTGTCCCCCTGTTCAGCTGGAGTCTTCAACGGCATGCCTGGTCCAGCAGGTCCTCGAATTCGGAATAAAGTAAATGAGTTGGTGGCACAAATCATCGTAAATGACTATGATTTAGTGGCCATTACTGAAACATGGTTAAAGGATGGTCACGACTGGGAGTTAAATATCCGAGGGTATCAAACTATTCGGAAGGACAGAGTGGATGGTAAGGGAGGTGGTGTTGCTCTGTTATTTAAGGATGACATCCGGGCAATAGTTAGGGATGACATCGGTGCTATGGAGGATAAGGTTGAATCCATTTGGGTGGAAATCAGGAATAGTAAGGCGAAAAAGTCACTGATAGGAGTAGTCTATCGGCCACCAAATAGTAACGATTGGGGCAGCAGGGTAGCATGGTGGTTAGCATAAATGCTTCACAGCTCCAGGGTCCCAGGTTCGATTCCCGGCTGGGTCACTGTCTGTGTGGAGTCTGCACGTCCTCCCCCTGTGTGAGTGGGTTTCCTCCGGGTGCTCCGGTTTCCTCCCACAGTCCAAAGATGTGCGGGTTAGGTGGATTGGCCATGCTAAATTGCCCGTAGTGTCCTAATAAAAGTAAGGTTAAGGGGGGGTTGTTGGGTTACGGGTATATGGTGGATACGTGGGTTTGAGTAGGGTGATCATGGCTCGGCACAACATTGAGGGCCGAAGGGCCTGTTCTGTGCTGTACTGTTCTATGGTCTATGGTGGGGCAGGCAATAAACAAAGAAATAACTGATGCATGTAGAAATGGTACAGCAGTTATCATGGGGGATTTTAATCTACATGTCGATTGGTTTAACCAGGTCGGTCAAGGCAACCGTGAGGAGGAGTTTATAGAATGTATCCGCGATAGTTTCCTAGAACAGTATGTAATGGAACCTACGAGGGAACAAGCGGTCCTAGATCTTGTCCTGTGTAATGAGACAGGATTGATTCAGGATCTCATAGTTAGGGATCCTCTCGGAAGGAGCGATCACAATATGGTGGAATTTAAAATACAGATGGAGGGTGAGAAAGTAAAATCAAATACTAGTGTTTTGTGTTTAAACAAAGGAGATTACAAGGGGATGAGAGAAGAACTAGCTAAGGTAGACTGGGAGCTAAGACTTTATGGTGGAACAGTTGAGGAACAGTGGAGAACCTTCCAAGCGATTTTTCACAGTGCTCAGCAAACGTTTATACCAACAAAAAGGAAGGACGGAAGAAAGAGGGAAAATCGACCGTGGATATCTAAGGAAATAAGGGAGAGTATCAAATTAAAGGAAAAAGCATATAAAGTGGCAAAGATTGCTGGGAGATTAGAGGACTGGGAAATCTTTAGGGGGCAACAGAAAGCTACTAAAAAAGCGAAAAAGAAGAGTAAGATAGAGTATGAGAGTAAACTTGCTCAGAATATAAAAACAGACAGTAAAAGTTTTTACAAATATATAAGACAAAAAAGAGTGGCTAAGGTAAATATTGGTCCTTTAGAGGATGAGAAGGGAGTTTCAATAATGGGAAATGAGGAAATGGCTGAGGAACTGAACAGGTTTTTTGGGTCGGTCTTCACAGTGGAAGACACAAATAACATGCCAGCGACTGATAGAAATGAGGCTATGACAGGTGAGGACCTTGAGAGGATTGTTATCACTAAGGAGGGAGTGGTGGGCAAGCTAATGGGGCTAAAGGTAGACAAGTCTCCTGGCCCTGATGGAATGCATCCCAGAGTGCTAAAAGAGATGGCTAGGGAAATTGCTGATGCACTAGTGATAATTTACCGAAATTCACTAGACTCTGGGGTGGTCCCGGTGGATTGGAAATTAGCAAACGTGACGCCACTGTTTAAAAAAGGAGGTAGGCAGAAAGCAGGAAATTATAGGCCAGTGAGTTTAACTTCGGTAATAGGGAAGATGCTGGAATCTATCATCAAGGAAGAAATTGCGAGGCATCTGGATAGAAATTGTCCCATTGGGCAGACGCAGCATGGGTTCGTAAAAGGCAGGTCATGCCTAACTAATTTAGTGGAATTTTTTGAGGACATTACCAGTGCAGTAGATAACGGGGAGCCGATGGATGTGGTATCTGGATTTCCAGAAAGCCTTTGACAAGGTGCCACACAAAAGGTTGCTGCATAAGATAAAGATGCATGGCATTAAGGGTAAAGTAGTAGCATGGATAGAGGATTGGTTAATTAATAGAAAGCAAAGAGTTGGGATAAATGGGTGTTTCTCTGGTTGGCAATCAGTAGCTAGTGGTGTCCCTCAGGGATCCGTGTTGGGCCCACAATTGTTCACAATTTACATTGATGATTTGGAGTTGGGGACCAAGGGCAATGTGTCCAAGTTTGCAGATGACACTAAGATGAGTGGTAAAGTGAAAAGTGCAGAGGATACTGGAAGTCTGCAGAGGGATTTGGATAGGTTAAGTGAATGGGCTCGGGTCTGGCAGATGGAATACAATGTTGACAAATGTGAGGTTATCCATTTTGGTAGGAATAACAGCAAACGGGATTATTATTTAAACGATAAAATATTAAAGCATGCCGCTGTTCAGAGAGACTTGGGTGTGCTAGTGCATGAGTCACAGAAGGTTGGTTTACAAGTGCAACAGGTGATTAAGAAGGCAAATGGAATTTTGTCCTTCATTGCTAGAGGGATGGAGTTTAAGACTAGGGAGGTTATGTTGCAATTGTATAAGGTGTTAGTGCGGCCACACCTGGAGTATTGTGTTCAGTTTTGGTCTCCTTACTTGAGAAAGGACGTACTGGCGCTGGAGGGTGTGCAGAGGAGATTCACTAGGTTAATCCCAGAGCTGAAGGGGTTGGATTATGAGGAGAGGTTGAGTAGACTGGGACTGTACTCGTTGGAATTTAGAAGGATGAGGGGGGATCTTATAGAAACATTTAAAATTATGAAGGGAATAGATAGGATAGATGCGGGCAGGTTGTTTCCACTGGCAGGTGACAGCAGAACTAGGGGGCATAGCCTCAAAATAAGGGGAAGTAGATTTAGGACTGAGTTTAGGAGGAACTTCTTCACCCAAAGGGTTGTGAATCTATGGAATTCCTTGCCCAGTGAAGCAGTTGAGGCTCCTTCATTACATGTTTTTAAGGTAAAGATAGATAGTTTTTTGAAGAATAAAGGGATTAAGGGTTATGGTGTTCGGGCCGGAAAGTGGAGCTGAGTCCACAAAAGATCAGCCATGATCTAATTGAATGGCGGAGCAGGCTCGAGGGGCCAGATGGCCTACTCCTGCTCCTAGTTCTTATGAATGACAGGTGCTCCTGGAATGTACAAGGCCTCATGCGGCGCCTCCTTTGCACCTCCTCCTCACCCTCACCAGCTGCCTCCTGTTCTGGGGCTGCTCCGCAATTGCAGCTTTCTCCTTCTCGAGCAACTCCAGCTCGTACAACCACAGAGCATCCCCAGGGCTGTGCCAACTAGGAGGAAGGCCACCATTGCTGGTTGAATTCCAATATCCATTGTCTGCAGCGGGGGGGGGGGGGGGGGGGGGGGGGGGGGGGGGGGGGGGGGGGGGCCTACTTTTTAGCATGGTGCGCACCCCCCAGGCCCAAGCAGGTCCACCGGGCTACACGGTGGCCCCAACTGGCACTGCGGGACCTTCCCCCGCATGCTCCGTGCCTCCCGTCCGGCAGCCCCTTCACAAGGGCTACTGTGGGCCTTGCCCTTGGGTGGGCAGCGTGGCAGAGGGTGGGGTGCAGGGGGCTCGGGGGGATCAGAGTAGTGTGCGCTGGCTGAACAGCGGTCCTTGGGCCAAACCTACCCACAACTCCACCCATTTCCCCGTGCGCCCCCTTTGGCCAGTCCAGACTAGCCCACCCCTCACACCCTGCGGACAAAGCACTGAGGCAGGTTCTAACATTGTGAGCAGGCGTTTAATGTGAACAAATATATATATATAGGTTAGTGCCCTAGCCCCGAACACTATACTGTACTTAACTGGTGTCTAAATTTCTGACCTTACGGGCCCTAATGCTCCATCTGGGATGATTCCCAAATGATGCATCAGGAATGGAGCGGCCTGCTGTGTTTCCCACCCTGTGACCTGGGTCTCAATTAGCGGGCCTGGTGAACGAGGGCTGGCAGCCACCTTCCCACCCTGGAATACAAGGTAATCCGCCTCCCCTACACAGCGTCCAGCAAGGTCTCCAGCTCCACATCGGTGAATCTCGTGGCTGCGCGTCTTGCTGCCATCTGGTTAACTGGGATGGTGAAATGAAATGAAAATCGCTTATTGTCACAAGTAGGCTTCAAATGAAGTTATTGTGAAAAGCCCCTAGTCGCCACATTCCGGCGCCTGTTCGGGGAGACTGGTTCGGGAATCGAACCGTGCTGCTGGCCTGCTTTCAAAGCCAGCGATTTAGCCCAGTGCTAAACCAGCTCCTGGTGTGTGTGGGGAGCGAAGTATGTCCGTGCGGCTGGTGTGTGTGGGGAGTGAAGTGTGTCCGTGCGGCTGGTGTGTGTGGGGAGGGAAGTGTGTCTGTGCGTTTGGTGTGTGTGGGGAGCGAAGTGTGTCCGTGCGGCTGGTGTGTGTGGGGAGCGAAGTGTGTCCGTGCGGCTGGTGTGTGTGGGGAGTGAAGTGTGTATGTGCGACTGGTGTGTGTGGGGAGTGAAGTGTGTGTGTGCGGCTGGTGTGTGTGGGGAGGGAAGTGTGTCTGTGCGGTTGGTGTGTGTGGGGAGTGAAGTGTGTCTGTGCGGCTGGTGTGTGTGGGGAGGGAAGTGTGTCTGTGCGTCTGGTGTGTGTGGGGAGTGAAGTGTGTCTGTGCGTTTGGTGTGTGTGGGGAGGGAAGTGTGTCTGTGCGGCTGGTGTGTGTGGGGAGTGAAGTGTGTATGTGCGACTGGTGTGTGTGGGGAGGGAAGTGTGTGTGTGCGGCTGGTGTGTGTGGGGAGGGAAGTGTGTCTGTGCGGTTGGTGTGTGTGGGGAGTGAAGTGTGTCTGTGCGGCTGGTGTGTGTGGGGAGGGAAGTGTGTCTGTGCGTCTGGTGTGTGTGGGGAGTGAAGTGTGTCTGTGCGTTTGGTGTGTGTGGGGAGGGAAGTGTGTCTGTGCGGCTGGTGTGTGTGGGGAGTGAAGTGTGTCTGTGCGGCTGGTGTGTGTGGGAGGGAAGTGTGTCTGTGCGGCTGGTGTGTGTGGGAGGGAAGTGTGTCTGTGCGGTTGGTGTGTGTGGGGAGGGAAGTGTGTCTGTGCGGTTGGTGTGTGTGGGAGGGAAGTGTGTCTGTGCGGCTGGTGTGTGTGGGAGGGAAGTGTGTGTGTGCGGCTGGTGTGTGTGGGGAGGGAAGTGTGTCTGTGCGGTTGGTGTGTGTGGGGAGGGAAGTGTGTCTGTGCGGTTGGTGTGTGTGGGAGGGAAGTGTGTCTGTGCGGCTGGTGTGTGTGGGAGGGAAGTGTGTGTGTGCGGCTGGTGTGTGTGGGGAGGGAAGTGTGTCTGTGCGGTTGGTGTGTGTGGGGAGTGAAGTGTGTCTGTGCGGCTGGTGTGTGTGGGGAGGGAAGTGTGTCTGTGCGGCTGGTGTGTGTGGGGAGTGAAGTGTGTCTGTGCGGCTGGTGTGTGTGGTGAGGGAAGTGTGTCCGTGCGGCTGGTGTGTGTGGGGAGGGAAGTGTGTATGTGCGACTGGTGTGTGTGGGGAGGGAAGTGTGTGTGTGCGGCTGGTGTGTGTGGGGAGGGAAGTGTGTCTGTGCGGTTGGTGTGTGTGGGGAGGGAAGTGTGTCTGTGCGGCTGGTGTGTGTGGGGAGTGAAGTGTGTATGTGCGACTGGTGTGTGTGGGGAGTGAAGTGTGTATGTGCGACTGATGTGTTTGGGGAGTGAAGTGAGTCTGTGCGGCTGGTGTGTGTGGGGAGGGAAGTGTGTCTGTGCGGCTGGTGTGTGTGGGGAGTGAAGTGTGTCTGTGCGGCTGGTGTGTGTGGGGAGGGAAGTGTGTCTGTGCGGTTGGTGTGTGTGGGGAGTGAAGTGTGTCTGTGCGGCTGGTGTGTGTGGGGAGTGAAGTGTGTCTGTGCGGTTGGTGTGTGTGGGGAGTGAAGTGTGTCTGTGCGGTTGGTGTGTGTGGGGAGTGAAGTGTGTATGTGCAGCTGCAGCTTGTCAGCCTCATGAGTGTGAACCCCGAACCCAGAGATTCCGGCACTGCTTCCTATTGGAATCGATTGTGTTCCACATGGCGGTGGTAGACCCTGAACAGTCGATGATCGGTCCAGGTGCGGCAACAATTTAGCTGTCATGGAAGTCCCTGAATCCTGCCCCGGAGTCAGCACTTAGTCTCAGGAACGGAGAATCCCGCCGCATTTACTTGAGCCGGTGAAATTGGATGCCACATCTGGAGGGTGGAAAGGTAAGGAAATGGAGAGGGTGAGGGAATTGTTTTTGGAGGGGTGGCTTTCCAGCTTGGAGGCTTTGAAGGAGAAAGCAGGACTTAGGAGACGGATACATCAGGAACAGGGTTTTATTTGGCAGACATTCCCAACATTTCCGGTAGTGCTGTCACTCACTTTATTGGAGAGGATTCTTTCCTGCGCGGGGTCGGAAGAGGGCAGCATGTCCGGGATATATGGATGGGTCTTGCTGGAGGAGCAGGCCTCAGTAGAAGAGGTGAAGACCAAGTGGGAGGAGGAGCTGGGACCAATTTTGGAGGAGGAGTTGTGGAGTGAGTCCCTCCACATGGTGAAAGCTTCATCATCCTGGACAAGGTTGAGCTTGATCCAGCTGAAGGAGTGTTTAGGCCGCACCTCACCAAGGCTAGAATGAGTCGGTATTTTGTGGGGGTTGAAGATAGATGTGAGCCGGGTTCGAGAGAGCCCCGTGGACATACACACATGTTCTGGTCCTGTCCCAAATTAGTGGTTTATTGAGTGTCTTTCTCAGCACCATATCAGCAATCCTAAATATTGATTTAGAGCCCTGTCCGTTCGCAGCTATATTGGGGGGGTGTCACACCAGCCAGAGCTGAGGGTGGGTGTGGGGCGGATACCCTGGAATTCACCTCATTGATTGCTCAGAGAATTCTGCTGAGTGAGAGACAGACGACGCCACCTAATGCCTCAGAGTGGTTAGGTGATGGAGTTTTCGCACCTCGAGAAGATCAGGTTTACTGTGAGGGGTTGATCGATGGGTTCTACCGTCGCTGGTGGCCTTTCATATTGCCCTTTAAGGAATTGGTCACTGTTAGCTGTTAGTGGGGGAGGGGTGGATGGGTTGTGTGTGTTGTATTTCTGTTACTGGGGTTAGTATTACTGTTGTTTGTAATTTTTTGATAAATGTGTTGGGTTTTGTTTTGTTTTATAATTTTTGGATATAAAATATTAAAAGTTCAATTACAATATTTCAATATTTTCCCAAAAAAAGAATTCTCTAAAACAATTGAGTCACCCCTCTCCAACAGACCAGTCTTTCCCAAGATCTCACTCCATGTCTTTTGTCTTTTGGATCACCGTCAGACGAGGCTGAGCTGCCCGGGGTCCCAGTCCCCACCCACACTCTTAGAACACCCTGGAACACCATTCCGGGGAAGACACTGACATCTCACCACTGCTTTCACCAGCACCATCCACCATCACAGAGACTATCACCTCAGTGGGTAATGTCAGTCATCTGGCACAGGTGGCGTATGGTCTCCCTGGTGAGCTGGACAGGCACATATGGTCCACCAACTCCTCGAAGGACAGGTGTTGACGATAGACATGTGGCCTGATGCGGTGCCTCCTTCGCATCTCCTCCTCGGCCTGTTGGACAGCCGGCACTTGAGCCTCACCGGGTGGCGCCTGCTCTTCTGGGGCAGGCTCCTCTTGTGCAGGGTCCTCCCTAGGCTGGGCCGGGCGGTCTTGCCGCCGTGCATCTGCAACGGCAGCAGCGGCCAGGTAGAGAACAAATATAGCTGGCTGTAGTCTGCAATCCATGTCCCTGAGGGAGGAGGGGGGAGAGACACAGAATGTCAGCAAGGTGACGATTCCCTTGACTATCCAATGCCACCACGTTACATGGTCGCCCTGAGTTGTACTGCTGTGCCTCCCTCAACATGGCCCCCCCCCCCCCTCCCCAGCCCTTTGAGACGATGTAGTATGCACTGCACCCCTACGCCCATCGGTGATTGGCACCTAGCCTATGAAAAGGGGAGCCTCTATCCTCACCACCCTTCCTTGCCAACTGGGATACCGGTGTCAGCGATAGGCTCTGTGGTCTCTCTCCTGTTTCTCCCAATGTGGTTTATTGTGGGTCTCCTCACTTAGGTGAACCTTGTGCTATCCTGTCAGGAGGGTGGCAACTGGTTGTGTGGTGGAGAGGTTCATACTTTGCAACCGTTTATCTCCTTGCAAAGAGCCTGGTGCGCGGGCACGTCCTGTACATGGGGGTGAGCGAGGGATGTGTCCCTTTACTGGGACCTTAGCTGCAGTGTGATGTGGAGCCTGGGTTTTACACACAGGTTGTGACAGGGAGCTGGTCAGGGTTCCTGGCCGGGGCAGAATGGATGGGGTTCAGGGACGGTGTGGACTGGCAGGGTTTGGAGTCATCTCGTGATGCTCAGGGGTGGGTTAGCTGATAGTCTCACTGGCGAGGATTTGACTCTGAGAGGGGCTGGGTGTCAGGAAGGTTCAAATGCCTAGAGTGCATGTGTCCTTTGTTTGGGCTGAGCTCTACTAATCTGCTGCTTCCTCTGCTGTGGGGCTGCACTTCTGAGGCGTGCCCTGGGCAATGCCAATCTTTGGTGGACCAACAACTGAGCATGGGCACCCCCGTCCTCTTAATGGCACCTTGAAGGTTTCCAGATGGGTGGGCAGGGTGGGTTTCCACATGACCTGAGCCTTCAGTGCATTTGCAGGATACTGTCAGCAGTCAGCACTCTCAACAGCCAGGAGCCTGTGGTTGCAGCTGGGGGGTGAGTTTAAATGATTTTATACAACATTGGGGGTCTCAGCGAAGGCCCCCCGATCTCAAGGGGGGCACCCCGAGTTCACACACGTGCCATCAAGTCATTTTCCGCTCCTCCCTGAGGTCCAGGTTTTCACACACCAGCAAAAGTGAAAAGCTGGAAACATCGGGCGGCATTCTCCAACCCCCCCGGCTGGGTCGGAGAATCGCCGGGGTTCGGCATGAATCCCGCCGCCGCCGGCCGCCGAATTCTCCGGCCCTCCAAAAGTCGGCGAGGCGTGAATCGCGCCGCCCACCCTGGAGAATGGCGGGGACCGGTGCGACTCAATGGGCCCCGGGGCTGCCCGAAGTCTCCGGCCCACGATGGGCCGAAGTCCCGCTGGTTTTTTGCCGGTCCCATCGGCGTGGATCAGACTAGGTCCCTTACCGGCGGGACCTGGCGACGTGGGCGGGCTTCGGGGCCCTGGGGGGGTGCCCCCACGGTGGCCTGGCCCGCGATCGGGGCCCACCGATCGGCGGGCAAGCTTGTGCCGTGGGGGCACTCTTTTACTACGCGTCGTCTGTCAGTCTCCGCAATGGCCGACGCGTAGATGACCCCCGCCCTGCGCATGCGTGGGGATGATCAGCAGCTGCTGATGCACCCGCGCGTGCGCGGACTCTCACCGGCCGGTGGAGTCCCTTCGGCCCTGGCTGGTGTGGCGTCAAAGGCCTTCCACGCCGGCCGGCGGGGCGCAAACCATTCCGGCCCCTAGCCCCTGAAGGTGAGGAGGATTCCTCACCTTTGGGGCGGGCCAATGCCGGAGTGGTTCACGCCCTCCGACCCGCCGGGACCCCCTGCCCTGCCGGGTACGGGAGAATCCCGCCCATCATCTTTACCTTGTTGCTTCCCCTCAGCCGTCACGACGCCTCAGTCCCATTTGGAAATATTTGCAATAATTCATGTCCGCGTGAATTGGTATTGTGGGATTTCCTTTAACTCCTCCATGGGGATTATGGCCTGCATTTTGTACCTGTGATGAACACGTGTAGTGACAGCAATGTGGGCACAAAATTTCACCCGAATCAAAAACCGAGAATCTTGCTCGTGAGATCTCATTTCCCTGCCAGTGATATAACAAGATTGCCACCCACAAAGATCGGGGCGCAATTCTCCGCACTCACGACGGTGCGGAGAATAGCGTGGCTCGTAAAATTTTACGGCCACGCTCGTCCGACGCCCTCCCGCTATTCTCCCCCCCCCCCCCCCCCCACGCCCAACTCCCGATACTCAGCTGTCCGATGGGCCGAGTTCCCAGCCCTTTACGGCTGTTTTTACGAACGGCAAACACACCTGGTCTGGCCTTTCGTAAAAACGGCCGTAAAGTCCCGATTTTTAAAACCATGACACCGATTGGCACGGCAGTACCACGGCCGTGCCAAGGGTGCCATGGGCCCGCGATTGGTGGCCACCGATCGCGGGCATCGGACCCGCTGCCCGCGCACTCTTTGTCCCTCCGCTGTATCACTTCGCGGGGCGGCTGAGGGGCATCCCGGCCCGCGCATGCGCGGGTTTCGCGCAAATGCGCGATGACGTCATCCGCGCATGCGCGGGTTGGAGTCTTCCAATCGGGGCACGCGCGGCTGACATCATATGACGCGTCAGCCGCCGCAAACTCTGGCAAGCGGGCTTAACGAAATTCGTTAAGCCCGCGATGCCGGAGTTTACGGCGGCGGCATGCTAGCCCCGACCGGGGACCAGAATCGGTTCCCGGTCGGGGAGGGGGGGGCTGGCGTCAATCCCGCCCGGATTTGACGCCAGCCTTACGATTTCTCCCCCTCTGGGAGAATCGCGCCCCCGGGAATCTCATTTAAATAAATTATAATATAATTAAAGGGCTTCCCGGGTGTTTGTCATAGAACATACAGTGCAGAAGGAGGCCATTCGGCCCACTGAGTCTGCACCAACCCACTTAAGCCCTCACTTCCACCCTATCCCCGTAACCCAATAATCCCTTCTAACCTTTTTGGTCACTAAGGGCAATTTATCACGGCCAGTCCACCTAACCTGCACATCTTTGGACTGTGGGAGGAAATCGGAGAAAACCCACACGGACACGGGGAGAACGTGCAGACTCCGCTCAGACAGTGACCCAGCGGGGAATCGAACCTGGGACCCTGGCGCTGTGAAGCCACAGTGCGAACCACTTGTGCTACCGTGCTGCCGTTCCACTTTTGGGATCACCTTCCCAGTGCCATGGACAGTGTCAGGGGTGCCCCTCTTGCAAGCTCCATGGAGGGGGGAGGTTCCCATGTTTGCGGTGTAGGGGGGATGGGGTGGACCTGGGGGGCAGGGAAGGGGGTCCATGGGTAGGTTGCCTGTGTGTGTGTGTGGGGCCAAGGGCGGTGCATTTTACCTTTTTTTATCGGCCATTGAGGCGCCATTTAAAAACGGTGTCCCAATCTCCGGATTCCCGACATTGCCGACTTTTTCCGGCCCAGCCCCGCCCTGCCGTCGTGGCGCCTTTTGCCTTGTCTCCCGATTATTTTTCATCCAAGTGAAATGAAAAATGAAAATCGCTTATTGTCACGAGTAGACTTCAATGAAGTTACTGTGAAAAGCCCCTAGTCGCCACATTCCGGCGCCTGGCCAGGGAGGCTGGTACGGGAATCAAACCGTGCTGCTGGCCTGCTTGGTCTGCTTTAAAAGCCAGCGATTTAGCCCGGTGTGCTAAACAGCGCTACACAATATGGATAAAATCCAACTATTCTGCTGGTAAACTATCTGCCTCCATTCTCACCTGAGACAGCACTGTGATCAAAAAAGGAGGAAAGAAAGAGATAATCTGGAATTATCCATCATTTTGAGAAAAACATGAATAAATAGCATTTTTTTATACATTCATGGGCTGCGAGCATCACTGGTTTGGTCAGCATTTGTTGCTCATCCTGACTTTTCCTTTAGAAGATTGAGGTGAGCCTTCTTCTTGAACCACTGCAGTCGATGAGGTGGAGGTGCACTGGCACAGCTTTTAAAACATATTCTTCTACCCATGTATTTAAATTTCTCCCTCAACATATTTAAAACAGAAAATGCACAGCAGACTGGTATGCAAGATGCACGAGACGGAGGTGGGTGCACCTGCACCCCACTGGCATGGTGGCACGGTGGTTAGCACTGCTGCTTCACAGGACCAGGGACCCAGGTTCGATTCTGGCATTGTCTCTGTGGAGTTTGCACGACCTCCCCGTGTATGCGTGGGATTCCTCCGGGTGCTCCGGTTTCCTCCCACAGTCCAAACATGTGCTGGTTAGGTGAAATGAAAAATGAAATGAAAATTGCTTATTGTCACGAGTAGGCTTCAATGAAGTTACTGTGAAAAGCCCCTAGTCGCCACATTCCGGCGCCTGTCCGGGGAGGCTGGTACGGGAATCGAACCGTGCTGCTGGCCTGCTTGGTCTGCTTTATAAGCCAGCGATTTAGCCTTGTGAGCTAAACCAGCCCCAGGATAGCGTGGATTGGCCATGCTAAATTTGCCCCTTAGTGTCCAAAGGTTAGGTTGGGTTACAAGGTTACAGGGATAGGGCGGGGGATTGGACCTAGGTAGGGTGCTCCTTCGGAGGGTCGGTGGCAACTCAATCTTCCACTGCAACCTCCGTGCCACCTCCCCCCCTGCAAACATACCTACTAGGTGGTCCTTGAGCACCCCTCACTGCACCTCATAAGGGCACTGTCAATCTAGCACCCTGGCAGTGTGACTGCCAGTGAGGCAGTTCTGCCAGGGCACCTTGGCAGTGCGGGTAGTTCGATTGAGCCCTAGATCTCTTCTGCTTTGCATTCACCTTCCTTGAATCACATTTGAGCCACACTTAACTGTTTGTAAGGAATTGTTCCCAGTAATGGTTGAAGCACCTCACTCACCTGCCCATACCACCTTTTCAGTTTCACTAATGAGACCCGGGAGTTAAAATAGCTGAGGCCCACACCAGAGTTGGAGAAAGCCTGTTGACTATTTTACAATCCCACCTTGCCTCTTGTTCCAAGTTAAAATGGGGGCTGATGGCTTTCCCTACATTATTCCTTTGAACTATCTTCTACCTCCCATGACCTAATCCATTCTTATTGTGTGCTTGACTTGTAAATGGTTTCATCGCCAATAAATATAAACAAATTGTGGTCACTAATAATATAAACAGATTCTCTGAAGGATCAGCACCACAACATAATCACACCTTCATCTAGCATTCATCACCAATTACTAAAACATGCATTTATATGGTGGGTAGCAGGGCAAGGTAGCACATTGTTTAGCACTTCTGCCTCCAAGCACCCAGGACTCGGGTTTGATTCTGACCTTGGATAACAGTCTGTGTGATGTTTCCACGTACTTTCCGTGTCTGCGTGGACTTCCTCTGAATGCTCTGGTTTGCTCCCAGTCCAAATATGTGCAGGTTAGGTGACCTGGCCAAACCACATTGTGTCCAAAAGATGTGCAGGTTAACTGGGGTTACGGGGATAGGGCGGGGTAGGGTGCTTTTTTGGAGGGTCGGTGGAGAGTCGATGGGCTGAATGTCCTCCTTCTGCACTGTAGGGATTCTATGAAAAGCTCATGGGATATGATCCCATTATTTGCATCACGATTGTACCATTGTTAACCCTTTTGGAGTTATTGTCACAAGTATGAAGTTACTGTGAAAAGCCCCGAGTCGCCACATTCCGGCACCTGTTCGGGTAAGCTGGTATGGGAATTGAACCCGCACTGCTGTTCTTGTTCTGCATCACAAACCAGATGTCTAGTCCAACTGAGCTAAACCAGTCCTTATGGTTTGTGGTTCTGTGGAAGATTGACTAATTTGGTTGTGATCAGACATTCAAAAGCCACTACAGACAGCTCACTGGTACTCGCCTGACTATGTAGATTGCCATTGGTGAAGTGTTTATGGGGGGGGACAGTGTTGCCCATGACCTTCCCTCAATTGCCCAAGCATCTTTCACCTGGCCCCCAGATATAGAGAGACTGGGGCCTTCAAGAAAAAAAATAAAGGTCTAAAAAGAAACTGAAATTTACATTTTTGTTGTTTTTATTGTGATAATGTTGATGACCATGCATTTTCCAACCTGTCCTCTCTCCTCACTTACAAAGCCCCTTTGCTTGCTACCTTCGTTAGAGGCTCCTTGATGCCATTGTTACGACACCCTGGGCTAGTGCGCGGTCAATTCCACCCCATTTGATCGGGAGTTACACACAAGTGAATCAACCAATAATTCTTAGAAAAATACCCAAAGTCTTTGGCCCTTGACTGTCCAATAATTACAGTCACCAGGTTTGTACGTTTATACACATTTACTGTTATTTATAACAAGAACTGTAATGAAATCTGCAACCAATACAACTGGTCAACTGTTATCTAATTCCTAATGGCCCCATTTTAATTTGCCACCCACCCTCTACACATGGCAGACAAACACAGAGGGGAAGAAAGAGGTAAAAAAAACATAAGTAAAAGATAAAAAGGACTACCCGGGCATGTTGTCCTTCCACTTGTGGGATCACCTTCCTAGTGCCATGGGCAGTGTCAGGGGTGCCCCTCTTGCAAGCTCCATGGAGGGAGGAGGTTCCCATTTTTGTGATGTGGGGGGATGGGTGGGCTTGTGGGGCAGGGAACGGGATCCATGGGTGGGTTGCCTGTGTGTGTGTGAGGCCGAGGGTGATGCATTTTACTTTTTTTAAAATCGGCCATTAAAGCGCTATTTAAAAATGGTGCCCCAATCTCCGGATACCCGACAATGCCGGCTTTTTCCGGCCCAGCCCACCCTGCTGGCTTGGCGCCATTTGCTTTGCTTTTGCCTTTGTTTTAGATAGGTGTTTATCGCACTTTACTCTGTTCAAACTTTGCTTTTAGTTTTATTTTTTTTACTATGTTTTTTTACTATGTTTCTACTATGATTCATTCAGGCCTCTGTAGTTTCAGGAATACAGCACTCACAGCCTTTCTGGAGAGAGAGAGAGAGAGAGAGAGAGCGAGCAGGTGCTTGTCTTTCTGTGTCCAGGGGTCAAACTGAAACTCATTGGGTCTCTGAAAACCATTCCATTGAGACAGGATCCTATCACAACTTGCTACAGGGCACAGTACAGCCTTTTGGGGCGATCATTGCCCCCTCCCCCTCCCCCTCCCCCTCCCCCTCTCCCCCCTCCCCCCACACCTCCATTCCCCAGCCAATCAATCAAACTGAGTCCCAGCCCATCTCTCTGGTGCCAGAAAGTCTGAAACTCCTGTTCAAACTGGCAGAGAGTGCTCTCCTACAACCTCTGAATTCCTCATTCTCTCTGCTGCTTGACATCAAGAAAAATGTCCATTAATCATCCAAGGATCAAAAATGATAACAACAATATAAAAGAAAGGGTAACTAAAGGAATAAACAGGAAGGAACATCACACCATGTACATTGCCACTTACCCTGGCTGATCAGGGGAGATCATGCGGCCTTTTACGTCACAGCACCCAAGTTTGTGTCTGGACTCCACAGCTGCTCACCTCCTCTGTGATCTCCATCCAGACCACCTTGATCAAGCTGGAGGGTCTCCCCTTGCCATCCTTGGGGAAGAGCACCTCCCGCAGTTCCCAAAAGGCCTGCAGGAGGAGCTGCAGGGAAGCATCGTTGAACCATGGGGCCACTCTTTGTCTGCCTGAAGACATCTTGATGAATGGGGGGCACTGAATGCTGAAGATGAATCTCCAGGTGAAAGGGGACAGTAATGGAGGCTATTTTCAAACTGGTACAAGTTTAATCTGCTTGCAGGAACTGGATGCGTGCAGAGGCGGACCTTTTACAACCCAATTCAGCAAACTACAATTTATAAAATTCTCATTGATATTTTGTCTTTTGTAACATTGAATACTTCTTATTTTCTTCAGAAAAGGCTGAAGACGAGTATATATCATCAGAAATCATGAAAAGACGATGGGTGCCAAGTATTATCAAAAGCACATCCTGGGAATGCTTTCAATTTGCAGGTTATGAAATCAAAATTACAGAGGCCATTGATTGCTACGGGGCATATGTCTGGCCTTCGGTAAGCATTGGTATCAAGTTGTAATTTAAGTGTAAAAATTGCTTTGGCTGATATTTCTGGATAATTTTTTAAATTTGTTTGTATGACATGCCATGTTTTAAATGGATTGAAACCTCTGTAGAAATGGTGAGCACGAGAAAGCAGCATGAATATTGTAAGCACCTGTCCATGAGTTTCCAGAAAAGTCATTTCCAGCTTTTTGTTAGCAGTGAGAGACTTTGAAATAAAAATACCAACACCAACCACAGAATAAAGTATGTTAAACTGCATAAAAGATACTGACTCATATTTCTATTGCTGCGTCACACAGGCCCTGGTGTTGTGCTATTACCTGGAATATAGCCAAAAAGACAATAGCTTCATTGATAAAAATGTAATTGAAATAGGATCAGGAACAGGACTGGTGTCAATTGTTGCTGGATTACTTGGTGAGTAAAGGCCACCTTTTAAAATAATGTTTTAGATTTGCATAGTATTCCTCACGCGAAGGACAGCCTTGGAAAAATGCCATTGAAGTCATAGAATTTGTAGTGCAGCTCCAACGAGGTATACCACGAGCCCGGTGGTGGTGGCTACCCTCACAATTTGGGGGCAGTGGAGGCGGCACAGATGGGGAAGTGGGGGCCTCGATGGGGTCCCCGATACGGGGGAACCACCGGTTTGTTCCGGGGAGAATTGATGGCGGATTCCTGAGTTGGCACGGGGCAGGTGTCAGGAGGTTGGGGGACCTGTTTATAGGCGGGAAGTTCGTGAGCCTGGGTGAGCTGGAAGGGAAGTTCGGGCTCCCCCCGGGGAACACCTTTAGGTACATGCAGGTAAGGGCCTTTGTCAGGCGGCAGGTGGCGGAGTTCCCTCTGCTGCCACCGCGTGGGATCCAGGACAGGGTGCTCTCGTGGGTATGGGTTGGAGAGGGGAGGATCTCAGCAGCGTACCAAGTGATGCAGGAGATGGACGAGGCCTCGGTCGAGGAGTCGAAGGGTAAATGGGAGGAGGAGCTGGGTGAGGAGATTGAGGCGGGGACGTGGGCGGACGCCCTGGGGAGGGTGAACTCCTTCTCTTCTTGTGCGAGGCTTGGCCTCATATAGTTTAAGGTGCTGCATAGGGCTCACATAACCGGGACAAGGATGAGCCAGTGGAGGGAGGGAAGCGGGGGGGGGGGGGGGGGGGGGGGGGAGGGCGCGGGGAGAGGGTGGAGGGGGGAGGAGGGGGGGTGGAGGGAGGGAGGGGGGGGGGTGGAGGGAGGGGAGGGGGGGGTGGAGGTAGGGACTGCGGGGGGGGGTGGAGGGAGGGAGCGGGGGGGTGGAGGGAGGGGGTGGAGGGAGGGAGGGGGGGGAGGGGGGTGGAGGGAGGGGGCGGGGAGGGTGGAGGGCGGGACGGAGGGGGTGGAGGGAGGGAGGGAGTGAGGGAGGGGAGGGAGGGAGGGATGTGAGGGAGGGGGTGGAGGGAGGGAGGGGGGTGGAGGGAGGGAGGGAGGAGGGGGGTGGAGGGAGGGAGGGAGGAGGGGGTGGAGGGAGGGAGGGAGGAGGGGGGTGGAGGGAGGGAGGGAGGAGGGGGGTGGAGGGAGGGAGGGAGGAGGGGGGTGGAGGGAGGGGGGAGGGGAGGGAGGGAGGGGGTGGAAGGAGGGAGGGAGGGGGTGGAGGGAGGGAGGGAGGGGGTGGAGGGAGGGAGGGAGGGAGGGGGTGGAGGGAGGGGAGGGGGTGGAGGGAGGGAGGGAGGGGGGTGGAGGGAGGGAGGGAGTGGAGGGAGGGAGGGAGGGGGTGGAGGGAGGGAGGGAGGGGGGAGGGAGGGAGGGGGTGGAGGGAGGGAGCGAGGGGGGTGGAGGGAGGGAGGGGGTGGAGGGAGGGAGGGAGGGGGTGGAAGGAGGGAGAGGGGGTGGAGGGAGGGAGAGGGAGTCGAGGGGGTGGAGGGAGGGAGGGGGTGGAGGGAGGGTGGAGGGAGGGAGGGAGTGGGGTGGAGGGGGGTGGAGGGAGGGAGGCGGGTGGAGGGAGGGAGGGAGGTGGTGGAGGGAGGGATGGGGGTGGAGGGTGGGAGGGAGGGGGTGGAGGGAGGGGGTGGAGGGAGGGTGGAGGGAGGAAGGGGGTGGAGGGAGGGTGGAGGGAGGGAGGGAGTGGGGGTGGAGGGGGGTGGAGGGAGGGAGGCGGGTGGAGGGAGGGAGGGAGGGGGTGGAGGGAGGGAGGGAGGGGGTGGAGGGAGGGAGGGAGGGGGTGGAGGGAGGGGGGTGGAGGTATAGGGCGGGGGGTGGAGGAGGGGGGGGGGAGGTAGGGCGGGCGGGTGGAGGGGGGGTGGAGGGAGGGAGGGGGAGAGGGAGGGAGGGGGGAGAGGGAGGGAGGGAGGGGGAGAGGGGGGAGGGAGGGGGTGAGGGAGTGAGGGCAGGGGAGGGAGGGAGGGCGAGGGAGGGGGAGAGGGAGGGGGGAGGGAGTGAGGGGAGGGAAGGGAGGGAGGGCAGGGGAGGGAGCGAGGGAGGGGGAGAGGGAGGGGGAGAGGGAGGGGGAGAGGGAGGGGGAAGGAGGGGGGGCGAGGGGGGAGGGAGAGGGGGGAGGGGGGAGGGGGGAGGGGGAGGGGGTGGAGGGTGGGGGAGGGGGTGGAGGGAAGGGGGGTAGTTTCTTTGTTTTGGTCTGAAGGGACGTGTATAGATGTTCTGTGCTAATGACGGGCGCTATTTGTTTCTTCTTTTGTGTATACACGGGCGGGGGGGTGCGGGTTCTGTCCTTTCTGTTGAAGGGACGGGCAGTTGTTTTGTGGGAATGACGGGTGTTCATTTATCTCTTCCTTTGTGTATGCACGGGGGGTGGGGTGTTGTGCTTTCTGTTCTTTGTAATTTTTTTCTTTTTGTTGTTGATATTTTGTGAAAATTTGAATAAAAATTATTATTTTTTTAAAAATTGCAGTGCAGAAGGAGGCCATTCGGCCCATCGAGTCTACACCAGCCCCTGAGAGAGCACCCCACCTAAGCCCACACCTCCACCCCATCCCCGCAACTCAACCTAACTTTTGGACACTAAGGGGCAATTTATCATGACCAATCGACCTAACCCGCACATCTTTGGACTGTGGGAGGAAACCGGAGTACCCGGAGGAAACCCACGCACACACGGGGCGAACGTGCAGACTCCGCACAGACAGTGACCCAAGCCGGGAATCGAACCGGGGTCCCTGGCGCTCTGAAGCAACAGTGCTAACCACTGTGCTACCGTGTCGCCCTAAATGTGCAACGAGTCAGAAACAAAAACAATTCAGGAAGGCAAACTAATTAATCATTTCAATCACTGCTTGAAGAGATAAGTTGGGGTTGCCCCTTGGAATGTTTCTGAAGGTAATGAGGAAAGTAGAAAAGCAAAAGGCTTTCAGAAATAATTTTCCAAAATAATTTGCATGGGCAAGACTGAATTTATTGTCCATTCCTACCTGTGATGTGTGGTACCCTTTATCTCCCACTATCCAACAGTTACCTGGAAAGGAATGCTCTGAAATATCGGTTTGCCTGAATTTGAAGGCATCCTGGTACTTTAGACCAGAAGACCATAAGACATAGAAGCAGAATTAGGCCACTCGGCCCATCGAGTCTGCTTCGCCATTCAATCATGGCTGATATTTTTCTCATCCCCATTCTCCTGCCTTCTCCCTATAACCCCTGATCCCCTTATTAATCAAGAACCTATCTATCTCTGTCTTAAAGACACTTAGTGATTTGGCCTCCACAGCCTTCTGCAGCAAAGAGTTCCACAGATTCACCACCTTCTGGCTGAAGAAATTCCTCCTCATCTCAGTTTTAAAGGATCGTTCCTTTAGTCTGAGATGGTGTCCTCTGTTTCTAGTTTTTCCTACAAGTGGATACATCCTGTCCACGTCCACTCTATCCAGGCCTCGCAGTATCCTGTAAGTTTCAATAAGATCCCCCCATCCTTCTAAACTCCAATGAGTACTGACCCAGAGTCCTCAACCGTTCCTCATACGACAAGCTGTTCATTCCAGGGATCATTCTTGTTAACCTCCTTTGGACCCTTTCCAAGGTCAGTACATTTTTCCTGAGACACGGGACCCAAAACTGCTCACAATACTCCAAGTGAGGTCTGACCAGAGCCGTATACAGCCTCAGAAGTACATCCCTGGTCTTGTATTCTAGCCCTCTTGACATGAATGCTAACATTGCATTTGCCTTCCTAACTGCTGAGTGAACTTACACGTTAACCTTAAGTGAATCATGAACAAGGACTCTCAAGTCACTTTGTGCTTCTGATTTCCTAAGTATTTCCCCATTTAGAAACTGGCCTATGCCTAAATTCCTCCTTCCAAAGTTCATAACCTCACACTTTTCCACATTGTATTTCATCTGCCATTTCATTGCTCACTCTCCTAGCCTGTCCAAATCCTTCTGCAGCTCACCTGCTTCCTCAATACTACCTGTCCCTCTACAGATCTTTGTATCATCTGCAAACTTAGCAATAATGCCTTCAGTTCCTTCTTCCAGATCATTAATGTATATTGTGAAAAGTTGTGATCCCAGCACAGACCCCTGAGGCACACCACTAGTCACCGGCTGCCATCCTGAAAAAAAATCCTTTATCCCCATTCTCTGACTTCTGCCAGTCAGCCAATCCTCTATCCATGCCAGGATCTTGCCCTTAACACCACGGGCTCTTAACTTATTTAACAAACTCCTGTGCGACTTTGAAAATCTAAATAAATCACGTCCACTGGTTCTCCTTTTCTAACTTCCTTGTTACCTCCTCAAAGAACTCTAACAGATTTGTCAGACATGACCTCCCTTTGACAAAGCCGTGCTGACTCAGTCCTATTTTACCATGCACTTCCAAGTGCTCTGCACTCTCATCTTTGATAATGGACTCTACAATCTTACCAATGACCAAAGTCAGGCTAACCGGCCTATAATTTCACGTCTTCTGCCTCCTTCCCTTCTTAAACAGTGGCATTACAGTCCTCTGGGACCCTTCCTGCCTCCAGTGATTCCTGAAAGATCACCAATGACTCCACAATCTCCTCAGCTATCCCTTTTAGGACCCTGGGGTGTCGTCCACCCGGCCCAGGTGGCGTTTTCCACCTTCAGACCTTTCAGTTTCCCCAGAACCTTCTCCTTAGTGATGGCCACTGCACTCACCTCTGCCCCCTGATTCTCCTGGAGCTCTAACATCCCACTGGTGTCTTCCACCATGAAGCCTGATGCAAAGTAACTCTTCAGTTTGTCTGCCATTTCTTTGTTTCCTATCATTACTTCTCCAGCCACGTTTTCCAGAGATTCAATCCCTATTTTTGCCTCTCACGTACCTTTGAGGGTGATGGTTACTTTCACACCCACTGCTAATGTGAGGCCAGCAGATCCAGCAGGGATTAGGTATTTTTTCCGTAGGAAGCTGCGGTTGTCTGACGTCATAAGAACTCAGCCTGAAGAGGTCAAGGGGTACTTCGCACTGTGAACTCTGTGATGAGGCGCTGTCTCTCATCTCAGCCCCCTTCCTGTCCCCCACCCTCTTGTGCAACTCCAACCTGTGTCTCCCCCACCCCACCCCCCTATCCATCTGTTGGAACCAACAATTCTACGGACACGTGCTTGTAGGATTAGAATAGCGGTTTTAATATACTTACAACTGTTAGCCGTTGAACTTTCGGTGAACTGGCCGGCTGACCCTGTGGCACTGATCTTTATACAGCAGCTCCCGGGGGAGGAGTCCTGGGCGGAGCCAAGGGAGAAGCCCCGTACAACTCTCAAGCATTCCCAGAGCTACTCCCCCTGGAGGTCAGATAGTGCAACTGCACTTACAATATAGATACATGATACAGGTTATAATCCGGTGTGAATCACATTCACCACACCATCCACCCATCTGTCTCCTGTGCTTGTGTTGATCCCACCACAGCGAATAGGTACTGCCCTGGATTGTGATGGTTTTCTGCTCCCGATACACTGTCAAACACATTTACAGTGCCTCCCACCCACTCTGCTCTTAGAACATAGAACATAGAACAGTACAGCACAGAACAGGCCCTTCGGCCTTCGATGTTGTGCCGAGCCATGATCACCCTACTCAAACCCACGTATCCACCCTATACCCATAACCCAACAACCCCCCACTTAACCTTACTTTTTAAGACACTACGGGCAATTTAGCATGGCCAATCCACCTAACCCGCACATCTTTGGACTGTGGGAGGAAACCGGAGCACCCGGAGGAAACCCACGCATACACGGGGAGGACGTGCAGACTCCGCACAGACAGTGACCCAGCCGGGAATCGAACCTGGGACCCTGGAGCTGTGAAGCATTTATGCTGACCACCATGCTACCGTGCTGCCCACGTGTTAATTTTAATTCCTTCAAGTTTGACAAAAGCTGTGCCCACACATTTACTCCCTGCTAGACATTTCCCTGACGGAATGGCTAGACATTTCCCTGAGGGAATGGAGACAGCGGCTACAAGAGTGAACTTTCACTCAGTTGAGGAAATGAAAAATTTTAATATAACCCCTGAACTGCTGCATCGTTCATCCCAGGTCCGCTGGACAGCTTCCAGAAAACCATGCTGCCAAGTTCAATCTGGAACAAAGTTAAAAATAATTTTCAATTACCTCATTAACATATTTTGAGGACATTGTTACTCCAAATAAGCTTTTATTTCTCACCTGTTTCCAAACTCATCTCTATTGAATCCAGGAGTGGCCGTGTTAGAGCTGGATTGCATTCTCGCTATAAAATAAATCTATTATTTTTACTACACTTACTCCACTGCAAAATTCCCCACAGAATTTATAAAAAATAAATAAATAAATGATAACCAACACAAATTTGTGTCCATAGTCTTTCAACCATAATACTTTCTCTGTTACTTCATTAAAGAAAGCAATCACGTTCACCAGACACAAATTTGTGGTCAATGTGTTATATGGATTTCAGAAAGTGTTTGATTCAGTGCCACATAGAAGCAAAATCTGAAACCCGTAAGATTAAAGGGACATTGGCAGCTTGGATATGAGATTAGCTAAGAGACAGAAGCAAAGAAGGTTAAGGAGAGAGCTAATAGGGGTATTCAAAATTTGAAAAGAAATTATGCTGTCCACAGGCTTTTGGATGAAGACTTTGGTGGATGGATTCAGCAGTCAGAAGCTCCACCTTGTCACAATCCTGCCCCTTTGAAAATGTTCTCAGAAGTTCAAAGTTATTACATCTAACTGTAAAAGGAAAATAAATTAATCACTATACGATTAAAATAGACTTTTGCAAACATTGTCAATGAGTGGATTAGCTTAAGTAGTCAAATACTAAATAATGTTCTGACTTTTGAAATTCTGCTCATTCATGAGAACAAATATTTGCATTTTTAGAAGACAATTTCAGTTACAAATGAGTTTTTAAAATGTTGCCATAGTTCCCGAGGACTGTAGGCTGCACTCCCCTTTGAGAGCTGACTGGTGGTGATTTAACCTGAGGGTCACCACACCTCAGGCGAGGGGCAAGGCTGAAAAGGTGAGGCCTTCATGAATAACCTCAGCCAGCACAGGAATTGGACCCATGATTTTGGCATCACTCCGCATCACAAACCAGCCATCCAGCCAACTTAGCTAACCATGAATGCGTGTGTAAAATGACCCTACATTATATGCACAATGTCAACACACAAGATATGCTTAAATATAAAATGAATACTTCCTTGTATAATATGAGATCCTGCTGGTCACAACTTGGTGTAATGTTCCAAATATTATTGTTTTCATATTGCATTTTTTGCTGATACTATTTGCCTACTTTCTGAGTACACATTTCCGATTTTGCAGGTTCCGACGTGACTGCCACAGACCTGCCTCATTTACTGGGCAACTTACAGTTCAATATATCACGAAATACAAAAATGAGAAGTAAATATCAGCCAAAGGTCAAAGAACTTAGATGGGGAGTAGATTTGGAAAGAAAATTCCCTAAAAGTGATTGTCATTATGATTACATAATGGCCGCTGATGTTGTGTACAGTCACCCGTACTTGGATGAACTTCTAATGACTTTTGACCACTTATGTCAAGAAGACACCATCATCTTGTGGACAATGAAATTTAGGCTCGAGAAAGACAACTCCTTTGTGGAGAAATTCCACTGTATATTTGACACTGAAGTTATATACGATCTCCCAACTTTACAGATAAAATTGTATAAAGCAAAAAGAAAAGTTTTGTGTACAGGTAAAGATACAACACAGGGGTCAGAAAGGGAACTTGAGCACTAACTCCGTATAGCTGTGAAGCAATTGTTCTCCTTATGACAATGAGCGGAGTTTAATTCCTTACAAATCAGACTTGCAAGGTGTAATGAGAGGATATCCTTTCAACTGAATTCATATTGCCAGCATTGCTTCCAGTGCCTGCCAAGATTTCCCAGCTAAGAAGCCTTCTAAGGCAAGCTTAGCTACCATCAGATATGTCTGAACGGCAAGCCTAATTGAAAAGATGTCTCTAGACATGATCTTTGGCATTGACAGACTAGCTTGGGATCAGAATCAGTCAGTCGATATGCCTCTTGCTAAGATTACATTACAGCAGGTGAACATTCAATCACTCAATGTCCAAGCTTTCAGGCATATCAAGAAGGAGCTGAAGTGCTCTATCTACCTGTTCTATTGCATTGCCAGAGATATTACTTACATTTTAGCAAAATAAATCTACTAGAAAAACTTCTAAGTGAAAAGCTCTAAACCATCCAGTTTTGTTTTGATCGTTTAATATATTACTCTGTTGCTTTTGAAAGCTGTTTTTGCTGTATTTCCAAAATAAAGAAATATGTTGAAAGTCTAAAAAATAAACTTAGACTTTGTGTATTTTTTTAACCTACAAACTCCCATCAGCATGTTAAAAGAAGTATTAATTTTGATTAAAAATACCATATGAGACAAAGGAGAAGACATTAGGTTGGCAAATAATTGCCTTCATGGCTAACTTTCCATACAAGACTGCTGTATATACAGAGCATGAATGAAGCAGCAGACAGAATAGGCACTAAATACCTTCCATGGGAGACAGCATTCTTCAATCTTCTGGCAAGAATTTGGAAATAAAATGATACTGGGAATTATATTAATATATAGAACATGCCTGAATAAAAATCATGTATTTTCAATCGCTGACTTAGTTTTCAAATAAAGTAATTGTTTTCATAATGTATTGTCAGTTATGTCATATTTTTATATGATTAAAGAATAATTGGTTCATAATTAATACACCATAACAAACTGGTTTACATCATTGTTTACATTTTTATTTGGTTGAATACTTTGTGTAGCTAGTTTTTGTCTTCTTACGTCATCTTCTTTGGTCCAAAGGTGAACTTGAGGTAAACGTGTCTATTTCTTTTATTTTTAAAAAACGTTTTATTAAGGCATTTATGGTTTTATAACAACAAAAGATGCAAATACAAATGTAAACATAATTCAGTGCGTAACAACCCCCCCCCCCCCCCCCCCCCCCCAACCAACAACCAACAACCATTCCCCGCCAACTGGCTTTTACACACACTCCCCAAGTCCCTCCATCTCCTCTCGCTGTTCCCGCCTAAACTAAACTAAACTGAGCTGAACTAAACTAACTCCCCCTGCCCCCCTTATTCCCTAACACACCCCTCTCATTGTATCTGCTAACTGTTTTGTTTTCCCCAAAGGAATCAATAAGCAGCTGCCACCTCCAAACGAACCCTAACTCTGGGAAGCCTGAGAAACACGCCCATGTCGTTAACCCAAACACCCGATTTTGGGGGGCTCTGAGCCCCTCCACACTAATAAGATCCATCTCCGGGCTACCAAGGAGGCAAAGGCCAAAACTTCTCTTGCCCCCTGGACTCCCGGGTCTTCCGACACTCCAAAAATCGCCACCTCCGGACTCGCCACCACCCTCATTTTTAGCACCGTGGACATGACCTCTGCAAATCACGACCAAAATTCCCTAAGCTTCGGACATGCCCAAAACATGTGGACATGGTTTGCGGCCCTCCTAACACCTCATACATCTGTCCTCTACTCCAAAAAACCTGCTCATCCGGGCCACTATCATGTGTGAACCACCTTGAATTGTATCAGGCTGAGCCTGGCACATGATGAGGGTATGTTGACTCTGCTCAGAGCATCCTCCCACAGAGCTGTCTCTAACTCCTTTCCCAACTCATCCTCCCATTGACGCTTTAACTCCCCTATCTGGGTTCCCTCCCACTCTATCAGTTCTTTATAGATTTCCAAAACTTTCCCCTCCCCCACCCCCATTCTAGAAACTACCTTATCCTGTATCCTCTGGGCGGTAGAAGCGGAAAGGTCGAAACCTGCCTTTGCACAAAATCCCTCACCCACAGATAACGAAGCCCATTCCCTCCCGGCAGTTCAAACTCCTCCTCCAGATCCTCCAAACAGGGAAAGCTTCCATCAATAAACAGATCTCCCAGCCTCTCAATCACTGCTCTCTGCCACCTTCGAAACCCCCCATCAAACCCCCCAGGACAAAGCAGTGTTTACCACGAATTGGAGCCCACACCACTGCTCCCATGTGCTTCCGCCACTGCCCCCAAACTCTCAGAGCCGCCACTACCACCGGGCTTGTGGAGTACCAGGCTGGCGAGAATGACAGCGGTGCCGTTACCACTGCTCCTAAACTTGTGCCCCAACACGATGCCGCCTCTACCTGCTCCCATACCAACACCTCCCCCACCACCCACTTCCTGATCATGGCTATGTTTGCCGCCCAGTAATAGTTCCTAAAGTTCGGCAGGGCCAACCCCCCCACCAACCTCGGCTCCACTCCAGCAGCACTTTCCTTACTCTCAGGGTGTTACCCGCCCATACAAACTCAGAGATCATCGCACTAACCCTCTTAAAAAAGGCCTTTGGTATAAAAATAGGGCGACACTGGAAAACAAACAAAAATCTCGGAAGAACCGACATCTTTACGGTCTGTACCCTCCCTGCCAGTGACAACGGAAGCATGTCCCACTCCGAAAGTCTTCCTTCATTTGGTCAACTAACCGGGCCAGATTTAATTTATGCAACTGCTCCCATCCCCTGCCACCTGAATTTCCAAGTATCGAAAACTCCCTTCCACCATTTTAAACGGCAACTCCCCCAGCCTCCTCTCCTGCCCCCTCATCTGGATCACAAAAACCTCACTCTTACCCATGTTCAATTTAAACCCAGAGAACCGGCCAAAATCCCCTAAAATCTGAATAATCTCTTCCATCCCCCCCCCTAGCGGGTCAGAAATATACAGTAGTAGGTCGTCCGCATACAACGAGCCCCCCCCCCCCCCCCACCCACCCCCGGAATAGCCCCTTTGTAGCCACCGAAGTTGGCCATTCCCTGAATACAAAATGGAGGAACGCAAAGCATATAGGATAAAATGGACAATGTTTGCAGCGCCAGCAGGCTGCACCTAGCAGGTGTGGATTCGGTCTGCTAAGAAAGCAGACAGCCCCGAAACGAATGTTCCGCTTACTAATGAGGCAATCACCGGGATAATTAGCATGTTAATGGAACGATTCCAGAGACAATGGACACAATTGGGGAAGCAACTGCAACATTGTAAAGGATACCAGACACTCAGGCACCAGCAAGGTTCGAAAACAAAGAGCCTGAAGGCCCGCCCAGTCGCTAAGGAACAGCCTCAGTATTGGGGAGATTCAAACATATCGATTGGGAAGAGACCCAATCGATTCCAAGCAGGTAAGGGAGTCCGCCCAAAGGGGTGCGGATCCCTGGAACCTATAAAAGACAGGTCCCACACATGGTTCAGTCTTCTCGTCCAGCCCTCCTCTCTCCTTGACCAGCACTCCTCCGTGGACCAGCACCTCGACCAGCTTTTGCCAAGAAGACCCTGACGGAGAGAGAGGAGAGGGTTCGGACAGCAGCCGCCAGCAAGTAAGTGCCTCACAACGATCGCTCCCCGAGATAGACACTCCTGACCCCTTTTAACTGATACCAACCTGAAGTCTGCAGACCTGAGCAGAGCAAGCGGCCTTGTTCCCTGACCCGGCAGTTCCTTCGAGATAAGTATTAGTTTATTTAGCGGTAGGAATAAGTTTAATCCTTTTAGCGTGTGCATGGGTAGTTATTATAATTGTATTATAATAAACTCAGTTGTTTGGACTTACTAATTGGTGTATGGTTTTATTGCTTTGAACTTCACCTTGAAGTCAACAAAATCTTGGCCAGCAATTTGGCGTCAACATTTAGTGGGGAGATTGGTCTGTAGGACCCACATTGCTCTGCGTCCTCCTGCTTCAGGATCAATGAGATCGAAGCCTGTGACGTTGTTGGGGGAAGAACACACCGCTCCCTTGCCTCATTAAATGCCCTCACCAGCAGCGGGCCCAGCATTCCAGAAAAGTTCTTATAAAATTCCACTGGGTAGCCATCCAGTCCCAGGGCCTTGCCTGACTGCATGGCCTCCAATCCGTCTACTACTTCCACAATCCCGATCAGGGCTCCCAGCCTCTCCACCAACCTTTCCTCCACCTTCGGAAACCCCAAAACCTCCAAGAACTGCCTCATCCCCTCCAACCCAGCTGGGGCTCCGACTCATACAACTGAACTCCCCTTTCACCCCTGCTGGGTCCAAGACCGTGTTTCCCCCCTCTGTCCTTCACTCTTCCTATCTCCCTGGCCGCCTCCCTTTTCCAGAGCTAGTGTGTTAGCATCCGACTGGCCTTCTCCCCATACTCATATACCACCCCTCTCGCCTTCCTCAACTGCCCCACCACCTTCCCCATAGATAACAGCCCAAACTCCATCTGCAGCTTTTGCCGCTCCTTCAACAGCCCCGCCTCCGGGGCTTCAGAATACCTTCTATCCACCTGGAGGATCTCCCTAACCAGCCTATCCATCTCCACCCACTCCACCTTCTCCCTATTAATCCGTACTAAAATTAGCTCCCCCCTAACTACTACCTTCAGCGCCTCCCATACGCCCCCCCCCCCCCCCACCTCCCCCCCGTCCCGCTAGCAAGGCCCCATTCAAAACAAAAAAATCAATCCGGGAGTACACTTTGTGAACATGGGAGAAAAAAGAAAATACCTTCGCTCTTGGTTGTCCGAACCTCCACGGATCTACCCCTCAATCTGTTCCATAAACCCCTTTAGTTCCTTCACAGCCTCTGGCATCCTCCCTATCCTCGAACACGACCGATCCAATCTCAGCTCCATAACTGTGTTAAAGTTCCTCCCCATGATCAGTCTATCTGGCTCCAGGTCCGGAACCTTCCCCAACACCCGCCACATAACTCCACGTCATCCCAGTTTGGTGCATAGATATTCACTAATACCACCGGCATCCCCTCCAGTTTCCCACTCACCATAACGTACCTAACCCCAAGTCTGCCACTATGCTCCCTACCTCAAATAACACCCACTTATCGATCAAGGTCGCTACCCCCCTAGTATCCCCGAATGAAATACCTGCCCGACCCACCCCTTCCTCAGCCTAGTCTGATCCAGCACCCTGAAGTGTGTCTCCTGCAGCATTGCCACGTCCCCCTTCAGATTCTTCAAATACACAAACACATGAGCCCTCTTGACCTTTCACGTTCCATGTGATCAGCCTGGTCGGGGGGTACCCCGTCCCCCTCCTCTGCCTGTCAGCCATCACCTTTTTTCGGCCAGCCTCCACCCCGTGACCCGTGCCTCCTCAGGCCCTCCCTCGGGTTCCCACCTTCATCGACCTCCAATTTGTCTCCAAGCGAGTCCCTCCCCTTTCAGCAGACCAATTACCCCTCCACAACAATATAGCAATCCCAACCCCCTTCAACAAACTGATGACCTGCTCACCCCCACTGCACTTCCATGAGCTAGCCCGCCCAACTAGCCTGGTAGCCCCTGCCCATGGCGCCAAGCAGCCTATCCCCCACTGATCTCCCTCCCCCCCGTTCAAACATACATATGCAAAACATAACAATCCCCAACAAACACAAAGAAGAAAATTCCACCCACCATCCCCCATTAAGAACGAGACTGCCTGCTGGCTCCGCCCAGTAGGCGGAGTATAAATGTGTGGGCTCACCGAACAGCAGCCATTTCGGCAGCAGCTGGAGGAGGCTCCACATCTCTGCTTAACAAAGCCTCGATTACTCTCTACTCTCGTCTCGTCGTAATTGATAGTGCATCACTAATAAAAACATTGCAGCTCTTTTCTTAAAATATCCATGCATCACAATTAAGGTTTGTTCAGAATGAGGCAGTGCATGAACATATATGGCAATCAACAAGATACATTGGATGTTATTCTCTGTGTTTCACAAAGTTTCCTCCCACAGTCCAAAGTTTTTTTTTTAGAAAATATTTTATTGAGGCATTTAGAATTTTAACATTTTAACATTCTGAGCACCAGAGCGCTCCAACACACGCAAAAGAACCCCACAATAACATATCCAACTTCCCCCGCTCTAACTCCTAGCTACCCATATATTAGATTCCTTGCCCTTATTCTTCACTTCCATGCCTCCTCTTTCCCCCCTCGAATTCCCCCCCCCCCCTCCTGCTGATGATCAGTTTTCCTTAAAGACGTCAATGAACGGCTGCCACCTCCGAGCGAATCCCTGTAATGAACTTAAGGTGAACTTAATCTTCTCTAGCCTAAGAAAACCTGCCATGTCACTGACTCACACCCCCGACTTTGGAGGCTCCGAGTCCCTCCATCCCAGCAAAAATCCGTCTCGGGGCCACCAGGGAGGCAAAGGCCAAAACGTCGGCCTCTCTTCCCCCTCCTGGGCTCCCAGATCTTCCGACACTCCAAATATTGCCACCACTGGACTCGGAGTGACCCTCCCTTCCAGGGCCTCTGACATGACTTCTGAGAATCCTGCCAAAATCTCCTCAGCTTCGGACATGCCCAAAACATGTGTATGTGATTCACTGGACTTCCCCATACCGCCCACATCTGTCCTCCACCTCCTCAAAAAACCTAATCATCTGGCCCACAGTCAAATGAGCCCTGTGGACCACCTTGAACTAGATCAGGCTGAGCTTGTTCAGGATGAGGATGCATTGACTCTCTTCAGGGCCTTCTCCCATAGCCCGACTTACAATTTCCTCCCAACTCTTCCTCCCACTTCCTCTTCACATCCCCGATTGGGACCCCCACAGTCCGAAGATGTGCAGAATAGGTGGATTGGCAATGATAAATTGCCCTTAGTGTTCAAAAAGTTAGGTGGGGTTACTGGGTTATGGGGATAGGGTAGAGCAGTGTGCTTGGGTAGGGTGCTCTTTCCAAGGGCTGGTACAGACTCGATGGGCTGAATGGCATTCTGCACTATAAATTCTACGATTCTATGACATCAAAGGTGGAAGTGTTGAGTATCCTAAATTACATTAAGGTAGACAAGTTCCCGGGGCAGGATGGTATCTATCCCAGATTACTGCGGGAGGCAAGGGGAGAAATAATAATAATAATAATCTTTATTGTCACAGGTAGGCTTACATTAACACTGCAATGAAGTTACTGTGAAAAGCCCCTAGTCGCCACACTCTGGGACCTGTTCGGGTACACAGATAGAATTCAGAATGTCCAAATTATCTAACAAGCATGTCTTTCAAGACTTGTGGGAGGAAACTGGAGCACCCGGAGGAAACCCATGCGGACACAGGGGGAACGTGCAGACTCCGCACAGTGATCCAAGCCAGGAATCGAACCTCGGACCCTGGTGCTGTGAAGCAACAGTGCTACCCACTATGCTACGATGCTGCCCACCTAGCAGATATCTTCACATCCTCTTTGACCACAGGCAAGGTGCCAGAGGACTGGAGAATAGCCAATATTATTCCCTTGTTTAAGAAAGGAAGCAGGGATAATCCAGCAAATTATAGACCGGTGAGCCTGACATCAGTGGTGTGGAAGCTTTTGGAAAAGATACTGAGGGACAGGGTATACACACATTTGGAGAAAAATGGACCAGTTAGTGACAGGCAGCATGGCTTTTTATAGGGAAGGTGATGGCTCACCAACTTGATTGAGCTTTTTGAAGCGGCGACAAAGGAAATTGATGAGGGAAGGGCTGTGGATCTATTTCATATGGACATTAGTAAAGCATTTGACAAGATCCCACATGGCAGACTGGTACAAAAATTAAAATCATACGGGATTCGGGGTGGGGTGGCTAGATGGATACAGAACTTGTGATGGAGGTCACACTCACCTCAGAATTCGGTTTAGAATAAGGACAAGTATAAGCAGCAGAAATTAATATATCAAGTTTTGTATTCAAAGTGGAATAAAAGCAGCGGGATTCTCCGACTCCCCGCCGGGTCGAAGAATCCCCAGTGGGGGGGCGGGGGGGGCGGCGTGAATCTGGCCCCGACGCCGGCTTCTGTATTCTCCGGCGCTAGTTTTCAGGCGGGGTTCACATCATGCCCATCGGGGACCGTTGGCAGCAGCCCACCCGTCAATTCTCCGGGCCCCGATGGGCTGAGCGGCAGTCCGTTTCTGGTCAGTCCCGCCGGTGCGGATTAGACATGGTCCCACATGGCGGGACCTGGCAGGTAGGTCGGCTGGGGTGGTCCTCGGAGGGGCACGGGGGTATCCGACCCCGGGGGAGGGCCCCCGCGGTGGCCATGCCCGCGATCAGGGCCCATTGAAGCACAGAGCTAATAATTTTCGATTAAGTGAATGAATTGATTCCCTCCGTCTTCAAAAAGATAAGCCCCTATGTCCTCCTGGTAGAATTCACTTACTGCAGTGGCTTTCATCATTTTTGTCCATATTTCTGTCAAAAGGCTCACAAGATTTTTTTCAGGGATTCACTTCTACTCTGCAATAGTACTATTATTGTGTTACAAATAACATTGACAATCTCTTCGATAATCTTATCATAGAATTCCGTTTTAAATTGATTTCATTTTCTCTAGATTCATAGAAAAACAACTTCCTGCCTCTTGTATGCTTCTCGTCGGTTACGGGCAGCACAGTAGCACAGTATGGACAGCACGGTAGCACAGTATGGATGGTCTGGTAGTACAGTATGGACGGTACGGTAGCGCAGTATGGGCGGCATGGTAGCGCAGTCTGGATGGCACGGTAACACAGTATGGGAGGCACGGTAGCACAGTGGTTAGCACTGTTGCTTCACAGAGCCTGAGTCCCATGATCGATTCCCAATTTGGGTCACTAGCTGTGCAGAGTCTGCACGTTCTCCCCATGCCTGCGTGGGTTTCCTTCGGGTGCTCCAGTTTCCTCCCACAAGTTCTGAAAGATGTGCTGTTAGGTGAATTGGACGTTCTGAATTCTCCCTCTGTGTACCCGAACAGGTGCCAGAGAGTGGCTACTAGGGGATTATCATAGTAACTTCATTGCAGTGTTAATGTAAGCCTACTTGAGACACTAATAAAGATTATTATTGGATTATTATTGTATCAGTGTGTAATATTGTACAAATGTACAGCATGTGAAGTGTTAATGGTATGTTAAGCCTAGCCACTAGAGGGAGCTAAGGGATAGTGCTATATATTGCACTGGCTCTTGTGCTTCTGGGAGGACATTACATTAGAACATAGAACAGTACAGCACAGAACAGGCCCTTCGGCCCTCAATGTTGTGCCGAGCCATGATCACCCTACTCAAACCCACGTATCCACCCTATACCCGTAACCCAACAACCCCCCCCCCCCTTAACCTTACTTTTATTAGGACACTACGGGCAATTTAGCATGGCCAATCCACCTAACCCGCACATCTTTGGACTGTGGGAGGAAACCGGAGCACCCGGAGGAAACCCACGCACACAGGGGGAGGACGTGCAGACTCCACACAGACAGTGACCCAGCCGGGAATCGAACCTGGGACCCTGGAGCTGTGAAGCATTTATGCTAACCACCATGCTACCCTGCTGCCCTAACATTAGAGCTGAAGGAGACAAGATTCAAAGTGTAATGCAGAGCTAGTTAAGATATTATAGTTTTAGTTCATAGCTAGAGATAGTGTTAGTGATTGTAGTTTAATTCTTATATATATAGGGGCAGCACGGTAGCATGGTGGTTAGCATAAATGCTTCACAGCTCCAGGGTCCCAGGTTCAGTTCCCGGCTGGGTCACTGTCTGTGCGGAGTCTGCACGTCCTCCCCGTGTGTGCGTGGGTTTCCTCCGGGTGCTCCGGTTTCCTCCCACAGTCCAAAGATGTGTGGGTTAGGTGGATTGGCCATGATAAATTGCCCGTAGTGTCCTAAAAGTAAGGTTGGGGGGGGGGGGGGGGGGGTTGGTTGTTGGGTTACGGGTATAGGGTGGATACGTGGGTTTGAGTAGGGTGATCAGTGCTCGGCACAACATCGAGGGCCGAAGGGCCTGTTCTGTGCTGTACTGTTCTATGTTCTATATATGTTTGCTACTTATAATAAGTGTCGAACTCAAATTTAATAGTGTATAATAAAATTAGTTTAGTTCTTCAAAAGAGCTTTGTGTGTCTTTGTGATCACTACGCCTTCCACCATGGAAACCCTTCACAAAGATTGCCACATAGAGGAATCTATATTTTCAGTTATGTTAGTGCATCTGCTTGCACCCATCTATACTCATTTTGAACTTCCATGATAAAACATTTAACTGAGGCTAATTGTGTAGCTTTCAATAAATTTGTATCAATATTTTGCAATGATTTGCTGACAGCATTAATTCTTTGAAGTAAATGATTCCACAAAAGAGTAAGAATATCATTCTGTTGAATAAGAAGTCTTAAACCACCAGGCTAAAGTCCAACAGGTTTGTTTCGAATCACTAGCTTTCAGAGCACTGCTCTTTCATAGAACATAGAACAGTACAGCACAGAACAGGCCCTTCGGCCCTCGATGTTGTGCCTGCTCTGTGCATGTTTTTAAAAAATTTATTCATGGGATGTGGATGTCACTGGCTGGATCAGCATTTATTGCCATCCCAACTGCCCGTGTACCGAGTGACATGCTAGGCAATTTCGGAAGATATTTTAAGAGTCAACCACATTGCTTTGAGTCTGGAGTCACAGATAGGCAAGGCCAGATAAAGACTGCAGATTACAACATGATCCACCGATGCGTGGAAACCGAAAAAAGCCATACATGTTTTGAACCAAGTCAGAAAAGTGTGGTTCCCTCTCAGGATTCAGCAACAACGTTGCAGATTCAATTCAAGGAGTGACTGCTACATGGGGCGAATAATGCACAGGACCTGCATGCTTCAGGTTGCAGACCTGAATATTATTCTGCCATATTTGTGACATTATCGAAGCTCTGCCCATGACAATTTTTGATATCCAAACCTAAATTTACAACGATTTCCAACACAGTTGTATCGAGACATTCAGGAGTGTGGGGTTTTCGCTAGACAAAACAAAGAAATCATTCTAAATTGTTGGTCATGTATCTTTAAATTATTGCTAATTGCTCCACATGACTCACATCTGATATTGAATCAACTATTACATGGTATCTTTAACTCCAGCAGTGAATTGGTTTCTGAGTCACACTGCCATTACAGTTATGATGTCATTGTAGCTTTGGTTTTAAAAATTCATTCACGGGAAAAGGGCTTCGCTGGTCAGGCCTGAATTTATTGCCCATCCCTCGCTATCCTTGGAAAGGTGGTGGTGAGCTGACTTTTTGAACCGCTTTGGTCCTTGTGATTAGGTACACCCACACTGTTGTTTGAGAGGGAATTCCTGAGTTTTGATCCAGTGACAATGAAGAAATTACAATATATTTCCAGGTGGTGGTGTTCTGTGTGTCTGCTGCCCTTTTCCTAGATGGTAGCAGTTGTGGGTTTGAAAGGTACCGCCTAAGGAGTCTTGATGAGTTCCTGCACCTTCTAGATGATACTCACGATTGCCACTGTTCATTGGCAGTGTAGTAATGGCTGTTTGTCAAAGGGATACCAATCAAGCAAGCTGCTTTGTCCGCCATGGTGTCGAGCTTCTTGAGTGTTGTTGCAGTTATACTCATCCAGGCAAGTGGGGAGTATTCCATCACACCCCTAACTTGTGCCTTGTAGATGGTGGACAGGCTTTGGAGAATCAGAAGGTGAGTTACTCGCTGCAGGATTCCTCACCTCTGACCTGCCCTGGTAGCCACAGTATTAACATGAAAATGAAATGAAATGAAAATCGCTTATTGTCACAAGCCCCTAGTCGACACATTCCAGCGCCTGTTCGGGAAGCCTGTTACGGGAATCGAACCGTGCTGCTGGCCTGCCTTGGTCTGCTTTCAAAGCCAGTGATTTAGTCCAAGGCTAATCAGGTTCAGTTTCTGGTCAATGATAACCCCCCAGGATGTTGATTGTGGGGGATTCAGAAATGGTAACATCATTGAATGTCAAGGGGTGAAGGTTAGATCTTCCCTTGTTGGAGATGGTCATTAGCTAGCACTTGTGTGGCGCAAATGTTACTTTCCGTTTTTCAGTTGAAGCCTGGAGATTGTCCAGGACTTGCTGCATTGGGACGACATGGATTGATGCGGTATCTGAGCAGTTTTGAATGGTGTTGAACATTGTGCAGTTATTAGTGAACATCTTCACTTCTGATCTTATATTGGCAGGAAAGTCATTGATGAGGCAGCTGAAGATGGTTAGGCCCAGGACACTACCCTGAGGAGCTCCTGCAGTGATGTCCTGGAGCTGAGATGATTGACCTCCAACCACTATAACCATCTTCCTTTGTGCCAAGTATGATTCCAATTAGTGGAGAGCATTCCTCCTGATTCCCATTGACTCCTTGAAGCTTATTCATCAAATGCTGCCTTAATATCATGGTCAGTCACTCTTGCCTCACCTCTGGAGTTCTGCTCTTTTGTCCATGTTTGAACCAAGGCTGTAATGAGGTCAGGAGCTGAGGACTCTGGTGGAACCTTAACTGAGTGTCAGTGAGCAGATTATTGCTGAGTAAGTGCTTCTTGATAGCACTGTTGATGACCCCTTTCATCACTTCACTGATGATGGAGAGTAGATTGATAGGTCGGTAATTGGCTGGATTGGATTTGTCCTGCTTTATGTATAAAGGACATACCTGGACAATTATCCACATTGCCGAAAAGATGCCAGCATTGTAGCTGTACTGGAACAGCTTGGCTAGGGGTGCGGTAAGTTCTGGAGGACAAGTCTTCAGTACTGTTGCCAGGATATTATCAGGACCCAAAGCCTTTGCAGTATCCAGTGCCTTCAGCCTTTTTGTGTTATCACGTAGGGTGAATCGCGTTGGCTCAAGGCTGGCATTTGTGGCATTGGGACCTGTGGAGGAGAAGATGATGGATCATGTACTGCTCGGCACTTTTGGCTGAAGATTATTTTGAATGCTTCAGCCTTGTCTTTATCACTGATGTACATCATTGAGGATGGGGATATTTGTGGAGCCTCCTCCCCCAGTGAGTTGGTTAATTGTCCACCACCATTCACGGCTGGATATGCCAGGATTTTAGAACTTTGATTCGATCCGTTGGTTGTGGAATCCCTCAGCTCCGTCTATCACTTGCTGCTTATGCTGTTTGGCACACAATTAGTCCCGTGTTGTAGCTTCACCAGGTTGACACCTCATTTTTTGGTATGCCTGGTATTGCTCCTGGCATGCTTTCCTGCACTCTTCATTGAACCAGAGTTGATCCCCTGGCTTGGTGGTAATGGTAGAGTGGGGGATATACCAGGCCCTGAGGTGACAGATCGTGGCTGAGTACAATTCTGCTGTTACTGATGCCCACAGCGCCTTATGGGTGCCCAGTCTTGACTTGCTAGATCTGTTCTGAGTCTACCCCATTTGGCAAAGTGGTAAAGCCACACAGATATTATTGGATATTATTGTAAAGATTGCAATATACTTGCTGCTTTGAGCTTTCTATTCTGAGAGCAGAAAAAGCATACGCAACAATTTAAGTTGGGAAATTCCTGTTGACCCAAATAAAATAGGTGCTCCAAATCTAAATAGCCTCGCTGAGGGATTGATTGTTTCCTTATTTTAACTATCCATATCTATTTGTGTTTTATGAGAATAGAAAGCGGTGAGCATTAACCTATTTCTAAGCAAGCGCGGGGTGGCACGGTCGTTAGCACTGCTGCCTCAAAGCGCCAGGGACCCAGGTTCAATTCCGATCTTGGGTGACTGTCTGTGGAGTTTGTACTGTGGAGTCTGCATGTTCTCCGCATGTCTGTGTGGGTTTCCTCCAGGTGCTCCGGTTTTTAAAGATGTGCAGGTTAGGTGGATTGGCAATGCTAAATTGGCCCTTAGTGTCCAGAGATGTGCAGGTTAGGTTATGGTGTTATGGGGATAGGACAAAGTGGACAGGGGTGTGGACAAGGGTAGAGTGGTCTTTCAAAGGGTTGGTACAGACTCAATGGGTCGAATGACCTCCTTCTGTACTATAGAGATTCTATTCTAAGCCTCATAGGTGGTTGCAATAATGTACATCACTATCCCTGCTATCAGTCCCAATAAATCTCAGTCACTTGTGAAATATTTTGCCATGCATCTTTCACTTTATCGTTCATCATATTGGCTTCAAATCAAATCCATCATCTAATAACACTATGTGCTGGAGTGATTCACTCCACAATGTAATATTACAGGTTGCGTCATTTCTGGTTGATTGGACATTACATTTTGGTCTTACCGAGAATGGATAATCTTGCATTTCTGAGAAGCTGAGTTTCTGTTGCATATCTGATCAAACTGCTTGACTGTAGATAGATAGATAGACCGCAAATTAAAATAAAAGGCCAATGGCACTGCCGTTGTTGCATACATTCGATCATCCGGTGAATTGCCCAACTCTCTCTGTTGCACTCTACTCACCATAATGGGTGTGAATAAAGTGATATTCCTTTTGCTGTTGACAATAGTACAAAGTAGCAGAAAGAATTAGCAGTAAATTAAGTATGGCAGCTAAATTGATGTGCAAGTGTTATACATGAACAGAAAAAAACATATATCTGACACTTATTTCCAATGTGGGAAATATGCTGCTTAATTTTTAGGATCATTTTATTATGATAGCTGACTTTGATATTGTTTTTAGTCCATACATTCTTCTCCACGTCTCAAATACCTTTCACTGCCCTTGAATTTACCTGGGGTAAGTGCCAGAAAAGTTAAGATTAAGAAAATATCCTTTGGTCCACCGAAGTTTATCCCTTTAGTTCCATCCCACTCCGGGAGTGTGAACAGTCCATCAAAAGAATATGTCTACTGTTCAGCCCTATCACTTTCAAAATATGTTTTTTCTAATTTACTTTTCACCCTTCATCCTAATTAAAGAAATGCACCATTGGAAAGCTTTTGTCCTATTTCTCTGGCTTACTTTGAAGTTGGATTCTACGTTTATTTTTTCTATAACATTTCACATACTGTTTTGAGATCTGAACGTTAGCAGGCAGTGCTATCTGGTTATAACATTCTAGCATAAATACAGCTCATCGACAAGCCAAGCCTTAAAACCTGCACAGTTTGTTGGCCTGGAAGTAAATATTTTAAATGCACCCTTTTCAATGCAAGAAGGCAGAAACTGCCTTTGGCCCATTCTCAGGACAGTAACATTAATTGCTCGGCAGCCGAGTGCCTACATGCGGCCAAAGTGCATAGCCTGTCTTGGCTGGATAGCATTCAGGGTCCAGTAAGGTCCAGTCGGGGGACGTGTTCCATTGTGCTGAACAGTTACCGCACTCAAGACAACAGGTCGATTCCGATGTATTCCCGAGGGGGTCTGTGAAATGAAGAATGAAATAAAGCTCTCCGTTGGAGTTGTGAGGTGAAAGCTGCCAGAGGTTGATTTGCTCTGACGGGGGTGGGTATGTGTAAATCAGAGCGAATCATGGAGCAATTTACTGCAGGTTGAAGCTTTCACAAGATTTTCGCGGGCTCCCACTGTGAATTCGTCAGGAACCGCGGGCAAATAACTTAAGATGATCGTTTCTGTAATTTCTCCCTCATTTCCGCGGACTTTCCAGCCCTTTAGAAAACAAGCTGGGTGATCCCCAAATGTTCCAGCCTGGTAATGTGCGTGTGACCAGTAAGACCCCCTCCATGGACTCGGGCTGTCAAACCTGGTGATCAGTGGATGGTGTCGGCCCCTGTGGAGGATAATCCAGACATTCCCTCCAATTCCCCCATTTCCAGAGGAATTCTAACCGCTCAGCCTTTAACGCCCTGGCATCAACCTCCCTTGGGCGAGGCTAGTGTAACATCTCTCTGCAATAGCAGCCAAAGAGCCCTTTGAGTGAGCCAGCAGAAGCGTTTGAATTCTCTTGCCGTTGTATAATGAATTCTGTTGTTATTGAGTAATGTTGCTGTGCAATTGTCAATCACTAAACCACCTGGCTTTTGGGGGCGTGTCCTCGAGAGGTAACTACTTACTGCAGCCCGTGGGCCAGAACTGCTGACACTCCGAGAGTGAAGATGCACAACAGTTCTCAGTCTTCTTCACAACAAGGTACACGTTTTCGTGCTTATTTTCACATTATTAATGTGATGTTCATTTGCTCAATTTGCAAAAACTGCTTTGCTTTCATTCAAACATAATTGGATTTTTCTAGTTCAGATTTTGGTCAAGTTTTGCTAATATTTGCACGCAGTTTGAATTCAGATTTACTGAGCAAGAGCGCTGTGCAGAGTGTATGTTTCGAGTGCCAAGGACGAGAGGTTCAAACGAGAGGCCATTTGTGCATACTTTGGGTGGATTGCACAAGATACCATATTGATGAGGGGGTTACTGCACACATTCGGGTATCAGTGTACACACGTGGATATCAGGGCACACATTGAACCTCTGCTGGAATATGCAGAGCTGGCAGATCACAGTGTCCCCTTGGGTACAGCATATCTTAAAGGATACTACATAGAGCAGAACAGGCTCCTGAAAGGGGTCGGGGCAGGGTGTGGAGAAAGTGTCTGCAAGAGGCACAACAATTTAGGGTGATCAGAGATAGAGCAATTCTCTTACCTGGCTTTAGTGAGGAACAATGCATGTTGCATCATGCATCTCAGTAAAGACACCCTTAATTAAATCTTTCACATGTTGCAGCCTTAAACCCGGGCAAGGACGGCATTGCAAATGGCTCTTTTTATTTGTTCATACAATGTGGATGTTGCTGGCATGGCCAGCATTAATTACCCATGTCTAACTGAGAAGTTGGCAATGGGTCACCCTCTTGATATCTTGCAGTCCATGTGTTGAAGGTACACCTACAATCTACAGTGTTGATAGGGAGGAAGCTCCAGGATTGTGTCCTACTGACAGTGAGGAATAGTGACATAGTTCCAAATTAGGATGGTGTGTGGCTTCAAGCGAAATTGCAGGTGGTGGTCTTCCATGTATCTGCTGCCTTTGTCCTTCAAGGTAGTGGAGATTGCAGGTTTAGAAGGTACTTTCGAAGGAGCCTTGGTGAGTTGCTGTTGTGTTTCATGTATAAGGCACACACTGCTGCCATTGTGTCAATGATGGAGGGAGTGAATGTTTAAGGTGGTGGATCGAGTGCCGGTTAAGTGGTTGCTTTGTCCTGGATGGCGTTGAGCTTCTTGAGTGTTGTTGGAGCTGCACTCACCCAGGCAAGTGGAGAGTACTCTGTCAAACACCTGACTTGTGCCTTGCAGATAGTAGACAGGCTTTGGGGAGGCAGCAGGTGAGTTACTTGCTACAGGATTCCCACCCCCTCACCTGCTCTTGTAGGCACAGTATATGGCTGGTCCAGTTCAGTTTCTGGACAATGTTAACCATTTAGGATATTGACAGTGTCATGCGAGAGTGCCTTTAAGAAATGGATGTTTAAGCAATGTACCTTTAAGAAATGCAGTGATGTCAGAGTATGGGGAGAGCTGGGCTTTTATCTCAGCCATTTTGAAGTTTTTAGTTTCAGTTTGAGAAAGCAGCTGAAAGGTGCCTGGCTGGTTTGCTGATAGCTGCAGGAAGGAAAAGAGCTGGTCTCGTGGTTTCTGCAAATCCAAAGACTATAAATATATTGAATATAACCGGTTGTGCTCCTATTTTTGAAGGGTTGAAGTCTTTTGGAGGTTTAAAAGAACAGTTTGAAGGATTGGGTAGTGTGTTATTTTAAGGGTTATCTTTGAAGTACAGGGTGTTAAGAGATCCAATGTTTATTTTAAAAGGTTAAGCTTAGTTCATGGAATAAACATTGTTTTGTTTTAAAAACCAGGTGCCCATAATTTTAATACCACACCTAGGGAACAAGCCGTGTGCTTCAAAAGCAACAATCCATAAAGGGGGAGGGGGGGGGGTTGGTTGGACTCCATGATACATTTTGGGGTTCTGAAAACACTCCCCCATAACAATTGGGGGCTTGAGGGGTTTACAAGTCTATCTATTGGATTGGCTTTTGTGAACTTAAAGACAGTGAAGGTTTGTTGCTTTTCCGGTGTGGTATTTTAGTTTAAGTGGGAAGTGTGTTGTGGACAATGGCTCTTTCAGAGGCTCAGAAGTTATTGGGGGTGGAGACGGTCACACGCAGTACCTTACGGACAGAGACGAAAAGCAGACTGTTAGATTTGGCAAAAACATTGCAGTTACCATTACCAGACAAAATGCGAAAAGATGAGGTAATTATGGCGGTGGTTAAGCATTTAAAGTTACCTGAGATAGAGTTTAACTCATTGGAAATGGCAAAAATTCAGTTGCAAATTAAACAAATGGAACATGAGAAAGAATTAAAGCGGCTTGAATGAATACGAGAGAGAGAGGAAAAAGAAAGAGAAAGAGAGAGGGAGGAAAAAGAAAAGGAGAGAGAAGAAAGGAGAAAAGAAAGAATAGCCCTAGCAGAAGAAAAAGAAAGGGAGATACAAATCAGGGAAAAAGATAAAGAGAGGGAGTTTGAACTTCAGAAAATGGCCAGGAAATATGACAATCAGTTAAAATTGGCAGACGTAAAGGGAAACGTACAGTTGGATGATAGTGATGAGGATAGTGAGAAAGAGCGTCATAGTTGAAGGCTTGGTGGGAATCTATTTAAATATGTCCAAGCATTGCCAAAGTTTGACGAGAGGGAAGTAGAAGCCTTTTTCATTTCATTTGAGAAGATAGCTAAACAACTGAAATGGCCACAGGACATGTGGGTGTTACTGATTCAAACAAAGCTGGTAGGTAGGGCTAGTGAAGTGTTTGCATCACTACCGGAGGAGGTATCTGGAACGTATGAGGAGGTGAAGAAATTCATCTTAAGTGCATATGAGCTAGTGCCTGAAGCTTACAGACAAAGGTTTAGAAATTTAAGGAAAGAATTTGGTCAAACATACATGGAGTTTGAAAGGCTCAAACAGTAATTTTGATAGGTGGGTAAGGGCTTTGAAAATAGACCAAACGTATGAAGCTCTGAGAGAAATTATACTTTTGGAGGAGTTTAAAAATTCAATTCCTGATGTAGAGAGAACTCATGTGGAAGAACAGGGTTAAAACTGCGAGATTAGCAGCAGAAATGGCAGATGATTATGAATTAGTTCATAAATCAAAGATTGGTTTCTGACATCAGTTTCAGCCGGTGAGGGATAGAAACTGGGGACATGAGAAATACTCAAGTGGTAAGGGCAAAGGTGATCTGATGGGAGACAATAAAGAGAGTGTACCTCAGATTTTTTTTTTAAAATCAAGGAGGGTGAAAAAGATATGAAAAGTTTCAAATGTTTTCACTGTAATAAACTAGGCCATGTAAAGTCACAGTGTTGGTGGTTGAAGAAAAGCACTGGAAAGGCTGATGTGGTAAAACAGGAGAAGACAGTGGGATTTGCTAGAGTTCGAAAGGAAAGCCCAAGGGAAATGAAGGAGGTGTAAATGATTGTACAGCCTGTTCAAGAAGTGATTGTTAAGAAGGTGTCAGATGTCTTTAAAGAATTTACTTGTGCATGTAGTTTGGGAAGAATGTTGCCAGAAAAGGTGGTGATATGTGGAATTCAGGGTGAGAGGAGTAGTGTTCCATTATATAAAGTAAAGTTGGAAGGTCCAGTGAAGTTGTAGTAGAAGTAATAGAGAAACTATCTTGTCCAGGAATTCAGTTTATCTTGGGTAATGATATAGCTGGATCGCAGGTAGGAGCGATGCGTACTGTGGTTGATAAGCCAGTGGAAAATCAGACAACTGAAGTGTTGAAGGATGAATATCCTGGGATTTTTCTGGATTGTGTAGTAACAAGGTCGCAAAGTCACAGGTTAAGACAAGAGGAGAAATCAAAGAGTGAAGATGAAGTTGAAGTGCAATTATCAGAAACGATTTTTGATCAGATGGTTGAAAAGAACAAGAACAGGTGGAGGATGAGGCGGATATTTTTAGCTCAGGAAAATTGGCGGAGTTACAATAGAAAGATGTAGAAATAAAACGGATATATCAGAAAGCATATATGGAAGAGGAATCTGAGAGTATACCAGAATGTTATTACAGTAAAAGTGATGCCTTGATGAGAAAATGGAGACCTGGACATATGCAGGCGGATGAAAAGTGGGCAGAAGTTCATCAAGTAGTATTGCCGGTAGGGTATAGAAAGGAGGTGTTGCGAGTTGCACATGAGGTACCAGTGGGAGATCATTTGGGAATAAGGAAAACTCAAGCTAAAATCCAGAAACATTTTTATTGGCCTGGACTACATAACGATGTAGTTGAATTTTGTCAATCATGTCACACATGTCAAGTGATAGGGAAATCTCAAGCAGTGATAAAACCAGCGCCCTTAATACCCATTCCAGCAATTGAGGAACCTTTTACGAGGGTCCTAATTGATTGTGCAGGACCGCTTCCTAAAACAAAAAGTGGGAATCAATATCTTTTGACTATAATGGATGTGTCTAGTAGGTTTCCAGAGGCCATTCCAGTACGTAATATTACAGCTAAAAGGATTGTGGAGGAGTTACTTAAATTCTTTACTAGATATTGACTCCCCACAGAAATTCAATTAGATCAAGGATCAAATTTTATTTCAGAGTTATTCAAAGAAGTTATGGATAGCTTAGGAATAAAACAATTTAAATCAACTGCGTACCATCCAGAATCGCAGGGAACTATATTAAGGTGGCATCAGACATTAAAGACAATTTTGAGGGCGTATTGTCAATATTATCCAGAGGATTGGGATAAAGGAATCCCATTCGTATTGTTTGCAATTAGGGATGCACTTAATGAGTCTACCAAATTTAGTCCTTTTGAACTAATTTCTGGTCATGAGGTAAGAGGACCACTTAAATTGATTAAGGAAAAATTGGTGGGTGAGAAATCGGAAATTACACTATTGGATTACGTATCAAATTTTAGGGAACGATTAAATAGAGCAACTGAATTGGCTTGACAACATTTGAAAGTGGCACAAAATGTGATGAAACGGGTAGCGGACAAGAAGTCCAAAGTTCGTAGTTTTGCCAGTGGGGATAAAGTTTTAGTGTTGTTACCAATGGTCGGTGAGCCTTTAGAAGCTAGGTTTTGTGGACGGTATCAGATTGAAAGGAAATTAATTGAGGTGAATTAAGTGAGGTAAAAACACCAGATAGAAGGAAGACTCACCGAGTGTGTCATGTGAATATGCTTAAAAGGTACTTTGAAAGGGAAGGAGAGAAAAAGGCAGTTTTAATGACATGGTAACCAATGTTCCTGTATTGGAGAATTTCAAGGGGCTCTGTGGTCAGATTGAACTACAGTATCTGATTCTAAAGAGCAATGCCGAGGAATAGAGGAATGGATGGGTCATGCAGAGACTTTCTTGTTCAAAGAGACTGTCAATCGAGAAGGTTTTGTCGGTTGGAGGAAGAAGAACAAAGAAAAATGGACTATTATTATACCTGTTTGAGTGTGTTTTCTTTAAATGAAAATGTATATTTATGGTGTGCATTTCTTAGTGGATGTTGCAAAAGTGGAAAAATGAAACAATCTTGAAGTTGATGGTTTTTTTGTCTTGGGGGAGGTGTCATGTGAGAGTGCCTTTAAGAAATGGATGTTTAAGCAATGTACCTTTAAGAAATGCAGTGATGTCAGAGTATGGGTGGAACTGGGCTTTTAGCTCAGCCATTTTGAAGTTTTTAGTTTCAGTTTGAGAGAGCAGCTGAAAGGTGCCTGGCTGGTTTGCTGATAGCTGCAGGACGGAAAAGAGCTGGTCTCGTGGTTTCTGCAAATCCAAAGACTATAAATATATTGAATGTAACCTGTTGTGCTCCTATTTTTGAAGGGTTGAAGTCTTTTGGAGGTTTAAAAGAACAGTTTGCAGGATTGGGTAGTGTTGTATTATTTTCGGTGTTATCTTTGAAGTAAGGGGGTGTTAAAAGATCCAATGTTTATTTTAAAAGGTTAAGTTGAGTTCATGGAATAAACATTGTTTTGTTTTAAAAACCACGTGTCCATAATTGTAATACCACACCTAGGGAAGAAGCCGTGTGCTTCAAAAGCAACAATCCATTAAAGTGGGGGGGGGGGGGGGGGGGGGGTTGGTTGGACTCCATGATACATTTTGGGGTTCTGAAAACACCTCTCCCATAACAACAGTGAGAAGACTGGGAAGGTGACAATGACCCACAACCTTTATGTGCCTGGTTCCATTCAGACAGGAACTGGAGATATTAGCAAATGTCTTAGTTTGCCATCCACAGTTGGGTAAGGTGGGATGAAGAGAATGGTGGTCACTGAGGCTCTCTATTCAATGGGAGCCAATTGCATTTCATTCTCAGTGGCCAGACACACGCAGGAAGAGCAGGTATGCAGCTGCACCAGGACTACCACCTTCCCCGTGATGCAAGGTATATTGACTGCATGCAGATCATTTAGTCCGGTCCGGTCCGACATGTCAAATCTGCCATACACCAGAACCAAAAGCAATTCCACTTCTTCAGTGTCCGGCTGGTGTGTGCCTGCAGGCAGTAAATTGTGCAGATCAAAGCTGGTGTCCTGGCAGTGGTTATGATGTCTTCATTCTGCAGCCAAATGCTGGGCCATCTGTATTTGAGCTACAACAGCAAATTATAGGGTGGCTACTGGGCAAGAAGACATGGCTGATGATTCTGGTGTACAATGTGCATACAATGAGAGCCTTGCCACGGTATGAAGTAGGATGGAGCAGGCCATTTGTTGGCTGAAACAGTGGTTTTGTTCTTCTGGAGAAGCCCTGCGCACATTCACCAGAGTGGGTGTGAGGGTTCATGGTGTGTTGTACACTGCACAACCTCACATGAGGGGAGAACTCTGGTCACCAGCTATATGATGAGCAGGAGGAAGAGGCAGAGGAGAAAGGGTAAAAGGAATCGCAACATTTCATTTCTCTCTGCGCTTTCCATGAGGAAATGATGTGAGTGAGACAACAGCAACCATAACCCCAATTCCCCATTCATCACCTGTTCCACATCTTACCTTCCCTTATAGAATCATTGAATCTACAGCGCAGAAGGAGGCCCTTTAGCCCATCGAGTTTACACTGGCCCTTGGAAAAAGCGCCCTACTTAAGCCCACACCTCCACCCTATCCCATTAACCCCATCTAACCTTTTTGGTCACTGAGGACAATTTAGGATGACCAATCTACCTAACCCGCACATCTTTGGACTGTGGGAGGAAACCGGAGCATCTGGAGGAAACCCACGCAGACACGGGGAGAACGTGCAGACTCCGCACAGACAGTCACCCAAACAGAAATCGAACCTGGGACCCTGGAGCTGTGAAGCAATTGTGCTAACCACTATGCTACCGTGCTGCCCTTTGTCACTGACCATCAGAGCACCTCCTTACCGTCCCTTTGTCACTGACCATCACAGCACCTCCTTGGCTCAAATGCATAAATAAAAATAATCCCAAAATAATCATTCCCAACTAAATTTATCACTGAAATTATTTTGCATGCGAAAGTCGATAAACTACACTTGTGCATTCACTTAGCGCCTGTGCCCTGTGTGTCTTCACCCGTTCTGGTCCTCCACAGTGTTACTCTAGTGTCTGCAGCATAGCTGGTGGAAGGCGGCCCACTTTCAGTGTTAGAATCTTTGCAAATGGCCTTGGATGATAACTTCAAGCAGTTGCTGCAGACTCCACTCCCTGGACATGGGTGCATGATATCTTCATCCTAGCACACTCATTAGTTCCTGACACCTTTGAGACTCACCTTTGGGTGAGGGATTGGCTCCTGGGTGACGGGTTTTCTGCTGCAGCCGTGGCTGATGACACCTATCCGGAGGCCACAGACTGGCACAGAGACCAGCTACAATGACGCCCACACAGCAACCAGAGGCGTGATCGAGGAAGGCAGCAGCATGCTGAAGATGTGGTTCAGGTGCCTGGACCGCTCTGGGGAGGTACTCGAGTATAGCGATAGGAGAGTCTCCCACATCGTGGTGGCCTGCTGCGTCCTCCACAACATCACGCAGCAGACGGGCGACGGGCAGGAGAGGGCGATGAATGCCAGGCCCCGTCCAACGAGGAGGATACAGAGGAGTGTGAGGGTGGGCAGGGCATGGGGCCCCAGCAGCTACGTGAGACTGCACGTGCACACCAGAGTCGGCACGGAAGGGACGCTCTAATTGTCTCCCGACTCACCAACTAGGGGATCTGTCCTCCAGCACGAACATCACATGACCCACTGAACCCTTGGGGTGGCGGAGGTGGTGAAGGGGTGCGGGGATGGGGAGGGGTGTGAAAGGGGTTGGGCGGGGTACTGGATCGATGGGCAGGGTCCGATTTGGGGTCCCCGGCCTGTGACCACCTCCACCGTCTGCCCATCTTGACCTGCCTCCCTCACACCCCCCCCCCGCCAAGCACACCCTCTCCAGCCAGCCAAGCCCGGCCCTTTCCTCACACCCTGCTGACAGAGCGCTGAGGCAGTTTGGAACTTGCACGTGTTTATTTTGAAAATAGCATCGGAACATCACTTTAAAGGCTTGTGCCCGAGCCTCTAATGCTGTCCTCTGTGCTGCACCCGTGGCAACTGAACTGGTGTTTACATTTCTGGCCTGACTGCCCTAACGCAATGTTTAGGTGGATAACCAGACAGTACATCAGGGGAGGAGGTGGCCTACTGTGGTTCGCATCCTGTGACATGGGTCCCCTTTGGTGACTGTCCTCTGGAGCGACTGGGCCTGGTGTCACGAGTGGCATGGTGCCACCCTGCTGTGCCCCTTGCCCAAAGGATGCTCCAGGGACAGGAGGGCAGGGGGAGGGAATCCAAAACACTGTGGTGTTCCGGCACCTTCCCTGCGGGACTGGTCCCATCACATCTTCATCCCTTGGGGTGCTGGATGGCCCCCGGGGCTACTCCATGTGACGGGGGCGTGACTGGAGCAAGCTCCTGGGACTCCCCCACCACTTGGCACTAACTGGTCTTGTTAGCTCGCTCTTGTCTCAACACTCGCAGCCATGGAGCACAGGGACTGGGCCACCTCCCTCTGGGACTGGCGCAGGTCAGCCAGCGTCCGGGCAATGCCGACGACACCTTCAGCCAGAACGCGTAGTGATTGGCCAAGTTCTGGAGTGAGGCTGCAATGTCCAGGTGGCCCTGGGACAGGGCAGCCCTGTCCTGTGTCTTGGCCACCGCCTGCACAGAGTGCCCCTGGCCTTGGACATCGTGACACATGGCTGATATCTTCGCCCCCTAAGGCCTCCCAACGTGGATGCCACCTGTGCGGTGTTGGCGTGGCTGGCACGCAATGTCAGCCCTGCTTCCTGCCCCTGCACGTGGTTGGACCCCTCCAACTGCACCCTCAGGCACTGGATAGTTTCTGACAGCCCCTCATGTAGTCCCTGGTTCTGTAACCGCCGTTTCTAGAAGCCCGAGACCTGCCTGGACGACAGCTAGTCCCTGGGGCAGGCTGCTGTGGTGGGAAAAAGGAAAACTGGGAAAAAGGAAAACTCAAAAACTATCAGTCATGGTTCTTTTTTTTTAATATAATTTTTATTGGAATTTTTTACAGAAAATATAAAACATGACAAACAATGAAATGCAACAAAATAACCCATAATAACTGTGACACCCCCAGACCGTATCGACGCATGTATCACATCCCCCCCACCCCCCAACCCCAATGAACAACAAAAGAACTTAAAAATATATTAAAATTAAATAAACAAACATAGTCATTGTCGCCCCCCCCCTTTTCCCCCCCCCCCCCCCCCGGGTTGCTGCTGCTACTGTCCCTGTACCCTATCGTTGAGCCAGAAAGTCGAGGAAAGGTTGCCACCGCCTAAAGAACCCTTGTACCGACCCTCTCAGGGCGAATTTGACCCTCTCTAGCTTAATGAAACCAGCCATGTCATTGATCCAGGTCTCCACGCTTGGGGGCCTCGCATCCTTCCATTGTAGCAAGATCCTTCGCCGGGCTACTAGGGACGCAAAGGCCAGCACACCGGCCTCTTTCGCCTCCTGCACTCCCGGCTCCACCCCAACCCCAAAAATCGCGAGTCCCCATCCTGGCTTGACCCTGGATCCCACCACCCTCGACACCGTCCTCGCCACCCCCTTCCAGAACTCCTCCAGTGCCGGGCATGCCCAGAACATATGGGCATGGTTCGCTGGACTCCCCGAGCACCTGACACACCTGTCCTCACCCCCAAAGAACCTACTCATCCTCGTCCCAGTCATGTGGGCCCTATGCAGCACCTTGAATTGGATGAGGCTAAGCCGCGCACACGAGGAGGAAGAATTAACCCTCTCCAGAGCATCAGCCCATGTCCCGTCTTCGATCTGTTCCCCCAGTTCCCCCTCCCACTTAGCTTTCAGCTCCTCTACTGACGCCTCCTCCGCCTCCTGCATAACCTTGTAGATATCGGATATCTTCCCCTCCCCGACCCAGACCCCTGAAAGCACCCTGTCGCTCACCCCCCTCGCGGGAAGCGAAGGGAATCCCTCCACCTGCCGCCTAGCAAATGCCTTTACCTGCAGATACCTGAACATGTTCCCCGGGGGAGCCCAAATTTCTCCTCCAACTCCCCCAGGTTCGCAAACCTCCCATCAATAAACAGGTCCCTCAGCTGTCTGATGCCCGCTCTGTGCCAACCCTGAAATCCCCCATCAATGTTCCCCGGGACGAACCTATGGTTCCCCCTTAACGGAGCCTCCATTGAGCCCCCCACTTCTCCCCTATGTCGCCTCCACTGCCCCCAAATCTTGAGGGTAGCCGCCACCACCGGACTCGTGGTATACCTCGTAGGAGGGAGCGGCCACGGCGCCGTTACCAGGGCCCCCAGGCTTGTATCCCCACAGGACGCCCTCTCCATCCGTTTCCATGCTGCCCCCTCCCCCTCCATTACCCACTTGCGCACCATCGACACATTGGCCGCCCAATAATACCCCGAGAGATTGGGTAACGCCAGCCCTCCACCATCTCTACCCCGCTCCAAGAAGACCCTCTTCACCCTCGGGGTCCCATGCGCCCAAACAAAGCTCATGATGCTGCTAGTCACCCTTCTAAAAAAGGCCCTAGGGATAAAGATGGGCAAACACTGAAAAAGGAACAAGAACCTCGGGAGAACCGTCATTTTGACGGACTGCACTCTACCTGCCAACGATAGCGGCACCATGTCCCACCTTTTAAATTCCTCCTCCATCTGCTCCACCAGCCTGGTAAAATTAAGCTTATGGAGAGTCCCCCAACTCCTGGCCACCTGCACCCCCAGGTATCTGAAACTCTTCACTGCCCTCTTAAATGGGAGTCTCCCGATTCCCTCCTCCTGATCACCCGGGTGTACTACAAATACCTCACTCTTGCCTAAATTTAACTTATAGCCCGAGAAGCCCCCAAATTCCGCTAACAGCTCCATCACCCCCGGCATTCCACCCTCTGGATCCGCCACATACAACAGCAGGTCGTCCGCATACAGCGATACACGATGTTCTATCAGTCATGGTTATGAGCAAGTCGTTTATTTCTTACCCTGCAGAGGACGCATTCCTCTAACCACAGGAGAGAGAGGAAGGCGCCCCGAGTGCAGCAACCTTCAGTCTTTATACATTCAAAAGATAAGCAGGTTAAACACAGGCATTCATGTAGACAATGGCTGGCTTTGCTTCTTACTAGTATTTCTCCACTCCATATAAGGAGTTGTTTTTCTCCTGGCTTTACTATCTCGTCCTTCATACAGCTGGCATATCAGTTTTGCAGTTACTCTCTCTAACCTTGCGCACACACACACACACACACAAACAAACGCCTGCAGCTTTGGTTAATCACACTATTAAGCAGTTATTCAATATTAAGTATTAAAATTGTCCATTACACTGCTCTCCGATCGTCCGCCCCATCGGGGGTTCCTACCTCCACCTGATGTACCGCAGCACATGTGGTGAGCACTAGACAGTGCCCCAGGAGCCTGGTCACTAACATGCCCAACCGAGGTGAGTGGCTCTGGGATGGTGGGAAGCCTCTGGGAAGTCAGTATAGGCCCTGGACTAGTGCACCAGGATGTCTTGGGATGGTGTTTGGGGGCTTGTGTCACTGTTCGTGTGGGGGTGGTGTGGGGGGATGAGGTTGTGGTGGTGGTGGTGGGGGGGGGGGGGTTTGTGCCACTTATACCATGGAAAACATCAACACAGCGATGCCAACCTGAAGGCTCTCCCCCGATGCTCCGCCCCAACAGGCTGAGTTCCCGACAGCACGGGGGATGTGTGGTCCCAGCCGTGCGGGAAGCCAGCAAGGCGACTGCGGGTTGTGTCCACGTGCTGCCAAGGACCCGGCCATTCTCCAGCCGTTTATTTAATGATGGCCGGGAATTGTACGTGGCGTGGCTGCTCGCCCCTCACCGGTCGCATCATCGGTGAGGAGGCGGCGCCAAACTTTTCCACGCAAAACGTCACAAAGCCTCCACACTTAGCCTCAGAATCGGAGAATCTGGCCCAAGGAAACTAAACTCAGCCTCCCAGGAAGCCCCTCCCCTCAGAGAGGGATATACTGAGACCCCAGGGACAACAGGATAATAGCCATAGCACCATGCCTAGCGTAGCCCAGCACAAACCAAGACATAAAAACTATACTTCCAAGGCCGGCGTAGGGCTGGGGGGGGGGGGGGGGGGGGGGGGGGGGGTCGGAGGGGTCGGAGAAGAGGAATCATCAAGACAGTCAATAATTAGGCACCCCGGGAGGGAGGACCGATTCCCTCCTCCCCGGCACAAATAGAGATTCGCCATAGAAAGCATCCTATCGGGCTGCATCACAGCCTGGTGGCAACTGCTCGGCCCAAGAACGCAGGTCGTGTACACCGCCCAGTCCATCACACAAACCTGCCTCCCATCCATTGACTCCATCTACACCTCCCGCTGCCTGGGGAATGCAGGCAGCATAATCAAAGACCCCTCCCACCCGGCTTACTCACTCTTCCAACTTCTTCCATCGGGCAGGAGATACAAAAGTCTGAGAACACACACGAACAGACTCAAAGACAGCTTCTTCCCCGCTTTTACCAGACTCCGAAATTACCCTCTTATGGATTGAGCTGATTAATACTACACTGCTGTCTGCTTCACCCAATGCCGGTGTCCATGTATTTACATTGTGTATCTTGTGTTGCCCTATTATGTATTTTCTTATTATTTTCTTTTCTTTTCATGTACTAAATGGTCTGTTTGAGCTGCTCGCGGAAAAATACTTTTCACTGTACCTTGGTATACGTGACAATAAACAAATCCAAATACAGAAACCACCCCTCAAGCCAGCGGGCAAGATTAGGCTGAGAACCAACACAATACTCACCTGGATGAAGACCCAGAGAGGGGACACACAGCCTCGCTCCAAGTGACCATCATCGCAGGAAGGATATCCACAGCAACCTCCTTCATCAACAACCCGACCACTACAATAGCCCAGGGGAGGAACACATAGAGACCCAAACAGATGGAAGGAAAAACTCAGCCTCAAGATGGAGACAGAAGGAACCCAGTCATCCCCAGGATACAAACTCTGCCCAGGCCAAAGAAGGATGAAGACACGGATTCTTCATGCAAAGAATATATAAATCCAAAAGTATAACCCAAAAACGGATTACCTCTAACTAGGGAGCTGTTCTCAATCTCAGTCAGGACTGAACAAACCCTACCAACCATGTCCACCCACCCTTCACTCCATCCAGCTCCAACCTTCTTCTTAATGAGATAGGATAGACCCAATAACCAAAAGGTGTAAAACTGTACCCAAATCACACTTCCCATCATTGACTCTAAATGATCTTGCTAACACAGGATAACAGGATAAAGAGAATCAATGGTACCGGCTATCACGCTCACATTTCACACTCCCCTACAGGAAAAAAAAACATAGGATTTAAAAAGTCAACAGCATGATCAACAGGGAGTAACGATCAGGATTACTTAAGAACTGCAGGGTAAATTTCAGGATAAAGATGTCTTTTATGTTGCCTGAGAAGGCAAAGGATAAGGTAGGATCAACAAGCACTCTTCAGGATCTCTCCAGGATTCCAGTGATCAAAGCACGAGACATCATGGGCTGGATTCCCTGCTGACGGGATTCTCTGTTGCGCTGGCAGTGACCCACGTCCGGAGATTTCCCGATGCCTTGGAGCTGCCCACAATGGAAAACTCCATTGGCCGGCTGACGGGACAGAGTCTCACTGATAGTGGGGAGGGTGTTGCACCAGAAACCTGGTTTAGCTGGACGGAGAATCCCGTGCTCTTATTTCCACCAAGCCGTTTCCCTAACTCTCATGCAGTCCGTAACCTAGGCCCCGACCGGGGGTAATAACCCGATCCACTCAGCCACCTCCAACGCCTCACGACGAGCATTGAGAATGGGGCTGTATAGGAGCAGTGATCAGTGAGCCCCACCGACCCCATGCCTCGCAGACAGGATACGTTGTGCTCCATCGAATCTGGTGCATCCAGCCTCCAAATCAAGATTACCAAAGCATGGCAGCCAATTCTCGAACAAGAGGGAGAATTCATCTCCCATCTCTCGCCAGGGAGCGGGCTCAGGAGGAGATCCCAATCTGCCCTCACCATCTGAACCCATCAAGGTGCCCGACACACCATGCAACAGTGACTCCCCTAACTTTGTGATCACAGTTGCTGTAAAGTGCAGACATTTGATAGGAGAGTAGCTATGAGTGCCAACAGCGAGTCAATGCTGTTTGTGGCAGTCACTTGAGAAATAGAGACAGCCCACAAGGGAATTGTAGCTTTAATCGGGTAGGTTAATGCTGGGTCAACTTTACGACAGTTATAAAACTTTTGGCCATCATGTGTGGCTCGAGAAAAAGTGACTATTCACAGGACAAGGGTCAGAGATGGCTTCCGAGTACTGGGTCAGCTGTCGCCTCATCAGTCTCCTCTCCCAGCCTCCAAGGCAGGCCTTTATATCAGATCGCAATGTGTTTGCTCACATCCGCAACCAGGCCCGTTTCCAACTCTGTGGAGCCTTCAGAGTCAGCAGACCAGTCTCCATCATAAACCTGTCTTCCCAGCATGAAAATAGAGCAGGCGGACACTTCCACAACACAGACAGGATCACAGGGCCAGCAAAATACCCGACTCCTCCTGCCTATCTCACAGGTGAAAATCAAGTATTCAAATGAGGCGGGAACACCAAGGTGGCATGCGGCCTGCATTCCATTGACAAGGCAAGAGTTAATTACCCATCTTGATCCCCAGGCCTGCTACCCAATTTAGCCCCTAAAAGTAGGTTTGTGAACAAAATATATACATTCATATTCACTAATGAATAAAGGATTTTCCTGTCTGTATATTCCCAGCATTGACTGAGAAAGAGTCTACTCAAGGTCAATAAGTGATCAACCAAAAAATATTAAAGCGTCCCTGAGTAATGATGAAGAAATACATTCACCTGTGGTGATATAAGAACATAAGAACTAGGAGCAGGAGTAGGCCATCTGGCCCCTCGAGCCTGCTCCGCCATTCAATTAGATCATGGCTGATCTTTTGTGGACTCAGCTCCACTTTCCGGCCCGAACACCATAACCCTTAATCCCTTTATTCTTCAAAAAACTATCTATCTTTACCTTAAAAACATGTAATAAAGGAGCCTCAACTGCTTCACTGGGCAAGGAATTCCATAGATTCACAACCCTTTAGGTGAAGAAGTTCCTCCTAAACTCAGTCCTAAATCTACTTCCCCTTATTTTGAGGCTATGCCCCCTAGTTCTGCTGTCACCCGCCAGTGGAAATAACCTGCCCGCATCTATCCTATCTATTCCCTTCATAATTTTAAATGTTTCTATATGTCTGAGAGTAAGATTATATGCGGGTAACAATGTGACCTCCAACCAGCTGGTAGCTTCAGACCTTGGTGACATGGTGTGACGGACTCATTAGTTAGTAGTGAGGCGTAGATAAGGACAATTGCACATCGGGTAGTTCCAGAGAACCCCAGTCTATAGATTCTGCCTGTTATCCTTCCACATGTTAAATAATAAATCATCATTCTAAGTAACTCATCAACAGTTCTGTGAGTATCATTGCTACAGCAAGGCTAACGCAACATCAGGGGGGAATGGGTCCAAGAAATATGATCGAAGTGATCCTTTGAGTTGGGTTGTAAATAAATAGTTTAGCTATCTTGGTGGGCCAGTTGAGTTCAGTTGGCTGGACAGCTGGTTCGTGATGCAGAGCGAGGCTAACACCATGGGTTCAATTCCCGTATCGGCTGAGGTAATTCATGAAGGCCCTGCCTTCTTAACCTTGCTCATTGCCTGAGATATGGTGACCCTCCGGTTAAACCACCACCACTCAGCTCTCCACCTCAAAGGGTAAAGCAGCCTATGGTCATCTAGGACTTTGGTGACTTTATTAATCAAATAGTGTAATGGGCTAGATTCAACAAATTAGCAATTCATTATCTCGTCCACTTTGAAAGAGGTATTCTCCGTCTCAGTTCACAGTGTATATTCCAGTCCTAGGATGAATGAGTTTCCATCCTGTAGAAGTATTTCCTGATGCAGTGAAGTATTTAGAGAAAGGTAGCAGTGTCTGGTCATTCTATTTTTGATTTAGATCACATGAACGACACAACAGAAATGAACAAAGGCAAAATGGTGAAGATGCTGAATATCTGAATGAAATGTGGAAAGTACAGGAAATGCTCAGTATGCTGAAGCACATGGAGGAACAGAGATAGTGGGCTGACGTTTGCCATGAGCGCCTGGACATTTCCAAGTCGTAACCTTACATGTTTCAGTAGTGTCCCCCCATATCTCCATCACCCTCACCCCACAGAGACCACTCCCTCTGTGACACCCTGGTCCACCCCTCCATCAAGCCCAACTCCCCATACCCTTCCCACAGCACCTCCCATTGCAGTCACAGAAGGTGCAACACCAGCCCCTTTACCCTCTCCCTCCTCACCATTCAGGGCCCCAAACATTCCTTTCAGCTTAAGCAGCGTTTCCATTGCATTTCCTTCAATCTGCTTTATTGTATTCGCTGCTCCCAATGCCATCTGCTCTACACTGGGAGACTAAACGTAGACCGGGTGACTGCTTTGCCGAACACCTTTGCACAGTCCACAAAAACTACTCCAACCTTCCTGTTGCATGTCATTTTAACTCCGCATCCTGCTCTCGTGCCCACATGTCCGTCCTTGGCCTGCTGCAGTGCTCCACTAAAGCCTGGCGCAGGCCTGAGGAGCAAGATCTCGGGCGGGATTCTCCGGTCACTGGCGCCAAAATCGTGTTCGGTGATCGGCCGGAGAATTCCCGTTCGCAACCAAATCGGGGGCAACGCCGCTTTCATGATATGCCGCCCCCTCCGAAGCAGCGTCTGTACTAACGGCTTCAGGACATTGCCTGAGGCCCACCCCCAGACAACGTGGGTCTCTCATGGTCTCACCCGTCGGGAGCTCGTCGTGGCGGCTCTGGACTCGGTTCAGTGCCGCCACAGTTGGGGGAGGGCCAATCCGTGGGCAGGGGGGAGTTCATCAGGGGCTGGGGGCACTGCTGGAGGGTGGTCCGGGGCATGCGAGTTGGACAAAGGGGGGGCAGTATTTCGCAGGCCGGGTCCGCGAGCAGCTGGCGCCACATTGCACGGCCGCTGCAGGCCGCCGCCATGCACGGCCACGGACCCGGCAATTCTCTGGGACATATCGGCGGCTAGAGCTTGGTGCTCGACGCTGCCGGCATGCTAGCCCCCAGCTACACGGAGGATCGGTGGCCATTTTGCATTGAATCTTTGGGTGTAAAAAGCCACCATTCCCACGCCGGCGTCAGGACATAGCCTCACAATCAGAGAATCCAGCCCCATATCTTCCGGCTGGGTATGTTCTTGCCCTCGGGTCTCAACACTGAGTTCGCCAACTTTAGATTTTGTCCTTACTCCTCCATCTTAAACCCCTTTTAAAAAAAATATCCCAAACATGTGTTGCCTTAATGTCTTTTCGGCGGCAATTCAGCTGTTGGAGTGGGCGGAGCCACAGAGTCGAGCGGTGAGTATTTAAACTCGCTGCTTCGCTGCTTAAACAGCGGCCACAGGGTCTTTGGGAATAAATTTGAAGAGTGACATTACAGCAAAGCAGTGACCTGATTGGCTGGTAAGGAAAGTGCTCCAATTAGCAGTAGCTGGGAGAAAATTAACTCTTCGTATGTTGGTAAGTATTGTGATTGGTAAGTAAAATCGTTATTCCTTACACTTATTCATTATTTGATATTATATTTGTAATCAGTTTAAGGTAAAGTGTAAAAATGGCAGGAGATCCCAGACCCGTGTTATGCTCCTCGTGCTCCATGTGGGAGTTCAGGGACGCGGCCGATGCCCCTGACTCCTTCATGTGTGGGAAGTGTGTCCAGCTGCAGCTCCTGTTAGACCGCATGATGGCTCTGGAGCTGCGGATGGACTCACTTTGGAGCATCCGCGATGCTGAGGAGGTCGTGGATAGCACGTTCAGTGAGTTGGTCACACCGCAGATTAGGATTGGTGAGGGAGACAGGGAATGGGTGACCAAAAGGCAGAGAAAGAGCAGGAAGGCAGTGCAGGTGTCCCCTGCAGTCATCTCCCTCCAAAACAGGTATACCGTTTTGGATACTGTTGGGGGAGATGACTCACCAAGGGAAGGCAGTAGTAGCCAGGCTCATGGCACCGTGGCTGGCTCTGCTGCACAGAAGGGTGGGAAGAAGACTGGCAGGCTATAGTAATAGGGGATTCAATCGTATGGGGAGTAGACAGGCCTTTCTGTGGTCGAAAACAAGACTCCTGAATGGTATGTTGCCTCCCGGGTGCACGGGTCAGGTATGTCTCAGATCGGCTGCAGGACATACTGAAGGGGGAGGGTGAACAGTCAGTTGTCGTGGTGCATATAGGCACCAACGATGTAGGTACAAAACGGGATGAGGTCCTACAATCAGAATTTAGCGAGTTAGGAGATAAGTTTAAAAAGTAGGACCGGAAAGGTAGTAATCTCAGGATTGCTACCAGTGCCACAAGACAGTCAGAGTAGAAATTCAAGAATAGTCAGAATGAATACGTGGCTTGAGAGATGGTGCAGGAGGGAGGGGGTTCAGATTTTTGGGACATTGGAACCGGTTCTGGGGACGGTGGGACCATTACAAATTGGATGGTCTACACCTGGGCAGGACTGGAACCAATGCCCTAGGGGGTGCTTTTGCGAACACTGTTGGGAAGGTTTTAAACTAATGTGGCAGGGGGATGGGAACCAGATTAGGAAGTTAGAGGTCAGTAAAGAGGCAGCAACTAAAGCCAGTAAGGTACTAGATAATAAACTCAATGTGACTAAAGGAAGAGTAGACAGGGAAGAGATGATGAACGCAAAGGGTCAGGTGGTCTGAGGTGCATTTGTTTTAATGCGAGAAGTGTAGCAGGTAAGGAAGATGAATTTAAGGCTTGGATTATTACCTGAGAATATGATGTTATTGGTATTACTGAGACTTGTTTGAGGGAAGGGCAAGATTTGCAATTAAATATCCCAGGGTATAGATGCTTTAGGAGGGATAGAGAGGGAGGTAAAAGGGGCAGAGAAGTTACATTACTGGTCAGAGATGATATCACAGCTGTGATTAAGGAGGGCACTATGGAGTATTTGAGCACTGAGGCAATATGGGTAGAGCTAAGAAATAGGAAGGGTGCAGTAACATTGTTGGAACTTTACTACAGGCCTCCCAAAAGCGAGCGTGAAGTAGAGGTATAAATATGTAGACAGATTATAGAAAAATGTAGGAGCAATAGGGTGGTTGTGATGGGAGATTTTAACTTCCCCAACATTGAATGGGACTCATGTAGTGTTGGAGGCATAGATGGAGCAGAATTTGTAAGGAGCATCCAGGAGAGTTTTTTTAGAGCAGTATGTAAATAGGCCAACTCAGGAAGGGGCCATACTGGACCTGGTATTGGTGAATGATCCCGGCCAGGTGGTTGAAGTTTCAGTCGGTGATTACTTTGCGAATAGCGATCACAATTCCATAAGTTTTAGAATACTCAGGACAAAGACGAGAGTGCTCCTAAAGGAAGAGTGCTAAATTGGGGGAAGGCCAACTATACCAAAATTCAGCAGGAGCTGGGGAATGTGGATTGGGAGCAGCTGTTTAAGGGTAAATCCACATTTGAAATGTGGGAGTCTTTTATGGAAAGGTTGATTAGAGTGCAGGACAGACATGTTCCTGTGAAAATGAGGGATAGAAATGGCAAGATTAGGGAACCATGGATGATGGGTAGAATTGTGAGACGAGCTAAGGTGAAAAAGGAAGCATACATAATGACAAATTAAGTTCTTTACCCATCAGTCTGGCCTCAATAAAACTCGAGAGGGATTTGTAGGTATAGTATTATTTATTTTAAACAACTTGCAAGGCTGACCCGCTCTATAGAGATTCAGAACACATACAGTCTCCTGAAGCCACCAGAAACGAGTGAAGTCGGAGACAAAGAGAACTCTGCACATATAATTCAAATGGCATCAAGTTTCACATACAAGATTCCCATAGGTCATCCTATACACCTCCTGACCTGGCCATATATCCTGATTGGCTCACTACGCATTCCTCAACCCTGGGCCTCTTGTTACCCAGCATCCTTTTCACCACCCTCTGCACGAGGCTCCCTTCCCCCTCTCCTAGCCATGCTTTGCTGAATCCCTTTGTTCTTTGTCTGTGAGCTCATTACCATCAGACTGGCTCTATCATCTACATTATTCTAACTAATAATCCTATTTGATATCACATTCGTTTGTTCAATGTCTCAATAAGATCTAGGCGACTGAAAACTGATGAAGCTTTGGAGGAATATCGGGAAAGTAGGACAAATCTCAAACGCGCAATAAAGAGGGCTAAAAGGGGTCATGAAATATCTTTGGCGAACAGGGTTAAGGAACATCCCAAAGCCTTTGATTCGTATATAAGGAGCAAGAGCGTAACTGGAGAAAAGATTGGCCCACTCAAAGACAAAAGAGGGAATTTATGCGTGGAGTCAGAGGAAATGGGTGAGATTCTTAATGAGTACTTTGCATCGGTATTCACCAAGGAGAGGGACATGACGGATGGTGAGGTTAGGGATGGATGTTTAAATACTGTAGGTCAAGTCAGCATAAGGAAGGGGGAAGTTTTGGGTATTCTAAAAGGCATTAAGGTGGACAAGTCCCCAGGTCCGGATGGGATCTATCCCAGGTTACTGAGGGAAGCGAGGGATGAAATAGCTGGGGCCTTAACAGATATCTTTGCAGCATCCTTGAGCATGGGTGAGGTCCCGGAGGACTGGAGAATTGCTAATGTTGTCCCTTTGTTTAAGAAGGGTAGCAGGGAAAAATCCAGGGAATTATTGACCTGTGAGCTTGACGTCAGTGGTAGGCAAACTATTGGAGAAGATACTGAGGGATAGGATCTATTCACATTTGGAAGAAAATAGACTTATCAGTGATAGGTAGCATGGTTTTGTGCAGGGAAGGTCATGTCTTACAAACCTAATAGAATTCTTTGAGGAAGTAACAAAGTTAATTGATGAGGGAAGGGCTGTAGATGTCATATACATGGACTTCAGTAAGGCATTTGATAAAGTTTCCCATGGCAGGTTGATGGAAAAAGTGAAGTTGCATGGGGTTCAGAGTGTACTAGCTAGATGGATAAAGAACTGGCTGGGTAACAGGAGACAGAGAGTGGAAGGGAGTGTCTCAAAATGGAGAAGGGTGACTAGTGGTGTTCCACAGGGATCCGTGCTCGGACCACTGTTGTTTGTGATTATACATAAATGATCTGGACCAAGGTATAGGTGGTCTGATTAGCAAGTTTGCAGATGGTACTAAGATTGGTGGAGTTACAGATAGTGAGGGGGGACTGTCAGAGAATACAGCAAAATATAGATAAATTGGAGAGTTGGGTAGAGAAATGGCAGATGGAGTTCAATCCAGGCAATGCGAGGTGATGCATTTTGGAAGATCCAATTCAAGAGCGCACTATACGGTCAATGGAAGAGTCCTGGGGAAAATTGATGTACAGATAGATCTGGGAGTTCGGGTCCATTGTACCCTGAAGGTGGCAATGCAGGTCGATAGAGTGGTCAAGAAGGCATACAGCATGCTTGCCTTCATCGGACGTGGTATTGAGTACAAGAGTCGGCAGGTCATGTTACAGTTCTATAGGACTTTGGTTAGGTCACATTTGGAATACTGCGTGCAGTTCTGGTCGCCACATTACCAGAAGGATGTGGATGCTTTAGAGAGGGTGCAGAGGAGGTTCACCAGGATGTTGCCTGGTATGGAGGGTGCTAGCTATGAAGAAAGGTTGAGTAGATTAGGATTGTTTTCGTTGGAAAGACAGAGGTTGAGGGGGGACCTGATTGAGGTATACAAAATTATGAGAGGTATGGACAGGGTGGATAGCAACAAGCTTTTTCCAAGAGTGGGGGTGTCAATTACAAGGGGGTCACAATTTCAAGGTGAGAGGGGAAAATTTAAGGGAGATGTGCGTGGAAAGTTTTTTACGCAGAAGGTGGTGGGTGCCTGGAATGCTTTACCAGCGGAGGTGGTAGAGGCGGGCACGATTGCATCATTTAAGATGCATCTGGACAGATATATGAACGGGCGGGGAACAGAGGGAAGTAGATCCTTGGAAAATAGGAGACAGGTTTAGATAAAGGATCTGTATCGGCGCAGGCTGGGAGGGCCGAAGGGCCTGTTCCTGTGCTGTAGTTTTCTTTGTTCTAATGCGCCCCCCTCACCTCCCCCACCCCCTCCCCTACATCAGTCTATCTCTCTTTATCAGTCTTTGGTTCTTAAAGTTGCCCCATTTTACTGCACACCCACACAGCTGCACTTCAAAATCAAACACCTTCTCCTTTCCTTCAATTCTGACGAAAAGCCAAAGGGCTCAAAAAGTCTGTTTCTCTCCTGATGGATGTTGCCAGACCTGCTGCATTTTACCGGCTGTGGTAAACCACTGTGTGCACCTGTATTAGGGGATGTAAGGTAAGACCTGCACACAGGTTCGCACCCTGCCTGTTGGCTCCACCCACAAGGAGCCGTTTAAATATGCGTGTCCGCCTTCTGATCAGCCATTCTGCCAGCTGCAGTAGGAGGCCACGCATCTGACTGTCATAAAGCCACAGTTGGACCAATCTGAGTCTTTCGTGCAATTGATCGTCCATCAATTTATTACAGTCAGATTTACTAAGAAATGGATATCAGAATCAAACCAGATCGCCTTCAGCTGGATCCGCACTCGCCTGACGCCAGAAAGGACTTTAATCACTGGCTGGCTTGTTTTGAGGCCTACATCAAAGCTGTGACCCCCACGCCGACGGAGGCTCAGAAGATTCAGGTTTTATACTCCAGGTTGAGCTCCAACGTGTTCCCGTTGTTCCAAGACGCCCTGAGTTATGCGGAAGCGATGGCACTCCTAAAAGAGAACTACGCACAGAAAGCAAACACACTCTTCGCAGGCACAACTCGCCACTCGCGCACAACTCCCTGGTGAGTCTATCGAAGACTTCTGGTGGGCTCTAATCCCACTCGTACAGGACTGTGACTGTCAGGCCGTTACGGCCACTGAACATTCCAATCTCCTCAAGCGTGACGCTTTCGTAACTGGGATTGTGTCGGACCCCATCCGACAACGACTGCTGGAAGGGGCCACACTTGACCTAACGGAGACGAAAGCTTTAGCTCTCTCCATGACGGCAGCATCTCGTAACGTCCAGGTCGACCCCGCTCGCCGCGCGGCCCACCCGTCCTACCCCCCCTGGACCCCGCAAATGACCCCCCCCCCCCCCCCGCCGGCTAGGGCCCTGCCGACTCAATATGCCTGTGCTGCCCGCCAATCCGCACACCCCGGGGGTCCCCGCTGCTTCTTCTGCGGTCAGCAGAAGCATCCCCACCAACGCTGCCCGGCCCGCACCGCCACTTGCAAGTCCTGCAGTAAAAAGGGCCACTTTGCAGCTGTGTGCCAGGCCCGCGCAGTCGTCGCTATCGTGCCCGCTATCGCCCCCTGCCAAACGCACAATGGGCTCCACCATCTTCTCCTCCCAGGGCCACGTGCGACCAGTGGGCGCCGCCATCTTCTCCTCCCGGGGCCACGTGCGACCAGTGGGCGCCGCTATCTTTTCCCCTCCCAGGGCCAGGTGCGGCCAGTGGGCGCCGCCATCCCCCCCCTCACTCCACGTGCGGCCCATGGTCGCCGCCATATCGCCCCACCCCCGCAACGTGCGCTCCATGGGCACCGCCATTTTGTTCCCTACAGGACCTCCGGATGCCGCCATCTTATCTCACCCACGGGGCTAGAACGCCAGATCTGGGTCGCCGACACTCTCCATCTGAAACCTCGGACAACCACCCGCAGCTCGCCTCGATGACACTGGACCGGTCTCATCCTCACAACCTGGCCACCGCTTCGACGACGGTGAAAACCAATGGCCACGTGACCTCTTGCCTGCTGGACTCCGGGAGCACCGAAATCTTCATACACCCGGATACGGTAAGGCGCAGCTCCCTCACAGTCCACCCCGCCAACCAACAGATCTCCCTGGCCTCCGGATCCAACTCTGTCCCAATCTGAGGGTTCTGCACGGTCACTCTCACTGTCCAGGGCGTAGAATTCAGCGGTTTCCGCCTCTACGTCCTCCCCAACCTCTGCGCTGCACTATTACTGGGCCTGGATTTTCAGTGCAATCTCCAGAGCCTCACCCTCAAATTTGGTGGGCCCCTACCTCCACTCACCGTTTGCGGCTTTGCGACCCTCAAGGTTGACCCCCCCCTCCCTCTTTGCCAATCTAACTGCGGATTGCAAACCCGTTGCCACCAGGAGCAGACGGTACAGCACCCAGGACAAGGCCTTCATCAGGTCCGAAGTCCAGCGGCTGCTTCGGGAGGGTATCATCGAGGCCAGGAACAGCCCCTGGAGAGCTCAAGTGGTAGTAGTAAAAACTGGGGAGAAACACAGAATGGTCGTGGACTACAGCCAGACCATCAATCGGGACATGCAGCTCGACGCATACCCCCTCCCACGCATATCTGAGATGGTCAACCAGATTGCGCAGTACCGGGTCTTCTCAACAATTGACCTGAAATCCGCTTACCACCAGCTCCCCATCCGTAAATCGTACCGTCCATACACTGCCTTCGAGGTGGACGGTTGGCTCTATCAATTTCTTCGGCGTCACTAACGGGGTCTTGGTCTTCCAAAGGGAGATGGACCGAATGGTCGACCGGTACGGTTTGTGGGTCACGTTTCCGTACCTAGACAATGTCACCATCTGCGGCCACGATCAGCAGGACCACGACGCCAATCTCACTAAATTCCTCCGCACCACCACTCTCCTCAACCTTACGTACAACAAGGAGAAGTGTGTGTTCCGTACCACCCGCTTAGCCGTCCTCGGCTACGTAGTCCAAAACGGACTTCTGGGGCCCGAACCCGACCGCATGCGCCCCCTCATGGAGCTTCCCCTCCCCCACTGCCCCAAGGCCCTCAAACGCTGCCTTGGGTTCTTCGCGTACTACGCCCAGTGGGTCCCAAACTATGCGGACAAGGCCCGCCCACTCATACAGTCCACTCAATTCCCCCTCGCGACTGAGGCGCAATACGCCTTCGCCCAGATCAGAGCAGACATAGCCAAGGCCGGATGCATGCAGTAGACAAGACGCTGCCCTTCCAATTAGAAAGCAACGCTTCAGATGTCGCCCTCGCCGCCACTCTAAACCAGGCAGGCAGACCCGTGGCATTCTTCTCCCGCACCCTTCATGCCTCTGAAATTCGGCACTCATCCGTCGAAAAAGAGGCCCAAGCTATCGTTGAAGCTGTGCGCCATTGGAGGCATTACCTGGCCGGCAGGAGATTCACTCTCCTCACTGACCAACGGTCGGTAGCCTTCATGTTTAATAACACACAGCGGGGCAAGATCAAGAATGACAAAATCTTATGGTGGAGAATCGAGTTCTCCACCTATAATTGCGAGATTTTGTATCGCCCCGGCAAACTCAACGAGCCCCCTGACGCCCTTTCCCGAGGTACATGTGCCAGCGCACAAGTAGTCCGACTCCGGGCCCTGCATGACAGCCTTTGCCACCCGGGGGTCAGACGAGTGTACCACCTCGTCAAAGTCCGCAATCTGCCCTACTCCGTTGAGGAAGTACGGGCAGTCATCAGAGACTGCCAGGTCTGCGCAGAGTGCAAGCCGCACTTCTACCGGCCAGACCGCGCGCGCCTGGTGAAAGCCTCCCGCCCCTTTGAACGCCTCAGTGTGGATTTCAAAGGGCCCCTCCCCTCCACCAACCGCAACACATATATCCTTAGTGTGGTCGATGAATACTCCAGGTTCCCCTTCGCCATCCCATTCCACCATCATCAAGGCCCTCAACACAATCTTCGCTCTGTTCGGATTCCCTGCCTACATCCACAGTGACAGGGGATCCTCATTCATGAGTGTTGAGCTGCGCCAGTTCCTGCTCAGCAGGGGTATCGCCTCCAGCAGGACGACCAGCTACAACCCCCGGGGAAATGGGCAGGTAGAGAGGGAGAACGGGACGGTATGGAGGGCCGTCCAGTTGGCCCTACGGTCAAGGAACCTCCCAGCCTCTCGCTGGCAGGAGGTCCTCCCTGATGTACTACACTCCATCCGGTCACTACTGTGCACCACCACAAATAACACGCCCTATGAACGTGTTTTTACCTTCCCTAGGAAGTCCATATCCGGGAGGTCGCTCCCGACTTGGCTCGCAGCTCCAGGACCGGTCCTTCTACGTAGGCACGTCTGACTCCACAAGGTGGACCCCTTGGTGTACAGGGTACACTTGCTCCATGCCAACCCCCAGTATGCCTACGTGGAGTTCCCCAACGGCCGCCAAAATACTGTCTCCCTCAGGGACCTGGCTCTCTCAGGTTCCACTCCGACACACTCCCCCACCCACGCGCCACCCTCCCCTCCCCCGGCGCTCCCAACATTAGCCCCAACAGGTACATCCCTCCTTCCTATGCAAGAGGACGAGGAAGATTTCGGCATGCTCCCGGAGTCATCCGACTACTGGCCAGAACCAACACCGCCAGCACCGACGTCGCCACCACCGTTAAGTCGCTCCCAGCGAACCATCAAAGCACCGGATCGACTTAACCTCTGATGGGCACTGGACTATCAAAATGGACATTTTTTTTCCCCCCTCCCCACTGTAAATTATTATATAGTTCCACGCCTCCCCCGCCGGACTCATTTTTAACAGGGGGTGAATGTGGTAAACAACTGTGTGCACCTGTATTAGGGGATGTAAGGTGGGACCTGCACTACAGGTTCGCCGGTAGCCCCTGCTGGCTAGCTCCGCCCACAAGGAGCAGTATAAATATGCGTGCCCTCCTTCTGATCAGCCATTTCACCAGCTGCAGTAGGAGGCCACGCATCTGACTGTAATAAAGCCACAGTTGTACCAATCTGAGTCTTTTGTGCGATTGATCGTGCATCAAGTAGTGGACTATTTGTTAGACAGCCAGCCCCCCCCCCCTCCCCGGGCGCCTTACCCAGTCATCCAATTTTGGATGGTGGGAAAGTTGCAGAGGGGCAAATATCATTCAGAAGTTAGCATACGAGGGAAACCAGCAACACGCACTGTGGAATGCAACAACAGTGACCAGGGTGTCAGGATGAGTATGGAAATAGCCTAGAGGCACGGTTACTTTTTAATCCCCAGATCGAAACCTTATATGTTTCAGTAGTTTCCCCCCCATATCTCCACCCCCCCCCCCCCTCCCCACAGAGACCACTCCCTCCGTGACACCATGGTCCACTCCTCCATCACGCCCACCATTCCATCCCCTTCCCACAGCATTTGATCAGTGAGAGTGGGCTCCAAGGGAGATTGCTGCAATGGCAGACATCTACTTAGGCTTGACTGCAGGTTCCCCATTATCTTTATTTAACAATCGCATTTAGAGCTGGAGACATGAGATTCTCCTGCTCTATACCCAGCTCCTGTGAACTATGTTAATTCTGGTGGTCCTTGTTGCCTCTGGGAAAATTGGAATGCTGTAGAAACATGCCGCGTGATCACCCCCCTTAATTGGATTTCCGTTACTGCGGAATGGGGAGCTATCAATGCCGTAATGCTGCGCCCGGTGAAAGTGGATGGAGGCAGGAACATGTGAGGGAGCTAGCCGAACCCTGTTCATCCACCACTTTGCCAAACCTGACTCCCAAGTTGCTGGGAGAACTCTAACCAATTTCTCAGGTTGATAATCTTTCATGAGACCCGGGAGATGTTTGAGGTCAACAGCTTTTAAAGAAGTTCAGAACCAAGTAAAAGGGGGAGGCAAAAGAACAAGTTGGAGGCCTCGCTCTGATCAGGTGAAGTCAGGATTCTGCATTGGCCAAGCAGCGACCTCTTCCCACTCCTAAGGAAAAAACTGTAGCCCCCTTTCCTTTATTCAAATAACACTCTGGTACAAGACATCACCATTGTTCAAGAATATTACATCCATCCATGTGCAAATTCACAATTACGCTCTGCGGCTGTGGTAATTTACTGAGCTGCGCTCGGGCGATCGATCAGTGCAGCTCGTTTCTACATCCTGGAGGTTAGCTCCAGAGGTTCCTCTGCAGATGTCAGGTCCAGCATCTTCCAAGCCAATTAGAAACACTGAAATGACAGCATCATTCACTCGATCGTCATTGCATTTCTCAAGAAAATATCTTGTTTGCTAATGGGATTGGCATTTCAGTCGGATTAGTTGAAAAGCAGATCTTGAGGGTACCAAAACAATCCAATTGGCTGGAGGATGGCAGTGCGTGAATCAATTAAAATATTGTTGTTTTGTCAATTTGCGGCAACAATGTTTTATTGAGTTGAAGGATTCTGGGAGTCCCAGTCAACAACAGTAAAAGACAAGAAATAATTTTAAATCAACGCTCTGGCAGTGACTGAAAATATAGATGCAAGGAATTGGAATAAATATGAAACCAAACTGAAAATGAAACAAAAATAAAAACACTGAGCATTTGTCGTCTTACCTTCCATCTCTATCCCAAACATAAAGCAAATGGGGGTTCATTCCTAACACCAGGAAATGTTCCTCAGTCTAACCCCCCCCCCCCCCCCCCCCCCCACACACACACACACACACCCTTGGGGGAGGGGGGGCAGCTTCCTCCTATTTACTATCCCTCATCTGCTAGTCACTGAACTCCACTCAACTAGTACCCAACAGGTACTACTCCTCAATGCTTCACCCGATGCCAGTGTCTGTGTATTTACATTGTGTATTTTATGTTTTCCCTATTATGTATTTTCTTTTCATTTACGGAATGATTTGTTTGAGCTGCATGCAGAACAATACTTTTCACTATACCTCGGTACATGTGACAATAAACCAATCCAATCCCATTATTCTTCACTAATCTGATTTGTGACTTGTGCAGTATCTTTCGGCAATGGAGACCATCTCTTCGGGAGATACATCGACAGAAGGTGAAGAAGAGTTGCAAATCCAAAGCCAGGAAGTGCAATCAGACATGGATTCTTCTGATGAAAATGAAGGTATTTAACCAATATATAGTTTGTAGAATTTGATCAACATCCTAACATTAAATGTGCATTTTTCCCCCAGAGCATGGATGTGTGTACATATATGGGAAGAGTACAAATACCAAGCCTAAGAATGTCAAAAATCTTCAAAGATGTTTAAATGTTTCAAGCTCTGGAACCCCTAGTGACTTCTTAAGAGCATCAGGGAACCCCAAACATTCTCATAGTGTCTTCGCCCCATTTTTGCCGTGAAACAGGTACAAGCACAAAAATCAAATCTAAACAAGTATTTTCGAGCCACCCTCCCACAGCCGCATAACATTACCTCCTGGCTAAGCCACCTTCCCATAGCCCTGTAACATTACCTCCTGGCCAAGCCACCCTCCCATAGCCCTGTAACATTGACTCTTGCCTAATCCACCCTCCCATAGCCCTGTAACATTGACCCCTGGCTAAGCCACCCTCCCACAGCCACATAACATTACCTCCTGGCTAAGCCACCCTCCCATAGCCCTGTAACATTACCTCCTGGCTAAGCCACCCTCCCATAGCCCTGTAACATTACCTCCTGGCTAAGCCACCCTCCCATAGCCCTGTAACATTACCTCCTGGCTAAGCCACCCTCCCATGGCCCTGTAACATTGACTCTTGGCTAAGCCACCCTCCCATAGCCCTGTAACATTACCTCCTGGCTAAGCCACCCTCCCATAGCCCTGTAACATTGACTCTTGGCTAATCCACCCTCCCATAGCCCTGTAACATTGACCCCTGGCTAAGCCACCCTCCCACAGCCACATAACATTACCTCCTGGCTAAGCCACCCTCCCATAGCCCTGTAACATTACCTCCTGGCTCAGCCACCCTCCCATAGCCCTGTAACATTGACTCCTGGCTCAGCCACCCTCCCATAGCCCTGTAACATTACCTCCTGGCTCAGCCACCCTCCCATAGCCACATAACATTACCTCCTGGCTAAGCCACCCTCCCATAGCCCTGTAACATTACCTCCTGGCTAAGCCACCCTCCCATAGCCCTGTAACATTACCTCCTGGCTAAGCCACCCTCCCATAGCCCTGTAACATTACCTCCTGGCTAAGCCACCCTCCCATAGCCACATAACATTACCTCCTGGCTAAGCCACCCTCCCATAGCCCTGTAACATTACCTCCTGGCTAAGCCACCCTCCCATAGCCCTGTAACATTACCTCCTGGCTAAGCCACCCTCCCATAGCCCTGTAACATTGACCCCTGGCTAAGCCACCCTCCCATGGCCACATAACATTACCTCCTGGCTAAGCCACCCTCCCATAGCCCTGTAACATTACCTCCTGGCTAAGCCACCCTCCCATGGCCCTGTAACATTGACTCCTGGCTAAGCCACCCTCCCATGGCCCTGTAACATTACCTCCTGGCTAAGCCACCCTCCCATAGCCACATAACATTACCTCCTGGCTAAGCCACCCTCCCATAGCCCTGTAACATTACCTCCTGGCTAAGCCACCCTCCCATAGCCACATAACATTACCTCCTGGCTAAGCCACCCTCCCATGGCCCTGTAACATTACCTCCTGGCTAAGCCACCCTCCCACAGCCACATAACATTACCTCCTGGCTAAGCCACCCTCCCATAGCCCTGTAACATTGTCTCCTGGCTAAGCCACCCTCCCATAGCCCTGTAACATTGTCTCCTGGCTAAGCCACCCTCCCATAGCCCTGTAACATTGTCTCCTGGCTAAGCCACCCTCCCATAGCCCTGTAACATTGTCTCCTGGCTAAGCCACCCTCCCATAGCCCTGTAACATTACCTCCTGGCTAAGCCACCCTCCCATAGCCCTGTAACATTACCTCCTGGCTAAGCCACCCTCCCATAGCCCTGTAACATTACCTCCTGGCTAAGCCACCCTCCCGTAGCCCTGTAACATTACCTCCTGGCTAAGCCACCCTCCCATAGCCCTGTAACATTGACTCCTGGCTAAGCCACCCTCCCATAGCCCTGTAACATTACCTCCTGGCTAAGCCACCCTCCCATAGCCCTGTAACATTACCTCCTGGCTAAGCCACCCTCCCATAGCCCTGTAACATTGTCTCCTGGCTAAGCCACCCTCCCATAGCCCTGTAACATTACCTCCTGGCTAAGCCACCCTCCCACAGCCACATAACATTACCTCCTGGCTAAGCCACCCTCCCATGGCCCTGTAACATTGATTCCTGGCTAAGCCACCCTCCCATGGCCCTGTAACATTGATTCCTGGCTAAGCCACCCTCCCATAGCCCTGTAACATTGACTCTTGGCTAAGCCACCCTCCCATAGCCCTGTAACATTACCTCCTGGCTAAGCCACCCTCCCATGGCCCTGTAACATTACCTCCTGGCTAAGCCACCCTCCCATAGCCCTGTAACATTACCTCCTGGCTAAGCCACCCTCCCATGGCCCTGTAACATTACCTCCTGGCTAAGCCACCCTCCCATAGCCACATAACATTACCTCCTGGCTAAGCCACCCTCCCATGGCCCTGTAACATTACCTCCTGGCTAAGCCACCCTCCCATAGCCACATAACATTACCTCCTGGCTAAGCCACCCTCCCATGGCCCTGTAACATTACCTCCTGGCTAAGCCACCCTCCCACAGCCACATAACATTACCTCCTGGCTAAGCCACCCTCCCATAGCCCTGTAACATTGTCTCCTGGCTAAGCCACCCTCCCATAGCCCTGTAACATTGTCTCCTGGCTAAGCCACCCTCCCATAGCCCTGTAACATTGTCTCCTGGCTAAGCCACCCTCCCATAGCCCTGTAACATTGTCTCCTGGCTAAGCCACCCTCCCATAGCCCTGTAACATTACCTCCTGGCTAAGCCACCCTCCCATAGCCCTGTAACATTACCTCCTGGCTAAGCCACCCTCCCATAGCCCTGTAACATTGACTCCTGGCTAAGCCACCCTCCCATAGCCCTGTAACATTACCTCCTGGCTAAGCCACCCTCCCATAGCCCTGTAACATTGTCTCCTGGCTAAGCCACCCTCCCATAGCCCTGTAACATTACCTCCTGGCTAAGCCACCCTCCCACAGCCACATAACATTACCTCCTGGCTAAGCCACCCTCCCATGGCCCTGTAACATTGATTCCTGGCTAAGCCACCCTCCCATGGCCCTGTAACATTGATTCCTGGCTAAGCCACCCTCCCATAGCCCTGTAACATTGACTCTTGGCTAAGCCACCCTCCCATAGCCCTGTAACATTACCTCCTGGCTAAGCCACCCTCCCATAGCCACATAACATTACCTCCTGGCTAAGCCACCCTCCCATAGCCCTGTAACATTGTCTCCTGGCTAAGCCACCCTCCCATAGCCCTGTAACATTACCTCCTGGCTAAGCCACCCTCCCATAGCCCTGTAACATTACCTCCTGGCTAAGGCACCTTCCCATGGCCCTGTAACATTAATCTCTGGAAGTAGCACCCATTTTCGAATATATTTCACTTCTGTTGGCAGGTAGAGAAAACATGAAAGAGCATTCATCCCTCCTCAGATACCGTTGCCGCTCCTCATGTGCCTCGGAAGGTTCGCTGTCGCTCTTCACGTTCTTTGGATATCACTGCTGCTGCTCCTCATGTCCTAATCGGTGCTCAGGTTGCCGCTTGCCGCTTTTATGCCCAGCAACAGACGAACTGAAAAAAATCAAACAGTTCCAACCGGAGAGCGGCTTCTCTGACAAATTGGCTGCTGATCGGCTGAGTAGTCACCCAGTTCGCAGAGAGGCCGGACTCTGATAAGCCAATTTGATTATTTGCTTCCTTTTGAATTCCAAATGGCGATCAGCGGAATCAACGGCTTTGGGCGTACATTTTGCGCGCTTTGTGATAGTTGGTGACATGTACTCCATGGCTTCTCGCAGAACACCTTCCACGGAACCTCAGGATTCTGCGGACCGCAATCTGTGCTAATATTTTAAAAAAATAAGCTGAAACTATAGTCTGCGGAAGAAAATTCTGACAGCTGCACGTCAAAATGATTGTTTGGTGACCACCTTGGTGACCACCTTGCAGAGCCAGATGGCCGAACTCAGGTTTCGTGGAAAAGAAAATGGTGGCATATGGAAGAACAACAATAAGAACAATGAGTGGATTGCTATGCCTGGGAATTTCGCCTGCTAATGAGGGTGAAACTGTCAGCATTCACCCGTGTTACTCTGCATAAACTGACAGCAAAGTCTCGGCCAGAATTTTACATTGCTTGTGCAGACACATGCCCGCCATGAAGTGCATAAAATCATGTGAGAAGACATCAGGTACATGTGTCAAAGTCATTGTGCCCCCGCGTGATATTTTGCTCCGTGGACACAAGTCAAAAGCGCACCCACCAACAATCAAGAAACCAATTGAAATGAATTGAAGAGTAGTTGACTGGGATTTTACTTTGCCCGTCTGCCTTTAGATTGGCAGTTGGGCCAATTAGCCAGACAACCTTTATGTTTAAGCTGCAACCTTGATCCAGGATGAATATCAGGCCTCTTTGGACTGAGTTCAGTGCTGCTCAGACATTCGTGGCACAGTCTTACCGCTTACATTGACTTTTTATAAAAGCAAATTACTGCGGATGCTGGAACCTGAAACCAAAAGAGAAAATGCTGGAAAATGCTCTCGCCCGGACCTGGAAAAATTCACCAACTTCGCTTCCAGTTTCCACCCCTCCATCATGTTCACCTGGTCCATCTCAGTCACTTCCTTTCCCCTTCTTGACCTTTCTGGCTCCATTTCCGGCAATACATTATCTACTAATATCCACTACAAGCCGACTGACTCCCACAGCTATCTGGACTACAGCTCTTCGCACCTTAAAACCCTGTAAGGGGGAAGCACGGTAGTGTGGCACTAACAATTGCACACAAAGACTCGAATCGGTACAAGAGAGGCTTTATTACAGTGAGATGCTATTCCTTCGGCTGCAGCTGTAGAATGGCATCTCAGGGAAACTTATGAATATTTATACTGCTCCCTGTGGGCGGAGCTAGCCGGCAGGGGCTTACCGTAAAACCTGTAATACAGGTACTGTCGTACATCCCCTAATGCAAGCACACACATATATATACAGTGGTAGATCACCACAGGTAGCATAGCGGTTAGCTCTATGGTTTCACAGGGCCAGGGTCCCAGGATCAATTCCTGGCTTGGATCAATGTCTGTGCGGAGTCTGCATATTCTCCCCGTGTCTGCGTGGGTTTCTGCCGGGTGCTCCGGTTTCCTCCCACAAGTCCCGAAAGACGTGCTGTCAGGTGAATTGGACATTCTGAATTCTCCCTCAGTGTACCCGAACAGGTGCCGGAATGTGGCGACTAGGAGATTTTCACAGTAACTTCATTGCAGTGTTAATGTAAGCCTACTTGTGACAATAAAGATTATTTTTAAAAAAAAGACCCCATCCCTCTCTCTCGGCTCCTTTGCCTCTGTCGCATTGTTTCAATGATGCCACTTTCCAAAGTGGTGCTTTGAAAATGGGTTCCTTCTTCCTCAGCCATTATTTCCCACCTACAGTTGTTGACAGGGCCCTCTGTGCGGTCCATCTTCCGTGCCACTACCCTCGCCCCCTCCCCTCCCAGAACAAGAATAGAGTCCCCCTCGTTCTTACATTTCATCCCACCAGCCTCCGTATGCAAAGCATAATCCTCCGCCATTTTCACCAACTCCAGCGTGATGCCACCACTGAACACATCTTCCCTTCACTCCCTCTGTCAGCATTCCGCAGAGACCGTTCCCTTCGGGATAATCTAGTCCACTCCTCGACCATACAGAGTATCTCTCCCATCACCCATGACACCTTCCCATGCAATCGCAGAAGGTGTAACACCTGCCCCTTTACCTCTTCCATGCTTAACATCTCAAGCCCAAAACACTCATTCCAGGTTAAGCAGCGTTTCACCTGCACCGCTTTCAATCTGGTCTATTGCATTCGCTGCTCCCAATGTGGTTTCCTCTCTATCAGAGAGACCAAATGCTGACTGGGTGATCGCTTTGCTGAGCACCTTGGGTCTCTGTGCATTCTGGACCCTAACCTTCCCGTCGCTTGCCATTTTAACACAAGATCCTGCTCCCATGCCCACATGTCTGTCCTTGGCCTGCTGCAATGTTCCAGTGAAGCTCAACGCAAACTGGAGGAACAACATCTCATCTTCCGGTTAGGCACACTACAGCCTTCTGGCCTGAACATCGAATTCAACAACTTCAGATGATCAGCTTTACCCCAACTCGACCCCTTAGTTTTCATTCCATTCCGTTTTAAGTGTCTTTTACCTTTTAATTCTTTCTTTTATGTGTATTTCCCCCCCCCCCCCCCACTCTTTCCTCCTATCTTATCCACCTTTTCTTACCTTGTGTCCGTTTTGCTTCCCCCTTTCCCTCCCCACCTTTTCTCATTTTGCCTCTCTCGCACCCATGTCACCCCTCCCCCCACTGTCACCCTGTAGCCTCTGATTTTAGTTTCTCTGCTGTTTGGGCTTTCACACCTTTTATTCTCTCTGGGGATTCCCATTAACACTCTCTTCCCTTGGCTTCTGTGGCTATGACTCATCTTTCATTCCCTCACCCCACAGTACAAATATCTCCCACTTTCTATGCCTTTTAGCTTTGACAAAGGGTCATCTGGACTCAAAACATCAGCCCTTTTCTGTCCTTTATAGATTCTGTCAGACCTGAGATTTTCCAGCGTTTTCTTTTTTGACTTTTTATAAGTTAGCTGCTCACTCATACAGCTCTGCAGCTTATGTCCCTCTGAGGGAGCACATTGGAAGGACGATCAGCCTTTCACAGATCACGTTTCACACTGGATGGTGGTTAATAATCTATATTGATGTCACAAGTAGGCTTCCATTAACACTGCAATGAAGTTACTGTGAAAACTCCTCGTCGCCATACACCGTTGCCTGTTCGGGTACACTGAGGGAGAATTCTCGTGTGGGCTGGATTCTCTGATCGCTGACTCCGAAATTGCGTTCGGCGATCGGCGGAGAATGCGTTTTCACGTTGGAATCGCGGGCGGCAGCGTTTTTCCGATGCATCGCCCCCTCAAAAACGGTGTACTCTAGGAGTACGCTGCACGCCATCGGGACGGCCTCAGGACGTCACCCGAGGCCCTCCCCCGATGCTCCGCCCGTGATGGGCCGAGTCCCCGACCGCGTGAGGCGCGTGTCCTCACAATGTTAGGGGACCTCGCGTGGTGGCTGCGGACTGAGTTCAGCGCCACCACAGTTCGGGGTTTTTGGGGGTGCCATTCCACTGGCAGGGTGCGCTTGGCGGGGCTGGGAGGACTGGTGGGCGGTGGTCCAGGGGTGGCAAGGGGGATTACAGGGGGGAAGTGCTTGGCTGGCCAGGTCCACACGCGGCCAGTGACATGTTGTACGCCGTGACCGCTGCAGGCCGCCGATGTGCGCATGCGAGGACATGGACCTGGCCATTCTGCGGCCGTATCCGCAAGTAAAGCCTGGGGCTTTACCCGCCGCGGATGCTTTCCCCCCACCAGGTGGCGGATTGATGTGTGGGCGCTGCCGACATTTTGGTTGTAAGGCCAGACGGATCCTGTAGACATAGCCGCAGAATTGGAGAATCCAGCCCCAAGTGTGGGTTAAACCAGTGAGAAACTCCCCATGGCCTAAAAGAGTGACGAAGTGACATTGAATAGCGGCGGGAATATCGCCGGTCGAGCTGGCGGGAAACTCCCTGAAAAATCCGCCACAAATTAACTTTGTTTTGGGAGAATCGTGCCGTTAGAATTTTGTTTAGCACTGGGGAGCTGCATACAAGATCGGGCCGCCATTTTGAACGAGTCCCCCGATCTCCAAGTGAGTTTGTGGATCCCCCACACCCCTCACCCATGGGTAATGTAACGCTCCATACTATCCCACACCCACCAAGTGAGGACACCCTACTATGGGGTCCCTGGAGGTCCCCTATCTTCAGACCCCCGAGCCCTCTTAGAGTACCCGCTCTCTTCTAGGACACCTACCCATCACCCACCCAACCACCCCTCCATCCTCATTTCATAGGCATAGCCCCCCCTCTCTTCCTGGCCCTTGGCACTGCCACCCTGGCGCCAGGCAGTGCTCCGCTGGCTTGGCACCCTGGGGAGCCAGCCTGCACTTACCCTGACCACCCTGGGGACTCCGGTGACCTGTTGGACCCCCCGGGTGCCGATCCGCCTGGTTCGCGTTTGTGTGGACCAACACTGATCAGCGCCCGCCTACAGCTGCCCTGGGGTGGTGGAGAATCGAGGGAGACCGGTGGATCCCGGCCAAGTAGGTCGTAAGTAGCTTTACAACCTACTTCTGCAAGCGTCATTCAGTCCTGCTCATTTGGGGCGGGGTCCCACTCCTTACATCGGTGATTCCCGGGAGGCACTGAGCCTATCAGGAGGCTCGCTGCAATCCTCGCCCGGCATTCCCCGACCATGTTGCGCTCAAATGAGAGGACAAAGTGGCAGGAGAATCCTGCCCTTTATAACAAGTGAGTGGTCACACATTTGAAATGTGTTTTCTAGCAGTTCTCCCACACCATACCTTAAATAAAATATATCCTGAACAACACCAACTTTCCTTGATATTGCACCTTTACCATAAAAATACAAACTTAGAAGATTCACAGATGCAAACCCAAGAGGGATATAGATGAGGAGAGGGATGTAGAGATGTGGAGGAGGGAATTCCAGAGCATGGAAGTGGCTCAAGGCAACACCACAAACTATGGAATGAAAGAAAGTGGTGGACAAGATGCCTGCTAGGAGAGACAAAGAATTCCGGCATGAGGAAAGTTGTCAGGCTGGTGGAGATTACAGAGATAAGGAGAAGCAAAATTATTAAAGATTCGGCAGAGGCTTAATTTGGAGGCAAGTGAACATTTTAGTTACTCACCTCTGTGGCAATATCATAAATGTAAGAACTGCAAGGGTTAATGAAATGTCTAGATCAGCCACCAGAGGGAGCTAGAATTACAGGTATATAAGACATTGATGCTAAGCTTTGTGGGGAGAGAAATGAAGGAGATAGCTAGAGTACATACTGAAGGAAAGATAATGTGAGTGAGAGCAGATCATAGTTTATAATAGTATAGCGATTAGTAGTAGATGAGTGAAGATTATGTTAATTTTCAACTGTGCATTATATAGGAGTAAGTGTCAAATCCAAGTAAGAAGCGTTAATAAATTTATAGCTTTGTTCAAGTTAAAGCTATTTTGTGGTCTTTGTGAATACTATGCTAATTTTCCTGAATTTATCAACACAAAAAACACCACACCCCTGAGGAGATTCTAAGCGAGAAAATGGAAGGCTGATCTTAATCAGGGTTTATTTTCAATTATGTATATATAACATTATGCATCTTATATAAAGAGCAATATGTCATTTCATAGATTTCATCGAATTTACAGTGCAGAAGGAGGCCATTCAGCCCATCGAGTCCTCACCGGCCCTTGGAAAGAGCATCCTACTTAAAACCCCACACCTCCACCCTATCCCCTTATCCCTGTAATCCCACCTAACCTTTTTGGACACGAAGGGCAATTTAGAATGGCCAATCTACCTAACCTGCACATATTTGGACTGTGGGAGGAAACCGGAGAACCCAGAGGAAACCCACACACACACACACAGAGAACATGCAGACTTCACACAGACAGTGACCCAAGCCGGAATCGAACCTGGGACCCTGGAGCTGTGAAGCAAATGTGCGAAACACAATGCTACCGTGCTGCACACATGTCATCACCTTATATATGAATGGATGAATTGTTGATAGCATATTATCATTTCAATTCAAATTGTATTTTCTTTGTTAATTATAGATTTACGTTTTCTTTCCATTAGAAATTCGAATGGATGCTAAAAAGCCGTCTGGTACCGTTCATCGTATTTGGTCCCCCTCAGTTTTCGGCTACTTTCCAAAGGAATGTTACCTGTTTGCAGGTTATGAGATCACCATCCACGAATCTATTGACCATTTTGGAGCTGTGACCTGGCCAGGGGTATGCCTTACTTCACACATTAAATTTATACTCGGAGGGGAGGAAGAAAATGGGAGACATAGGCTGGGATTTTCTCCGATAGCAGCAAAGGTTGATGTCAGGCAGGTAAAATGGCATTGGAGCTGCTGATGGCAATGGCGCATTTCCCTGCCACATAGTTCAGGATGTAGAAAAAAAAACTGGAAGTCACGGGTTCCACAACACATCGTGGCCTCTGATTTGCCTGCTCCAACAGCAAATCAGACACTTGAAGATCCGGGTGCAATTTGTAAAGGCCAACCAAGTGCATAACGAGCAAACCAGTTCACACAGGTGCCCTCCCCGCCTGGTACAACCCAGCCATGGCCATCCTCCCACTGAGCGCTGCACTCACGTTGAGCTGCCCGGGAGTGTTACACGCCAGCTGCATGCCCTCTGAGACCAGTCTAGCTTCATGCCAGTTTGTCATCATGCCGCTATGGAAGGAATTTTTGATATGGGGGAGATGATTCCTGTTTATGGGCCTGATAATTATGTCTAAATTTATTATAATGAGGTTCCCGATGTTGAACATTGGGAAACTTGACCCATCTCTGATGGGAGGAGGGGGACAATTGCTTTCTAGCTTGATGTCTTTGTGAAACGCAACTTTTGTCTTCTTGTGATATTTGTCGCTCCCGTCGCCAAACTCAGCCGATGTGAATGGGAGGGGCAAACATAGACGTGAATAAACAAAGTTCCCGTGCTTCACAGGAGTTGGGATAAATTTGCAGTCATCTGTCAATTTGTGACAAGTGCAATGATGAATGCAGCGTTCTGGCATAGCAGACTCTAATTCCATGGTGCTGTCCATGCCACAGAGGGGAAGAGGGCTGAGGGGGAGGAGGGGTGACACACAGCATCACACACAGGGGTAGTTGTGAAAACTTTGTAGAGTCACTTTAATCACCTCAGGGCAGTTGGTTTGAGCAGCCCAGGCAGAAGGCTGGAAACAGCTTGTCGCGTTCTCATGGTGCCTACCACAAGAAAGGAAGTATAAATACATTCAACAGGGTGTTAAAATTAAAATGATTCTTAGTACATCAGGTATTTAATCAGTCATGGCATCAAGGGCTATGGGGTTAAAGCGGGAAAGTGGAGTTGAGGGTTATCATTTCCGATCAGTCATGATTCTATTGAATAGTGAAGCTGATACGATGGGCCGAATACCTACTTTTGTTCCTACGTCTTATGGTCTTATTACATTACCACACAGCTGAGGGTCATTCTGTTAGAAGGAATTAGAGCATCATGTTTCAGTCCAGACTTTTCAAATTACATTCTAAAATGGCCAATAAAATCCAATCATTAGTCGTGAATTGGAGCACACTGGATTATTTACCCTTAAATGCTGCAGAAGTTGCCCAGAAGTTTCAACTTCGTCTGGACCATCCATTTTCTTACCATCTTGCATGGTAAAAATATTTTTATTCTTTGAATTATTCTGGAAAATATTAGTGTAGACTTAATCTGTTGGGAACCAACCAGAAACACAATTTAAATTGCAAACTGTGGATGGTTCCGGCAGGGTTACACGAATAGTTGCCCAGAAAAAGCTAGAAGTACGATTGCTTCTAATTCTGGGGAACTATTGCAAGCACCCACAGCGACACCATCGGGACTCCCCCGACCCCTGATTTTCCCCCTACCCCTGACCTCTCACACCCTTCACCCTTGAGCCCACACCCTTTGACCTCCAATCCCCTCTGATGTGTTATCTGAGTTAGTTTAACATCGACTGAAAATGGATGCGATGAGACGAGAAACAGGCTTCCGACACAGGAGATGGTCCAACACTGTTTTATTGAACCTGTTGATTGTTGTACATAATCTGCTGTGGGTTGACACTCTATTAACCTAACTGATAACCTCAGACTGGCTTGAGGATAGCAAATGTTGTCCCCTTGTTCAAGAAGGGGAGTAGAGACAACCCCGATAACTATAGACCAGTGAGCCTTACTTCTGTTGTGCGCAAAGTCTTGGAAAGGATTATAAGAGATAGGATGTACAATCACCTGGAAAGGAATAATTTGATTAGAGATAGTCAACACGGTTTTGTGAAGGGTGGGCCGTGCCTCACAAACCTTATTGCGTTCTTTGAGAAGGTGACCAAACAGGCGGATGAGGGTAAAGCATTTGATGTGGTGTATATGGATTTCAGTAAAGCATTTGATAAGGTTCCCCACGGTAGGCTATTGCAGAAAATACGGAGGCATGGGATTCAGGGTGATTTAGCAGTTTGGATCAGAAATTGGCTAGCTGGAAGAAGACAAAGGGTGGTGGTTGATGGGAAATGTTCAGACTGGAGTCCAGTTACTAGTGGTGTACCACAAGGATCTGTTTTGGGGCCACTGCTGTTTGTCATTTTTATAAATGACCTGGAGGAGGGCGTAGAAGCATGGGTGAGTAAATTTGCAGATGACACTAAAGTCAGTGGAGTTGTGGACAGTGCAGAAGGATGTTACAAGTTACAGAGGGACATAGATAAGCTGCAGCGCTGGACTGAGAGGTGGCAAATGGAGTTTAATGCAGAAAAGTGTGAGGTGATTCATTTTGGAAGGAGTAACAGGAATAGAGTACTGGGCTAATGGTAAAATTCTTGGTAGTGTGGATGAGCAGAGAGATCTCGGTGTCCATGTACATAGATCCCTGACAGTTGCCACCCAGGTTGAGAGGGTTGTTAAGAAGGCGTACGGTGTGTTAGCTTTTATTGGTAGAGGGATTGAGTTTCGGAGCCATGAGGTCATGTTGCAGCTGTACAAAACTCTGGTGCGGCCGCATTTGGAGTATTGCGAGCAGTTCTGGTCGCCGCATTATAGGAAGGATGTGGAAGCATTGGAAAGGGTACAGAGGAAATTTACCAGGATGTTACCTGGTATGGAGGGAAGATCTTATGAGGGAAGGCTGAGGGACTTGAGGCTGTTTTCGTTAGAGAGAAGAAGGTTAAGAGGTGACTTATTTGAGGCATACAAGATGATCAGAGGATTAGATAGGGTGGACAGTGAAAGCCTTTTTCCTCGGATTGTGATGTCTGGCACGAGAGACATAGCTTTAAATTGAGGGGAGATAGATATAGGACAGATGTCAGAGGTAGGTTCTTTACTCAGAGAGTAGTAATGGTGTGGACTGCCCTGCCTGCAACAGTAGTGGACTCGCCAACACCAAACGCATTCAAATGGTCATTGGATAGACATATGGACGATAAGGGAATAGTGTAGATGGGCTTTAGAGTTGTTTCACACGTCGGCGCAACATCGAGGGCCGAAGGGCCTGTACTGCGCTGTAATGTTCTATGTTCTATGACCAGACTAGCTCTCTGTCACATGCAGCAGGTGCTCATGACCTTGTGCACTCTCACTATCTCTGTAGCTGTATCCAGTGAGAAGAGGCAGAGTCTTAATGCCTCATTATAGTGTTTTATAGTGGTAGTGTCCTGTCCGGTGATTGGTTGTTCTGTGTCGTGTGTGTTCATTGGTTATCCTGTGTGTCAATCACTGCCTGTCTGCATCTCATTATATCCATGAGTGGATATTATGACATCTCCCCTTTTTGAAATAAATTTTGGAATTTGGCTGTATATACATGTGTGATGATGTACAAGTGGTGAGTAAATGAACATATTTACACGGGAACGTCTCTATCGTGCAGATACAGAGCAAACTGAACAACATTTCCAGGATTCAAGTCTGTAGATTCAATCTTTGTGGTGGGCGCCGAATTCTTGTTGATCGCCTCAGAGGTGGAGTGGGGGGACGCCGGCACCTGGACAGGCGGGATTGCCAGATCGGTGGCCTCATGGACAGTCGGGACTGCTGCCAGATCGGTGGCCACGTGGTGCGAGATGTCCGAGGCAGCATGATGACATGCGGAGAAGTGCGGTCAGGTGGTGGGCAGGCAACTTTGCGCAGCGCCCTCCTGTTGCGCCGAAGAATGGAGCCATCGACCATTTGAACAACTAAAGACCTGGGAGCAGCCTGTCTGACGACAACAGCTGGGGCTGACCAACCTCCCTCAGGCAGCTGAACGCGAACAACATCGTCTGGAGCCAGCGCAGGCAGATCCGTGGCATGAGCATCATACGTGATCTTCTGCTGGTCCCTGGATCGCTGCACTTTCTGCAGCACCGTGAGGTGGTCAAGGTCTGGAACATGGATGGCTGGAACAGACGTCCTCAGGTTGCAGTTCATGAGCAACTGCGTCGGAGACAAATCAGTCGACAGACGGGTTGCCCTGTATGCCAATAGTGCCAGGTTAAAATTGGAGGCTGAGTCTGCAGCCTTGCACTAGCAACCGCTTGACAATGTGGACCCCCCTTCTTGGCCTTCCCGTTTGATTGCGGGTAATGGGGTCTGGATGTGATATGCCTGAAGTGGTAGGCTCGTGCAAAATTGGACCACTCTTGAGAGTTACTGTGAGTGGTATCCCGTGCCTGGCAAATGTTTCTTTGCAGGCTTTGCTGACGGACTTGGATGTGAGGTCCAACAGTTTCACCACTTCTGGGTAGCTGGAGACGTAGTCGACCAGGAGCACGTAATCATGCCCATTTGCGTGAAAGAGGTCTATCCCCACCTTGGACCATGGAGAGGTCACAATCTCGTGCTGTTGCAGTGTTTCCTTGGGCTGGGATGGTTGGAATTTCTGGCATGTTGTGCAGTTGAGGACCATGTTGGCAATGTCCTGACTGATGCCAGGCCAGTAAACTGCCTGCCAAGCTCTGCGTCGACCCCAAGGTGACCCTCGTGAATCTGTCTGAGCAGCATGGTTTGCATGCTTTGGGGAATGATGATTCTGTCCAGTTTAAGAAGGATCCCTTCAACAACCGTTAACTCATCCTTAACGTTGAAGAACTGGGGGCACTGCCCCTTTTGCCAGCCATGGGCGAGGTGTTGCATCACACCCTGTAGCAGAGGATCTTTGGTAGTTTCTTCGCGTATTTGTGTAACTCGTTCATCAGGGCTGGGAGGTTGTTGGCACACAGCTGTACCTATGCCTCAATGTGGTGAATGAAGTCGCCGTGTTCACATGGCGTGGTGACGGATCGGGATAGGGCATCCGCGATGATCAGCTCCTTACCCATAATCCTTCTGGATTATGTGGACTAAAGGCCTGTGGTCTGTTTCCACCGTGAACTTTGGCAGGCCGTATACGTACTCATGAAACTTGACTATTCCTGTCAGGAGACCCAAGCATTCTTTTTCGATCTGGGCATACCGTTGTTCGGTTGGAGTCATGGACCTGGATGCGTATGCCACTGGAGCCCAGGATAAGGAGTCGTCTCTCTGGAGGAGCATCGCCCCAATGCCGTCCTGGCTTGCGTTTGTGGATATCTTGGTATCCTTGGTTGGGTCAAAAAATACCAGTACTGGGGCTGTGGTGAGCTTCGCCTTCAGCTCAAGCCACTCCGCTTGATGTGCAGGAAGCCACTGGAACACTGTGGACATTTTTACGAAGTGCCAGAGGGCTGTGGTGTGGGATGCCATGTTAGGAATGAATTTTCTGAGAATATTCACCATCCAGAGGAAACGGAGGACGCCTTTTTGTCCTCTGGGGTCTTCATGGCATTGATTGCCAGTATCTTGTCAGCATCAGGTTGCACACCTGCTGTGTAATGTGGTCACCCAGAAACTTGATAGCGGACCGACCAAATGAGCATTTGGCCCTGTTAAGCTGGAGGCCATTTTCGTGGATCCTCTGGAAAACCTGTCTGAGGCGAGCGATGTGATCCTCGGGCGTCGTGGACCAGATGATCACGTCGTCCACATAGACTCGCACCCCCTCGATGCCCTCCATCATTTGCTCCATTATTCGATGAAAGACTTTGGAAGTTGAAATGATGCCGAAAGGCATGAGGTTGTAGCAATACCTGCCGAACGGAGTGTTAAACGTACACAGCTTCCTACTGGACCCATCCAGCTGTATCTGCCAGAAACCACCTGAGGCGTCCAGCTTGGTGAAGAATTTGGCATGAGCCACCTCACAGGTTAATTCCCGCTTCGGAATCGGGTAGTGCTCTCGCATGATGTTGCGATTCAGGCCTTTGGGATCGATGCAAATGCGGAGTTCACCAGAGGGTTTCTTGACGCAGACCATGGAGCTGACCCAGTCTGTTGGTTCTGTGACCTTTGAAATGATGCCCTGGTCTTGGAGCTGCGTTTTCAGACGATCCTTGAGAGGAGCCGGCACCTGGCGTGGTGCATGGATGACTGGGGTGGCATTCGGCTTGAGTAGTATCTTGGCACGATCCACTGGCAGCTATGACATTGCCACTGTAGTCAAGGAGCTGGCAGATGGTAGAAGAATGCTAGGTTGGTCACGGATGCTGTCGAGGTCTGACTGTGATATGAGATTCGCAGACGCGCCGGTGTCCAATTTGAATCGGATGCGACACTGGTTGACCGTGATGACAGCACATCACTCGTCGTCGGGGTCCACACTGAGGATTGAAAGGCCGTTTGCTGGCACGGTGGAGACCAGCTCGCGTGTGGTGATGGTGCCCACCCGATACGGAGACTCGAGGCAGTCAACATCGGGGTCTGTTGGGCTTTCGGGATCAGAATGCTGCATGGCTTGTTGTACGCAGCGGACACGTCTGTGCTGTAGCTGGGATCGCTGGCTGTTGCTCAGTGGAGCAGACCTGCAGAGGGCCGCATAATGCCCAGGCTTTCCACATTGTAGACATCGCCTGCCTTTGGTTGGACATTGCCGCTTTAAATGGGTGGAGCCACAATTTGGGCACGTCACGATGCTGACGTCAGTGCGTTCTGTGCGCCGTCGCGCATGCGCAGTGCAGTTGGCCGACGTTTGTACATGCGCAGTAGGGTCTTCGGCCTCATCGCCCTCCCGGTCGTGGCGCGCATGCATAGGGACCCGGGAAGAGTGTGGGAAATGGCCACTCTCCTCGATGCTCAGGCCTTGCATTTTTGCGATGGCCTGCACCCTTTCTCCCTCGTGGGAGGCCACTTTTGCAGTTTCTGCCGCCCTGATGCGGGAGTAACGATTTCTGGCATGCTCATGAACAACGCACGTTTCGATGGCGACGGAGAGGGTCAACTGTTTGATTTTGAGTAGCTGCTCCCGCAGGGAGTCGGACTGGACCCCGAAAACGATCTGAACCCGGATCATGGAATCAGCCGTTGACTCATAATTACATGACTGCGCTAGGATGCGGAGATGGGTCAAGAAGGACTGAAAAGGTTCATCCTTACCCTGAAGCCTCTGTTGGAAGATGTACCGTTCAAAGCTCTCATTCACCTCGACTTCGCAGTGGCTGTCGAATTTCAGCAGAAATGTCTTGAACTTCGTCTTGTCTTCGCCATCGGCAAACGTGAGCGAGTTAAAGATGTGGATGGTGTGATCCCCCGCAGTCAACAAGAACAGCGTGATCTTCCTGGCATCCGATGCTGCCTCGAGGTTGGAGGCCTCAATATACAGGAGGAACTTCTGTTTGAAGACCTTCCAGTTGGTGCCGAGGTTGCCGGAGATCCAGAGTTGCGGAATAGGCTGGATCTTTTCCATGCCGCGGGATGTTTGCTTGCTGGTCGTTGCAGAGTCATTCGAGGTAGGTTTGTTAGAGTTAATAGTTCCCTGGTGCCATGATGTGTTATCTGTGTTTAACATCGACTGCAACTGGATGCAGTGAGACTGGAATCAGGCTTCCCACACAGGAGATGGTCCAACACTGTTTTATTGAACCTGCTTGTTGCTGTACATAATCTGCTGTGGGTTGACACTCCATTAATCTACACTGATAACCTCAGATTGGCTTGACCAGATGCGGAGTCTGCACGTTCGCCCCGTGTCTGCGTGGGTTTCCTCCGGGTGCTCCGGTTTCCTCCCACAGTCCAAAGACGTGCAGGTTAGGTAGATTGACCATGATAAATTGCCCTTAGTGAACAAAAAGGTTAGGAGGGATTACTGGGTTACGTGGATAGGGTGGAAGTGAGGGCTTAAGTGGGTCGGATAGGGTGGAAGTGAGGGCTTAAGTGGGTCGGTGCAGACTCGATGGGCCGAATGGCCTCCTTCTGCACTGTATGTTCTATGTTAAAAGTGAACAAGGTCCCGTAGTGAGTGCGTTTAGTCGCGTGTTTGCCGGCACTTGCTTTGAATAAGGGGCCTGAATGAGGAACATATGGCCTCACACAACCACCCCCCCCCCCCTCCCAGAGCCCGAGCATGATATGGGAGGGTCCCTGCCCCCCCCCCCAACAGCTATGCCAGGCAACCCCAGCACAACCACACATGCACAAAAAATGTCAGATTTGCACCATGGCAGTGCCAGGCAGACGGCCAGGTGGCACCAGCAATGCCAGGGCACCACCCTGCCCAAAGGGCATGCAGCTGGGGACCTCCAATCCCCTTGAAAACCCCATGAGTGCCGTTCTGGTCCCTGTTTGTGGGGACAAGTCCCAAACGGCGCTCGCCCAATGTCCCCGAGGTGATGGGATTGAATTCCAAAGCCTCGGGTACTTGGGAATCTGCACATTAGAGTAAGGCTTACTGCCTCACTTTAACATGCAGATTTTCTAAAAAATGATCCCGCCCACTGTGGGCAGGATTCACTTTGCAACGCCTCACGAGATTGCACTGAATCTCGCGAGCTAGGTAGATTCCGGGAGCGGGGGTCTCCCAGCTTTCAATGGCTACGCTGCACCGCGGCGAGCTGCTGTTCCGGCACAGCATGGCCAGAGGATCGCACCCGCTGTTTCCATTGCCTTTCGAGGAAGAGTTCCAAAGACTTGTGACCTTGAGAGAATAAAAATCTCATCCATGTCTTAAATGAGCGACCCTTTATTTTTAAAACAGTTATTCCTAATTCTAGATTCTCCCACGAGAGGAGACATCCTTTCCAGAACCACCCTGTCAAGATCCCTCAGGATCCTCTGTGTTTCAACCTAACAATATAACACAGCAGTGAGCCACAGTTCATACATATGGCCCAAAACAGCACAGCACTTGGTATTATGACAAAGACTGTATTGCTTTAATCATGAATTAATTGGAACAAATGGTATTTGTATTTGCCATTGTTATATTTTGGGTTTCATGTCAGATATTCTGTATGGATTCAGTAACAATTTCCATGATCACATCTTAGAGCCCCTACTACCAATAGTGTATTTTGTCCTGCCCAATATTGAGATAAAAGCTATTGAGTTCTGCAGCTTAAACAAAGAACTTGTCACTACACCAGTTACTGAATTAACTATGTTCCACTAAGTTATTCTCCATGTCTTCAATGGAGAGATTTGACATAAAACTGGTAAATTACTAGCAATCACTGTGAAAGTGTTACAATAATGTACACATTTTATTCTTTACTATATACTAAGTTAAAGATGCCTTCCCTTGAGCTACGTAATGCATTCAACTTTAAAACTGATATTCACTTCATATCTGATAAATTAGATATGGAGTCATTGCAGCTCCACAAAAGCAAAATATTGCAATTGCTGGAAATTTGAATTAGAAATGCTGGAAATATTCAGCAGGTCAGACAGCATCCATGGAGAAAAATGAAGTAAACATTTCAGGTTATGATGATCCTTCATCAGAACTCAGGAAAAATAGAAATGGTTTTGAGCAAGTAAAATGGGAGAAAAACAGGGAGGAAAGATGAAAGGGAATGTCTACGAAATGGAAAGTAAAAGGGGTAGTGAGTCGAGTAAAGAAAATTTAATTTCACTTGCTCAAACCTTTCTATCTTTTCCAAGTTCTGAAAAGAGATCGTCACGACCTGAAATGTTTTCACCACAAAGGTTCTTTAACCTGCAATGTTTCCTGCATTTTCAAAAAAAAAAATTGTTCATGGGACGTGGGTGTCATATTTATTGCCCTAATTGCCCTTCAGGGGCAGTCAACCACATTGCTGTGGGTCTGGAGTCACATGTAGGCCAGACCAGATAAGGATGGCAGATTTCCGTCCCTAAAGGGGATTAATGAATCAGATGAGTTTTTAACGACAATTGACGAGGGTTTCATAGTTATCATTAGATTTTAAATTTTACTTATATTATTGAGTTTTATTATTAATGTCGTTTCAGATCCTTGACAAGAAGCTAACTCGAGCTCTGATGTCTCTAAATTTCATTACCATCTTGCATGGAAAAAAATACATAAATTCTTTTTTTTTTTTTTTTTTAAATAATTTTTATTGAATTTTTCAAAATACAAACATTTTAACCCCCCCTACATTTACATTTAAATTATAACAAAACAAAGTCAAACCCCCCTACTTAACAAGAAAGAGAAAAAGAATCCCCCCCCCCCCCTACCCGCGCATCCCCCCCCCCCCCCCCCCCCCCCCCGCCGGCGAACCGACAGTCAGACCAACTTATCATTTCTAGCAGCGTCCTCGGGCAGGCCTTGCCCGTGCCACCGCCGCTACCGTACTTCCTTCGTCGTTTTCCCCCCTCCCCCCCCCCCCCCCCCCCCCCTCCCGCCCTCCCCTCCCCTCCCGGGTTGCTGCTGTCATGGCCTCAGTTTCTATCTCTGATCCAAGAGGTCTAGGAAGGGTTGCCATCGCCTGGAAAACCCCTGCACCGACCCTCTCAGGGCGAATTTGATCCTTTCCAATTGGATAAAGTTTGCCATGTCGTTTAACCAGGTGTTAACACTCGGAGGCCTTTCGTCCCTCCACTGAATCAGGATCCTCCTCCGAGCCACCAAGGACGCAAAGGCTAATATTCCAGCCTCCCTCGCCTCCTGTACCCCCGGTTCCACCCCCACCCCGAAGATCGCAAGTCCCCATCCTGGCTTGACCCTGGACCCCACCACTCTCGACACCGTCCCTGCCACCCCCTTCCAGAACTCCTCCAGTGCCGGACATGCCCAAAACATATGTGCATGATTCGCAGGGCTTCCCGAACATCTAATACACCTGTCTTCACCCCCGAAAAAACCGACTCATCCTTGTCCCCGTCATGTGGGCTCTATGCAGTACCTTAAATTGAATGAGACTTAGTCGCGCACATGACGACGACGAGTTAACCCTCTCCAGGGCGTCTGCCCATGTCCCGTCCTCTATCTGTTCCCCCAGCTCTAACTCCCACTTATCTTTCAGCTCCTCTACTGGTACCTCCTCCACCTCCTGCATAATCTTATAGATGTCCGAGATCTTCCCCTCCCCGACCCAGACCCCTGATAGCACCCTCTCACTCACCCCCCTGTCGGGGAGCGCGGGGAACCCCGCTACCTGTCGTCTGGCAAATGCCTTCACTTGGAGGTACCTGAACGTGTTCCCCGGGGGGAGCCCAAATTTCTCCTCCAGCTCTCCCAGGCTCGCAAACCTCCCCTCTATAAACAAGTCCCTCAGTTGTCTAATACCCGCCCTCTGCCAGCTCTGGAATCCCCCTCCTGTGTTTCCCGGCGCAAATCTGTGGTTCCCTCTTAGTGGTGCCCCTATCAGACCTCCCACTTCCCCCCTGTGTCGCCTCCACTGCCCCCAGATCTTGAGGGTGGCCGCCACCACCGGGCTCGTGGTATACCTCGTGGGAGGGAGCGGCCATGGTGCCGTTACCAGTGCCCCTAAGCTTATGTTGCCGCAGGACGCCCTCTCCATGCGCTTCCAGGCTGCCCCCTCCCCTTCCATCATCCACTTTCGTACCATCGATGTATTTGCCGCCCAGTAATATCCGGAAAGGTTGGGTAACGCCAGCCCTCCACTATCCCTACTCCGCTCCAAAAAGACCCTTCTAACTCTCGGGGTGCCATGTGCCCACACATACCCCATGATACTACTCGTTACCTTCTTGAAAAAGGCCCTGGGGAGGAAGATGGGCAGACACTGGAACAAAAACAAGAACCTCGGGAGGACCGTCATTTTAACTGACTGCACCCTCCCTGCTAGCGACAGCGGCACCATGTCCCACCTCTTAAACTCCTCCTCCATCTGCTCCACCAGTCTGGAAAAGTTCAACTTGTGTAGGGTCCCCCAGTTCTTTGCCACCTGCACCCCCAAATACCTAAAACTTTTAACTGCTCTTTTGAAGGGGAGCCTCCCAATTCCCTCCCCTTGGTCTCCCGGGTGTATTACAAAGACCTCACTTTTCCCCAGATTTAATTTATATCCCGAAAAGTCCCCGAACTCCGCTAGTATCCCCATTACCTCCGGCATTCCCCCCTCCGGGTCTGCCACATACAACAACAAATCATCCGCATAGAGCGAGACCCGATGTTCCTCCCCTCCCCTTGTCAGTCCTCTCCACCCCCCTGAACCCCTCAGTGCCATCGCCAACGGCTCAATCGCTAATGCAAAGAGTAAGGGAGATAGGGGACATCCCTGCCTAGTACCTCGATGGAGCCCAAAATATTCTGACCTCCTCCCGTTTGTTACCACACTTGCCATCGGAGCTGAATAGAGCAGTTTTACCCACTTGATAAATCCCTCCCCAAACCCAAACCTTTCCAACGTCTCCCACAAGTATTCCCACTCCACCCTGTCAAATGCCTTCTCCGCGTCCAGCGCTACCACTATCTCCGCCTCCCCTTCCACTGCTGGCATCATAATCACATTTAACAATCTCCGAACATTTGTGTTAAGTTGGCGTCCCTTCACGAACCCCGTCTGGTCTTCATGGACTACCCCTGGCACACAGTCCTCTATCCTGGTTGCCAGGACCTTTGCTAACAGCTTGGCATCTACATTTAAGAGGGAGATAGGCCTGTAGGACCCGCACTGGACCGGGTCCTTGTCCCGCTTCAAAATCAAGGAGATCAGGGCCTGCGACATTGTTGGAGGCAGAACCCCCCCCCCTCGCGCGCCTCATTGAAGGCTCGCACCAGCACTGGACCCACCAAGTCCACAAATTTCCTGTAAAACTCCACCGGGAACCCATCCGGCCCCGGCGCCTTCCCCGCCTGCATCTGGCCTATCCCTTTAATTAGCTCCTGCAGCTCTATCGGCGCCCCCAACCCTTCCACCAGCTCCTCCTGTACCTTTGGGAACCCCAATTTGTCGAGAAAGTTCTTCATTCCCCCTCTCCTCTTCGGCGGTTCAGACCTATACAATTCCCTATAGAAGTCCCTAAAGACCCTATTCACCTCTTGCCCCTTCTGCACTACATCCCCACCCCTCTCTCTCACTCCCCCAATCTCTCTGGCTGCATCTCGCTTACGAAGCTGGTGTGCCAGCATCCTGCTCGCCTTTTCCCCGTACTCATACGCCGCACCCTGCGCCCTTCTCCACTGCATTTCCGCCTTCCTAGTGGTCAGTAGGTCGAACCTGGCCTGCAAGCTACGCCGCTCCCTTAATAGCCCCTCCTCTGGCGCCGCCGCATATTTCCTATCTACTTCTAGGAGCTCCCCCACCAGCCTCTCCCTTTCCTGCCTCTCCTTCCTCTCTCTGTGTGCCCTTATGGAGATCAGCTCTCCTCTAATCACTGCTTTCAAGGCCTCCCAGACCGTCCCCACCTGCACCTCACCTGTGTCATTCGTACCCAGATAGTTCTCAATGCCCGTTCTCACCCTTCTGCACACCTCTTCGTCCGCCAACAGCCCTACATCCAGGCGCCACAACGGGCGTTGGTCCCGCGCCTCCCCCATGTCCACGTCCACCCAATGTGGTGCATGGTCCGATATCGCAATGGCCGAGTACTCCGTGTCCTGCACTCTCGGTATCAGCCCCCTGTTCAATACGAAAAAATCAATCCTAGAGTACACTCTGTGGACGTGGGAGAAAAAAGAATACTCCCTCGCCCTAGGCCTACCAAATCTCCATGGGTCTACCCCTCCCATCTGCTCCATGAACCCCCTTAACACCTCTGCCGCTGCCGGCCTCCTATTCGTCCTGGAACTCGATCTATCCAGCCCAGGGTCTAACACCGTATTAAAGTCCCCTCCCATGATCAGGCCCCCTGCCTCCAGTCCCGGGATGAGGCCCAGCAGGCGCCTCATAAAACCCGCGTCGTCCCAGTTCGGGGCATACACATTTACCAGTACCACACCCTCTCCCTGCAGCCTACCCCTCACCATCACGTACCTGCCCTCCTTGTCTGCCACCACCTCTGCCGCCACAAACGACACTCTCTTTCCCACCAAAATCGCCACCCCCCGGTTCTTGATATCCAAGCCTGAGTGGAACACCTGTCCCACCCACCCCCTTCTCAGGCGGACCTGATCTGCTACCCTCAAATGAGTCTCCTGCAGCATTGCTACATCAGCCTTCAGTCCCTTCAGGTGTGAGAAGACCCTTGATCTTTTGACCGGCCCATTCAGCCCCCTTACGTTCCACGTGATCAATCGGGTCGCAGAGCGACCCGTCCCTACTCCCTGTCGATTAGCCATGTCTTGTCCCTTGCTCGCCCCGGGTCATCCCTTCTTTTCTGACCCGCTTCCCATAGCGATGGCCCCCCCCCCCCCACCCCCCCCGGCTCTCCCCTTCTCGTCCCTGGTCTCTCTAGCAGCAACCCGGTGTCCCCCCCCAGTCCCCTCCCCTTCCCCCCCCCCCCCCCCCCCTGGCTAGGACCCCTCCTAGCCGCGATGTACCCCACATCGTACTCCCGAGAGTCAGCTGGTCTCCGCTGACCCGGCTGCTCCTGCCACATTCCGACTCCTCCCGGTTCACCCCATCTGCGCCCGTGAAAGATCCCCTTAAAACCCCCGAGAAAGACCCGCATAATCAACCCGCTCCCCCCCGTCCCGTCTCCCCAACTTAACGATATAAATACAAATACCCAATGGCAACTAAATACATAAATACTTAACTACATACTTAAATAACAAAATAATTAACTAACTATCAACTAACCGCGTGCCCAACCATCACCCTCCATCAAACAGTATAAATAACCGCAGATAACCATAACCCGAAAAGAAAAAAAAGAACCAAAAAACCCCCCCAAGCACCCAAAGAAAAAGGGTAGGAGGGGTAAATAACTAAGGGAAATTGGAAACGGGAAAAAACACCCCATAAGAAGCCAACGACCCACAATAGAGATTTCAACAGTACAAATATACAGAAACACCCAACAACTCGAAACCTTCAAAATATTCAGAAAAGTCAACCGTTCGAGAAAAAACACCCCAAACACTCCACGAAACTGTTACCCAGTTCCGACCTGGCCTGAAAAAGAAAAGGGCCACTTGCACAATCAAGAGTCCCCCGGCGGCTACGACCGCCGGTGCTCCCAGGTTTTAGTTCGTGTCCAACTTTTCCTCTTGTACAAAGGTCCAGGCCTCCTCTGGGGACTCGAAATAATGATGTTGGTCCTTGTAGGTGACCCACAAGCGCGCCGGTTGCAACATTCCAAATTTGATCTTTTTCACGTGTAGCACCGCCTTTGTCCGGTTGTACCGGGCCCGCCGCTTTGCCACCTCCGCACTCCAGTCCTGGTACACCCTTACCGTCGAGTTCTGCCACTTGCTGCTTTTCTCCCTTTTAGCCCACCTCAGGACTTTCTCTCGATCACTTAGCCGCTGGAACCGCACCAGCACCGCCCTCGGGGGCTCGTTTGCCCTAGGCCTCCTGGCCATGACCCGGTATGCCTCTTCCAATTCCAGGGGCGCCGGACCGGCCCCTTCCCCCATCAGGGAGCTCAACATCTCCGCCACATATCCCGGGAGATCCGACCCCTCCAGGCCTTCTTCCAGGCCCAGGATCCTCAAATTTTTCCTCCTCATCCGAGTGTCCAGCTCCTCGAAGCGGCTCTGCCACTTCGTGTGGAGTGCCTCGTGCGCCTCCACCTTTGCCCCGATGACTGTGGCCTCCTCCTCCCTCGCGGCCATCTCCTGCTGCAGATCTTTAATCGACGCCTCTTGGATCGCCTGGGCTCCCACCAACCTGGTGGCCGTCGCGTTCATGGACTCTAAGAGTTCCACTTTCATCTCCGTGAAAAAACGGAGGAGAGCGGCCTGCTGCTCCTCCGCCCATTTCTTCCACTCCTCCGGTGCACCGCCGGCCGCCATTTTGATTTTCTTCCCCCGCTTTTTTTGGGGAGCTGCTGCCGTTTTTCTTGCCGCTCCACTCCGGGTACCGACCATAAAATCGGTCTAGTTCTCCTCAGGGGACCTTCCCCCACCGGGATTCGTTTTTTCAGCGCCGTTGGGGCCCTCCAATTGGCCCAAAAACACCTTTGTTGCAGGAGCTTCCAAATGTGCGGCTTAGCTAGTCATAGCCGCAACCGGAAGTCAATACATAAATTCTTTAAGTTGATCAGGAAACTATTAGTATATACTTAATATATATAAATATTGATCAGGGATTATAATTATTTCTTTCCACAGGCAGTTGAGTTGTGCCATTTTCTAGAAACCCACTGGACGGAATTCAACCTTAATGACAAAAATGTAATAGAACTAGGGGCTGGAACAGGGCTGGTGTCTATTGTGGCTGGCTTGCTAGGTATTTATATTTTTCTTCTTGTTTTCAGCTTTGCAATGACAACTTGTATTTACATAGCGCCTTTAATGTAGAAAATCATTCCAAGGGGTTTCTGGGAATAGGCATCCGACCAAAGCTGCAGCAACCAAAAACTTGGATAAAGAAGGAGTTCTTCAGGAGGATCTTGGAGAAGGAATGATCTGGAGGCACTGGAGTTTAGGGGGAGCATGGGTGTGAAAAAAGCTGACATCAGAGGAACAAGCACTTTTTGGGAGAGGCTCTAACAGTGGAGAAAGCGAGAGATAGAGATTTAAACATAGGCAGTGCTGTAAAGGCACTTACTGCCTCCACAAAACTGTCCTTGCTTCCAGCTTCCAGACTTATAAACCCCGTAAACCAGGTTAAATCAGCACTGCCGATCTCAGTAATATATGGAACTGGATTGGGTGCCCACCTCTTCTCCTGCCTGTTAAACACAGTAGTCAGGTTGGGATAGAGTTAGCATGGTGGTGCAGTGGGTTAGCCCTGCAGCCTCACGGTGCCGAGGTCCCAGGTTCAATCCCGGCTCTGGGTCACTGTCCATGTGGAGTTTGCACATTGGTCCTGTGTTTGCGTGGGTTTCGCCCCCACAATCCAAAGATGTGCAGGCTAGGTGGATTGGCCAAGCTAAATTGCCCCTTAATTGGAAAAAAATAATTGGGTACTCTAAATTTACAACAAAAAAAAGGTTGGGATAGAGTTTCAGATTTTAAAAAATTATACGTATCGGACTCAACTCCGATCTACCTGTTTATTGACGTGGATGTTCAGCCTACAGTTTTTCCTCTAACAAATTGTGCACTAGAAGGTCAGTTAATTAAGAATTTCCTTTCAAATTTAGAGTACCCAATTATTTTTTTCCTATTAAGGGGCAATTTAGTGTGGTCAAACCACCAGCCCTGCACATCTTTGGGTTGTGAGGGTGAAACCCACGCAGACATGGGGAGAATGAGCAAACTCCACACGGACAGTGACCCGGGGCCAGGATCGAACCCGGGTCCTCGGCGCCGTAGGCAGCAGTGATAACCACTGCGCCGCCCACTTAATTAAGAATTTTGATTGAAAGAAAATTTTTAAATTTTACATGTGTATTTACTGATTTACACAGGCCCTCTAGCTAAGGTGAAGTCATATGCACACTATTTTTTTCAATGCAATGTAATTAACTTACAGTATAGAGTGACAATTTAATGTCATTCATTGAACATAGACTGGTTTTGTATGCACCTGTATATCTGATTATTTATGTCTTTTCTCTCAGGCGCTTATGTAACGAGTACAGATCTCACTTGCGTTGTTGGGAACTTGCAAAGTAATCTTATGAGAAACACACGATGGAGAAGCAAGCATCAACCCCAGGTTAAGGAGTTGGTTTGGAATGCGGATTTAGATAAAAGCTTTCCTCAATCTGTTCATCATTATGACTACGTCTTAGCAGCTGATGTTGTTTACCATCATGACTGTCTGGATGATTTATTGGCTACATTTGATTATTTTTGTCAACCAGGCAGCGTGATACTATGGGCAAACAAATTAAGATTTAATTCAGACTACACATTTTTGGAAAAATTCAAGGCCACATTCGATACGATAGTTCTGGCAGATATCCCTCAATCAGAAACAGTAATAATTAAGGGGACAACGAAGGCGCAGTTAGTGAAGAATACTTAGTGAGAAATAGGCATATTTTTCATTCAAAATAATGTTCTTAATGAAAAGAAAAGAATGGTTTCTGTTAAATCTATTTGAAGTAAACCCTGTATGTTATTCAATGCTTTTGGAAATTTCACATGTTTAATATTATTTTGTACATGGATTGATCCATTGTTTAAGAAGTTAGTTGCTTTCCTGATGTGTACAAGATTTAATTGTAAACATTGAGCACACTGAAATGCACTGCAGAATTTTATTCACTATTCACCAATAGTTTGCATTGTTTGCTGTTCGATTTGTTTTAGCTTTGAATTTATAGGGAAATCTGCTGTCCATTAAAAACAGGCAGAGTACAAAATTTGGATACTGAGCATCTGTCCAACATGGTGTCGATGGTACACATGGACACCATTGGTGCAAGTCACATCGGACCCCATATGTGTGAGGGTATTAGTGTGTACAGTTGGAATCTATACAAAGTAGGCAAATCATGATGACAATTCGAAATAACACAGATTTGATCCCAATGCTGCCGTGTTGGAACTGAACACTCCAGCTATTTAAAAAAATAAATCTAGAGTACCCAATTATTTTTTTTTCCAATTAAGGAGCAATTTAGTCTGGCCAATCCACCTAACCAGCACACCTAACCTAGGACAAAAGTTCGGCACAACATCGTGGGCCGAAGGGCCTGTTCTGTGCTGTATTTCTCTATCTCTATCTTTGGGTTGTGGGGGTGAAACCCACGGAGACACCGGGAGAATGTGCAAACTCCACACAGACAGTGACCAAGGGCCGGGATTCAAACCCGGGGCCTACTCCAGCTAATATTGTCTCTTAACCATGTAGGGCTGAACGTACATTCAGAAGTGCTATTTAAAAGTATCATTACCTACTTTCAGATTAGTTGCTGAATGATTTTTGACTGTTGCAAACATTTTGCACATGTTTGGCACTTTCATGAGTTATTTAAGATTGCTAAAGTGTACAATGTGGGACATGCTGAAGGAATTTGTCCTGATTTCATAACTTCTGCATGGACCAGTTGCTTCCAGACTCGGGAGCACGAAAAAGTATGAGTAGGCCATTTGGCCCATTGAGCCTGCTCCACCATTCAATCTGATCATGGCTGATCATCTATCTCAACACCATTCTCCCGCTCTCTCCCCATACCCCTTGATGCCTTTAGTTCTAGAAACTTAAATAAATTCAGTGGCTTGGCCTCCACAGCCTTGAGGTAGAAAGTTGCTCTGACTGAAGAGATTTCTCTCCATCTCAGTCCTAAAAGGCTTACCCTGTATCCTGAACTTCCCCACTGAAATCTGCCATATGCGACTGCCACAAAGTTCCAACCTTAGCACTCTCAGAGTAAGATTGATGAGCATTGTCAGAGGCTGTGAAAGTGACTGTCGCCATGAATTTCTATGTGACTTGTTATGGGGGGGAATTGTGGGTATTTCCAATATCACCCAGTTTTTGATCCAACATTGCTTAAAGGTCACCAAAACTCTCTATTGTAAGAGAGCTGAATACATCATTCTCTCTTACCAGAGAGCAACAGGTGGATAGTGCATGCTGCTCTACGAGGATTGCATTCCTATAGTACAGGGTGCAATAGACTGCACCACTGCTTTGCAGGCAGCACATGCCATCTCTGCAATGTATTGCAACCAAAAGGAATTCCATTCCCTCAACATCCAGCTAGTGTGTGGCCATGCGCAGTGAATTATGCAAATCTGTGCCTGGTACCTGGCAGTCATGATGCGCTCATTCTGTGGCAGTCTGCTGTGCCATCTGTATTTGAGCAACCATAAGAAACCAAAAGGCGCTTACTGGGCAACAAGGGCTATCAGCTGATGACATAAGAACATAAGAAATAGAAAGAGTAGATCATGTGCTCCACTGTTCAATAGGATCAAGGCTCATCTTTGACCTTAACTGTAACTTCCCATATCATCCCCATTGCCCTTAATTCCCTCAGTAACCAAAAATATTGATCTCTCCATTAAATATATTCAATACCCGAGCATCCGGGTGGCACGATGGCACAATGGTTAGCACTGCTGCCCCACAGCGCCAGGGATCCGGGTTCGATACCGACTTCGTGTGACTGTGTGGACTTTGCACATTCTGCCCGTTTATGTGTGGGTTTGCTCCAGATGCTCTGGTTTCCTCCTACAGTCCAAAGATGTGCAGGATGCAGGGAGGCCTGGATAGAGTGGACGTGAAGAGGATGTTTCCACTCCCTGTGGAGTCAGAAGAGCCTTACCTGGGCATCTTCTGATCTTTCATCATCTGTGCACAATCGAAGACAGCACAGTGGTGCTGTGGTTAGAACAGGTGCCTCACTGCGCTGAGGTCTCAGGTTCGGAGTTTGTACATTCTCCCCGTATTTGCGTGGGTTTCGCCACCACAACCCAAAAGGTGTGCAGGGTAGATGGATTGGCTACTCTAAATTTATATATTTTAAAAATTGTGCTTAATCTGAACATGTAACATTTCTCGACGATAGAATTGATGGCGGGTTCCTGAGTTGGCACAGGGCAGGTGTCAGGAGGCTGGGGGACCTGTTCATAGACGGGAAGTTTGCGAGCTTGGGTGAGCTGGAAGGGAAGTTCAGGCTCCCCCCGGGGAACACCTTTAGGTACATGCAAGTAAGGGCGTTTTTCAGGCGGTAGGTGGTGGGGTTCCCCCTGCTGCCGCCGCGTGGGGTCCAGGACAGGGTGCTCTCGGGGGTATGGGTTGGAGGGGAGGATCTCGGAAGTGTACCAGGTGATGCAGGAGGTAGACGAGGCCTCGGTGGAGGAGCTGAAAGATAAATGGGAGGAGGAGCTGGGTGGGGAGATTGAGGAGGGGACGTGGATGAATGCCCTAGAAAGGGTGAACTCCTCCTCTTCGTGTGCGAGGCTTAGCCTCATACAGTTTAAGGTACTGCATAGGGCTCATATGACCGGGACAAGGATGAGCCGGTTTTTTGGGACCGAGGACAGGTGTATTAGGTGCTCAGGGAGTCCAGCAAACCATGTCCACATATTCTGGGAATGCCCAGCGCTGGGGGAATTTTGGAGGGGTGTAGCAAGGACGGTATCGAGGGTGGTAGGATCCAGGGTCAATCCAGGCTGGGGACTCGCAATATTTGGGGTTGCAGTGGAGCCGGGAGTGCAGGAGGTGAAAGAGGCCGGTGTTCTGGCCTTTGCGTCCCTAGTAGCCCGGCGGAGGATTCTTCTTCAGTGGAAGGATGCGAGGCCCCCAAGCGTGGAGGCCTGGGTCAACGATATGGCGGGGTTTATTAAAATGGAGAGGGTGAAATTTGCCCTAAGGGGGTCAGTGCAGGGGTTTTTCAGGAGATGGCAACCATTCCTAGATCTCCTGGCAGAACGGTGAAAAAAAAAGGTCAGCAGCAGCAGCAACCGGGGGGGGGGGGGGGGGGGGGGGGGGTTGTCTCTTTGTTTTTGTTTTGGGTTGAATATCTGTTTTTTGCCAATGACGGGCGTTAATTTATTGTTTCTCTTTTGTATTTGGGGGGGGCGGGGGGGGTTCTGTTTTTTTTTTGTTCTTAGAATTTTCTGTTATTGTTTTCTTTTTTGTGAAAATTTGAATAAAAATTATTTTTTAAAAAACATTTCTCGATGATTTTCGGTGGGTTCCCTCGACACCTGCTTTTGAAAATTGCAGTTGTCTGGTCTGCTTTGAAAGCCAGCTATTTAGCCCTGTGCTAAACCAGCCCTTATTCATGGAAACATGTTGTGGGAAGTCTCCTGTATACATGTTGTGGGAAGTCTCCTGTAACCATGTTGGCAAGTCTCCTGTATACATGTTGTGGGAAGTCATGTATACAGGAGACTTCCGAACATGTATACAGGAGGCTTCCCAACATGTGTACGTGAGACTTCCTACAACTTGTATAGAGGCGTCTTCCCAACATATATACAGGGGTCTTCCCACCAACATGTATACAGGAGACTTCTCACAACATGTATACAGGAGGCTTCCAACATGTATACATGAGACTTCCCAGCATGTGTACAGAAGACTTTCCACAACATGTATACAGCAGACTTCTCAATATGTATACAGGATACTTCCCACAACATGTTGACAGGAGGCTTCCCAACATGTGTACTGGAGACTTCCCAATGCAACTCAGAAACATACAACTGGATTTGCACTCAGAGGCGAGGTAGCTTCCCACAGAGCACAAAGAACGTTGCCCACAAAGATCAAGCGATCCCTCTCGTCGTGTTGTTCCTTTTCCTGATGGCAGTTTAAATATAGTACCAGCCAAGCGAAGGAATGTCTTAGTGTACAGCAGCCATGATGTTAGCACGCAGGTAAGCAGCCAATCACACCAAAATATTTACGTACAGCAAACTGGGATGTTGAACGTACTTAAAATCTTTCAATTTTAATTAAACTTTTCATTTTGAAAATAAATGATTGGATTAAGATAGAATCTAAAATAAATATAAACAAACTTTTTTTAAAATGTGGAATTGTGGAGAAATTTAATATTTCAGAAATATAAAATTAGCTTTTAAGGCCAGCAAGGGCATTTAGAGCCATTAATTAAGTTAGTATATTGTTAAAAAAACAGTTGCACCACATCAACCAAGGCGTACCATTTTCAAGAGGCTTAACAGCAGGACTAACACTGTATGAGTCAATTCCATTGACTTACATCTATTGCAATCGGAATTATTGCAACAGGGCAACCTTCGGAGAAGTATAGAATGGACTGAACAATTTATGGATTTTCATGTTATTCTGCTGTGATGAGAGATGTTAAAGACATGCATTTGAAGTAGATATGGCCAAGTGAATTTTCTATAACAAGCAGAGGCTGGAAATTTGCATTAGCAGGTAAGTACAAAGATCCCTGCAAAATTACAGCTCGGGAACAGGCCCTTTGGCTCTCTAGCCTGCGCCGACCATGCTGCCCGTTCTATCTAAAACCTTTTACATTTCCGGGGCCCATATCCTCTATTCCCATCCTATTCATGTAATTGTCAAGACGCTCCTTAAACGTCACTATCATACCTGCTTCCACTACTTCGCCCGGTAGCGAGTTCCAGACACCCACTATCCTCTGTGTAAACCCCACACATCTCCTCCAAATTTTGCCCATTGCACCTTAAACCTATGCCCCTCATAATTGACTCTTCCACCCTGAGAAAAAGATTATGAGTATCCACTCTGTCCATGCCCCTCATAATTTTGCAGACTTCTATCAGGTCACCCTTCAACCTCCGTTGTTCCAGTGTGAACAAATCAAGTTTATCCAATCTCTCCCCATAGCTAATGCCCTTCATACCAGGAAACATCCTGGTAAACCTGTTCTGTACCCTCGCCAAATCCTCCACATCCTTCTGGTAGCGTGGCGATCAGAATTGAACACTATTTTCCAAATGCGGCCTGACTAAGGTTCTATACAGCTGCAGCATGATTTGACAATTTTTATAGTCAATGCCACGGCTGATGAAGGCAAGTATGCCGTATGCCTACTTGACTACCTTCTCCACCTGCGTTGCCACTTGCAGTGACGTGGACTTGTACACCCAGATCCCTCTGCAAATCAATACTCTTGAGGGTTTTGCCATTTACGTATATTTCCCATCTGTATTAGACCGTCCAAATGCATTACCTCACATTTGTCTGGATTAAACTCCATCTGCCATCTCTCTGCCCAAGTCTCTATCCGATCTATATCCTGCTGTATCCTCTGACAGTCCTCATCGCTATCTGTAATTCCACCAACCTTTGTGTTGTCTGCAAACTTATTAATCAGACCAGTTCCTCTAAATCATTTTTTAAAACTACAAACAGAAATGGTCCCAGCACTGATCCCTGTGGAACACCACTAGTCACAGCCCTCCATTCAGAAAAGTACCCCTCCACTACTACCCTCTGCCTTCTATGACCTAGCCAGTTCTGTATCCATCTTGCCAGCTCACCTCTGATCCCATGTGACTTCACCTACTGTGCCAGTCTGCCATGAGAGACTTTGTCAAAGGTCTTACTGAAATCCATGTGGACAACATCCACTGCCCTACCTGCATCAATCATCTTCATCACTTCCTTGAAAGACTCAATCAAGTTAGTGAAACACGCCCTCCGCTTCGGAATACCATGCTGCCTCTCGCTAATATGTCCACTTGCTTCCAAATTGGAGTAAATCCGGTCTCAAAGAATTCTCTCCAATAATTTTCCTACTACTGACGTAAAGCTCACCGACCTGTAATTTCCTGGATTATCCTTGCTACTCTTCTTAAACAAAGGAACAACATTGGCTCTGCTCCAGTCCTCTGGGGCTTCACCTGTAGCCAGTGAGGATACAAAGATTTTTGTCAAGGCCCGAGCAATTTCCTCCCTTGCCTCTCTCAGTATTCTGGGGTAAATCCCATCAGGCCATGGGATTTATCTACTTCAATGTTTTCAAGATTCCCAACATCACCTCCTTTTTGATCTCAACATGATCCAGATTATTCACACACCCTTTTCCAGACTCATCATCCATCAAGTCCTTCTCTTTGGTGAATACTGATGCACTCATTTAGCACCTTGTCCAGTTCCTCTGGCTCCATGTGTGGATTCCCTCCCATGCCCTTGAGTAGACCAGTCCTTTCCCTTGCTGCCCTCTTGCTCTTTATATACATATAAAAAAACATGGGATTTTCCTTAATCCTGTTTGCAAATGACTTTTCATGACCCTTTTTAGCCCCCCTGACTCCTTGTTTAAGTTCCTTCCTACTTTCCTTTTATTCCTCACGGACTTCATCTTTTTGACTATGTTCACAATATCCCTCGTTATCCAAGGTTCCCGAAACTTGCCATACTTATCCTTCTTCCTCACAGGAACATGTCGGTCCTGTATTTCTATCAACTGACATTTGAAAGTCTCCCACATGCCAGATGTTGATTTACAGTCAAACAGCTGCCCCCAATATAGATACTTAAAATGAAAAAAATGAAAATGAAAATTGCTTATTGTCTCAAGTAGGCTTCAAATTAAGTTACTGTGAAAAGCCCCTAGTCGCCACATTCCAGCACCTGTTTGGGGAGGCTGGTATGGGAATTGAACCGAGCTGCTGGCCTGCCTTGGTCTGCTTTAAAAGCCAGCGATTTAGCCCTGTGCTAAACCAGCCCCAGTTCCTGCCTAATATTGTTATGATTAGTCTTCCCCAATTTAACACCTTCACCCGAGGACTACTCTTACCTTTATCCAACAGTACCTTAAAACTTATCAAATTATTATCACTGTTCCCAAAATGCTCCCCTACTGACACTTCAACCACCTGTCCAGGCTCATTCCCCAATACCAGGGTCCAGTACGGCCCCTTCCCTAGTTGGACTATTTACATATTGCTTTAAGATGCCCTCCTGGATGCTCCTTACAAACTTTGCCCCGTACAAGCCCCTAGCACTAAGTGAGTCCCAGTCAATATTGGGGAAGTTAAAATCACCCACCACAACTACCCTGTTGCTTTTACACCTTTCCAAAATCTGCCTACATATCTGCTCCTCTGTCTCCCGCTGGTTGTTGGAAGGCCTGTAGTAAACCGCCAACATTGTGACTGCACCCTTCCTATTCCTGAGCTCTACCCATATGAGCCCTCCGAGGTGTCCTCCCGCAGTATAGCCATGGTACGCTCCTTATAGTGCAACTCCCACACGCCTTTTACATCCTCCTCTATCCCACCTGAAACATCTAAATCCTGGAACGTTTAGCTGCCAATCCTGCCCCTCCCTCAACCAAGTGTCTCTCATGGCAACAATATCATAATTCCTCATAGGGGTGGAGATTCGAATCTCTGGTACTCCGCCCCGTCCTGGCCTTTTCCTGCTTATTATGGGCTATCTTCTCCTGCAGGGACAAAGAGGGCATTTTGAGCCACACGTTTGATGGGTTGGGAGAGGGGGGTGTGTCTATAGCAGATGGCATCGGTTGGCACCACACCTGGACATGAAGGGGCTGTGTTTATGGATGCCAGTGAGTCCTGAGGAGCAAGGAGTAGGCACAAAGATCAGCTGTGAGGAGGGTTCGAGGTGACAGCCAGTGATTTACCGGGGAGGGGGGCAGGGAATTTGAGGGGTGGCAGGTGGAACTGATGCTAGGAGAGAGCTGGTAATTTACCCTTGCAGCTCGGTGGTCATCGGTCTTCTTGCGACATTGTACACCATTTCTCCCGGTCATACTGCAGACAGCCACTGCCTCCCAGGCGGCATTGCTCACCCTGCTGCTGGTCTTCTGATCCCCTCAGGAGAACAGGATATCCGTCCTCCATCGATGGCGTCGAGGAGCCTGGCCAGGTTAGCATCCCCAAAGTGAGGAGCAAGTCTGCGTGCTGCCATGCTTGTGCATTGACTGGGAGTGAATGATGAGGGAGTGTTTAAAAGCAGCTCCCTCTTGTCAGCGGCAAGACGCTGAGGCACAAGTCTGGCGAATCAGACAGCCAGTAACGTCACAAAACTCATGGGGTCTCACTTCTAGCACTAAGTGCCGTTAAATATGGACTGCGATCTCAGCAACGCAACTAACATGAAACACACTGAAAATTACATTGAGAAATGTTTCCATTAAGTCATGCCCTTCGTTTTCAATCCATTTTTAGTATCAATATATTGAAGCTTTTCAAATTTCAGCGTTGTGCACTTGAGAATAAAATTCTAATACGGCTTTATTTATTTAATCAAGATATTCCATCAGGATAGCATACAAGAAGCAGTAATATATTTATTGGTAAACTAATGTACATAGTGTTTCCCAGTTTCCCCTCCTTCCCTTAAGTAACTAACTCCAGCTAGGATTCAGTTCCATGGAAGCAAGCTCTCTCACACCTTAGCTCAGGGAGTGTTCTTTTGTTAAAATAAATTAAGAGTACCCAATTTTTCCAAATTAAGGAGCAATTCAGTGTGGCGAATCCACCTAACTTGCACATCTTTGGGTTTGATGCGACCATCAATTCATTCAGAGACAGGAGTTGAAGTAAACTGGCTTTAATCGGCTTACAACTGAACCTGCCTGCGACGATGCTGAACTGAGAGCGGACTCGCAGGACCGCGGCACTTATACTTCCTGCTGAGGGTGGAGCCAAGGGCGGAGCCCTGTACATGCTCCTCATCTCCCCCTGTGGACAGAGCCGCACAACGGCTCACAGATGGAGCCCACAGGGACACAGTAATGTACAGTGTAAATTTATAGTGGTTACACATTCACCCCGTTAAGAAAATCAAGTCCGGCGGGGGTGACGGGTCTACAAGTTCAGTCAGTCCGGTGCCCGAATCGTGCGTTGCGACCGACGAAGCACTGGTGTTGCAGCCGTTTCGGATGGCTGTGGAAGGATGTTCGGTGCGAATCCGAGGGTGGATGCCAGGGGTGGTTCTTCCAGAGCTTCGTTCCTGCGGACCGGTGTGACGGGTGGAAGGGGGCTCGGGAAGCAAGTAGGTGCAGGGGCATAGGGCATGGGAGGTCGGGTGGGGTGTAGTGTGGGCGGTACATTGCCAGGTCCTGGAGGGAAACGGTGTCCTGTCGGCCATCGGGGTGTTCGACAAACGCGTAGTGAGGGTTTGAGTGCAGGAGCATGACCCTCTCTACTAGGAGGTCTGTCTTATGTGTCTGGACGTGCTTTCGAAGGAGAACTGGGCCCGGTGTCCTCAACCAGGATGGAAGCGAGGCCCCCATGGTAGTGCCCCTAGGGAAGACAAATAATCGATCATGAGGAGTCTGGTTTGTGGCCGTACAAAGGAGGGACCTAATTGCATGGAGCGCATCGGGGAGGACCTCCTGCCAGTGGGAGGTCGGGAGATTCCTGGACCGTAGGGTCAGTCGGACGGTCTTCCAGACCGTCGCGTTCTCCCTCCCCACCTGCTCGTTCCCCCTGGGGTTATAGCTGGTAGTCCTGCTCGAGGCGATGCCCTTGCCGAGCAGGTACTGACGCAGCTCGTCGCTCATGAAGGACAAACCCCTGTCGCTGTGGACGTAGCTGGGGAAACCGAACAGGGTAAAGACACTATGCAGGGCTCTGATGACTGTATGGGAGGTCATATCGGGGCATGGGATGGCAAACGGGAAACGGGAGAACTCATCTATAATATTGAGAAAGTAGATGTTACGGTTGTTCGAAGGGAGGGGCCCTTTGAAATCAATACTCAGTCGTTCAAAGGGCTGGGATGCCTTTACCAGGTGGGCCTTGTCTGGTCTATAGAAGTGAGGTTTATACTCCGCGCAGATCGGGCAATTCCTGGTGACGGCTTTAACCTCCTCGGTGGAGAAAGGCAGATTGCGGGCCTTGATGTAGTGGGCAAGCCAAGTGACAGAGGTCATTGTGGATAGCTTGTAGTCGGTTGCCTTGCGCGCTGGCGCATGTGCCGCATGACAGGGCATCTGGGGGCTCATTGAGCTTCCCAGGACGATATACGATATCATAATTATAGGTGGCGAGTTCGATCCTCCACCGCAAGATATTGTCATTCTTGATTTCGCCCCGCTGCGAGTTGTCAAATATAAAGGCAACCGATCTCTGGTCAGTGATGAGGGTAAACCCCCTACCTGCGAGGTAGTGCCTCCAGTGCCGTACGGCTTCCACAATGGCTTGGGCTTCCTTTTCGACTGAGGAGTGTCAAAGTTCCGAAAGGGAGAGGGTTCTGGAAAAGAACGCTACTGGCCTACCTACCGGGTTCAGAGTGGCAGCGAGAGCGACATCTGAGGCGCCGCTCTCCACCTGGAATGGGACGGACTCATCTACCGCCCGCATGGCAGATTTGGCGATGTCCGCCTTGATGCAGTTGAAGGCCTGGCGGGCCTCGGCTGACAGTGGGAAGAGTGTGGCCTTAAATAGTGGGGGGGGGGGGGGGGGGGCTTTGTCCACATACTGGAGGACCCACTGGGCGTAGAATGAAAAAAATCTGAGGCACCTCTTCAGGGCCTTGGAACAATGAGGGAGAGGGAGTTGTAAGACCGTTGGCATACGGTCAGTGTCGGGTTCTAGGACCCCGTTTTCTACGACGTAGCTGAGGATGGCTAGTCTGGTTGTGCGGAGAACGCATTTCTCCTTATTATATGTGAGATTGAGTTTTTGGGCAGTTTGGAGAAATCGGTGGAGGTTGGCGTCGTGGCCCTGCTGGTCATGGCCGCAGATGTTGACGTTATCCAAGTACGGAAACGTGGGCCTCAGCCCGTACTGGTCCATCATTCGGTCCATTGCTCGTTGGAACACCAAAACCCCGTTCATGACGCCAAAGGGAACCCGGAGGAAATGGAAAAGGCAGCCATCTGCCTCGAATGCCGTGTAGTGGCGGTCCTCCGGGCGGATTGGGAGCTGGTGGTATGCAGACTTCAGATCCACCGTGGAGAATATGCGGTACTGGGCGATCTGATTTACCATGTCTGCAATCCGGGGGAGGGAGTACGCATTGAGGTGCATGAACCGGTTAATGGTCTGGCTGTAATCAACCACCATCCGGAACTTTTTCCCAGTTTTGACGATCACCACCTGAGCTCTCCAGGGGATATTACTGGCCTCTGACTCCTTCATGTAAAAGATGCCGGACTTCGAATCTGATAAACACCCGGTCCTGCATGCTATGCCTCCTGCTGTGAGTGGCCACTGGTTTGCAGTTGGTGGTGAGTTTAGCGAAGAGTGGAGGGGGGTCGATTTTCAGAGTGGCTAGACTACATATAGTGAGTGGGGGAAGGGGTCCGCCGAAGCTGAGTGTTAGGCTCCTGAGGTTGCCCTGGAAATCCAGTCCTAGGAGGAGGGGGGCGCAGAGGTCTGGGAGTACATACAGCTGGACGTTGGTGTAGTTGGTGCCCTGTATTGTTAACGTCGCAATAGTGCGCCCCTGTATCTGAACGGAGTGCGACCCCGAGGCGAGGGAGATTGTTTGCTGTGTCGGAAATATCGGGAGCGAGGAGCGCCTTACCAGATCTGGGTGAACGAAGCTCTTGGTGCTCCCAGAGTCGAACAGGCACGGTGTCTCGTATCCGTTGATCTGGACGAACATCATGGAGCTCTTGAGGTGCTTTGGCCGCGACTGGTCCAAAGTGACTGCACTGAGCTGCGGGTAGTCGGTGGCATGATCGGCGGTGCTGGAGCGGCCCCGTGATGACTGTCCGCGGAGGTCGCAATCGTCGAGTGGTGTAGCGGGTGATGGCCAAGATGGCGGCCCCCATTGATCGCACGTGGCGGGCGGCGAGGAAGATGGCGTCCAAGATGGCAGCCCCCATGGATCGCACGTGGCGGGCTGCAAGGAAGATGGCGGCCCCCATGAATCGCACATGGCCGGCCGCGTGGGGTAGGATTGCCAGGATGGCGGCCCCCGTGAGACGCACATGTTGTGCGGAGGCGGAGTCGGCAGACGCAGTGCCACATTGCGGGGTCTGCGGACCTGTGAGTCGGAGGAGTGAATGTTCGGGTTAGGGTTCGAGTTAGAGGTTTTAGCTTTGGCCAGGCAGACCTTAGCAAAGTGCCCTTTCCGCCCGCAGCTGCTGCAGGCCACGTTGCGGGCCGGGCAGTGCTGCCAGGGGTGTTGGGGCTGGTCGCAAAAGTGGCACGATAGCCCTCCGTGGTGGGCAGGTGGCCGCGCGGCGCAGGCCTGGGGCAGTCTCTGGTCGGGGGTCCACGTTGGGGTCACATGATCGGCCGGGAACGCACTTCAACTTTGGAAAGGTGTCCCTCAGGTCCTGGGCCCCTTTCTTGAGAAGACGCTGCCGCACATAATTGGATCGGACCCCTGCAACATACACATCTCGGATGGCGAGTTCCATGTGCTGTGAGGCTGTCACGGCCTGGAAGTTACATTCTCGTGCTAGAGCTTTAAGGTCATGCAGATAGTCTTCTAGCGACTCCCCAGGGTGCTGGCGGCGAGTTGTAAAGATGTGCCGCGTGTAGACTTCATTCACGGGCCACACGTCCAGGCGGTCGAGTATTGCGAGGGCCTCAGGACAAGAGTCAGTTACATCAAGTTGAGTTGAAATACGATGGCTCACCCGTGCGTGGAGAAGACTGAGTTTCTGTTCTTCTGTAACAGAGGTGGTAGCAGCCAGGAAGGCTTTGAATTACCGAAGCCAATGCAAAAAAATTTCCTTTGCTTCTGCGGCCTGTGGATCGAGTTCCAGTCGGTCAGGTTTGAGGGCTGATTCCATAGTAGTTTTTAAGTCGATTAAATTGATGCGACCATCAATTCACTCAGAGACACGAGTTGGAGTAAACTGTGGCTTTATTCGACTTACAACTGAGCCTGCCTGCGACTATGCTGAACTGAGGGCGGACTCGCAGGACTGCAGCACTTATACTTCCTGCTGGGGGCGGAGCCAAGGTCAGAGCCCTGTACATGCTCCTCATCTCCCCGTGTGCAGAGCCGCGCAACGGCTCACAGATGGAGCTCACAGGGACACAGTAATGTACAGTGTGAATTTATAGTGGTTACACATTCACCACAGGGTTGTGTGGGCGAAACCCATGCAAACACGGGAAGAATGTGCAAACTTGACATGGTCCGTGACCCAGAGCCGGGATTGAAACTGGGACCGCGACGCTGTGAGGCAGCAGTGCTAACCACAATGCACCGTGCTTCCCGAGTGTTCTTCGTTTATAAGCTTATGGTCTTAAGGTTTAGTGAATTATTTATTCACAGATGTTGTCACAATATGGCCAGTCAGGTAAAAAGAGGTAGATACGTTAGATAGTGATCAGAAATACAAACCTTGGTGATTTTACCCTTTCCAAGTCCTTGATTAATAAAGCTAATTATTGCGTGGCCACTCAATCAGCCAACACAGAACAGGTCAGAGATCAAAACAGAGACTTTCCTGGTCTGTATATGAATGGGCACAATTCATTTACCCACTTAGCCATCCTGAAAACTCTCAGCAATTTTCTTATCTCAAATCTCCCATGGGAGATGCAAAATGGCAGTTAAGAACTTCCTCTCAGGAATAGTAATATCAAGGATCAATTGTGTACTTCCTTGTGGATACTCAAGAGCAGATTAGTGCAAAGCTTTAGATTTAGTCACTCAAAAGCTGAGGGACACGTAGAAATATACATAAGTTACAAAATGGTAACAGGCCATTTGGCCCATTCAACTAATATTGGCACTTACCCTTCATGTGAACAATTAGCTTACTTAAAATCCACCTTATTCTCACAATCATTTTCACCCCCACCACATGGAAATCCAAAGACAGAATGGGATGAGAATATAAAAAGGTTTATCAAATTTTAAAAAGTTTGTTTACCAATTAGGCTGGATCAACTTTATTTCAGATCCATCGTTTTAATAATAATTTAATGTTTATTTGTTTAAATAAATTAATGCGCATGTGTTCACATTTTACTTTGCGGGGTTTTCAATCATGGTGTCCATGTACTTCACTACAAAAATTCAAAGGGACTAAATTGCATAGGAATAAAACAAAAAAAAATTGGCTTTATAATTTGCTGTCAATATGGAATTTAAGGAAGAGGATGCTGACAAAATGGCTGTAGAAATAATGAATGGTGTGAAAAATGATTGGCAGGATGCACAGGAAAAATTGGGTATGCTTACAGTGGATATGTCACCTGGTCTGCTTGCATCCCAGGTTGCTAAAAGAAGTGGGCGAGATAGTTGAAGGGCTTGCCATAATCTTCCAAACTTCCTTAGATTGAGTAGAGTTGTCACAGGGTTGGAGTGTGGCAAATGCGACGCTACCCTTATTCAAGAAAGGATGAAAGGACAGTCGAATAACAAGAGGCTCATCAACGTATTAGTGGATAAGGTCTTAGAAACAATAATCGGGGGGAGAAAATAAGATTTTATGATAGAGGTTAGGAAATTGGATCAGGAAATGGGACAGAAGATGTAGTGGGAAATTTAGGGGTTAAGAGACCGAGGGTAAAACTGGTAGAACTGAGTCAGAGGTATACGCCCACACCTGGCATGAGTTATATTGTCCCATTCAGATGTAAACTAGTTAATGGAAATAAACAGGATACCGCTGTTCAGTCAGGTGATCCACTGTCCTCTGACCATTAGCCCATTACAGAGTCTGATGGCCTTTTTTGTCTGTAAATTGGAAGTGCTTTTTTTAGAAAATATTTTATTGAAGCATTTGTAATTTTCACAATTTAACATGTTGACATTTCTAAAACCACATGGGTCGATGCACAAAATACCCCCTAAAAGAACAAACAATAAACCATGTCCCCAATTACCTGTATACCGAATCCCCTGTCCTTAGTTAACATTACCATGTTCCTCACCCCCCCCCACCACCTTTACCCTCACTGCTGACTTTCAATTTTTGTTGAAGAAATCGATGAACGGCTGCAACTCCGGGTGGATCTCTATATTGATCCTCTCAGAGCGAACTTGATTTTCGCCAGACTGAGAAATCCTACCATATTGCTGACCCACACTCCTGATTTTGGGGGCTCCGAGTCCCTCCATCTCAGCAAGATCTGTCTCCGGGCCACCAGGGAGAAGGCTAGGATATCGGCCTTCCTTCCCCCCCTTTGCCCCCGGATCCTCTGGCACCCCAAATATTGCCAATTCTGGACTCGGAGTTACCCTACCTTCCAGGACTTCTGACATAACATCCGCAAATGCCTGCCAGAATTGCCTCAGTTTCAGACATTCCCAAAACATATGAACATTGTTGGCTGGGCTACCCCGACACATTCCACATCTGTCCTCCACCTCCTTGAAGAACCTACTCATCCAGGCTATCGTCATGTGGGCCCTGTGGACTACCTTGAACTGAATCAAGCTGAGTCTAGCACAGGACAAGGATGCATTTACCCTTTTCAAGGCTTTTTCCCACAGTTCAGTTTCCAGTTCCCCTCCTAGCCCCTCTTCCCACTTCCTCTTCACCTCTCTGATAGGGGCCCCTTCCCACTCTAACATTTGCCTGTATATCTCCGAAACCTTCCCACCTCCAACCACGGTCTTTGACAGCATTTTATTCTGTAGACCCCTCAGGGGGAGGCGAGGAAAGCTTGGAACCTGCCTCCATACAAAGTCCCGCACTTGAAGATACCGAAACCCGTTCCCACCCAGCAAATCAAACTCCTCCTCTAATGTCTCCAAAGTCGGAAAGCCCTCCTGGATGAATAGATCCCCATAAAGAGTGTACAGTATATAAAAGCAAATTCACTGACATTTGGTACTCTTTACCTTAATTATGAACCATAAATAATGGAACAAAGCGACTTAATTTTTGGCATTCTTAGTTTAAAATGTGGTGTTTATTTGTCTCATTTCTCAGTTGGATATAATAGCTTTCTGAATTTAATTTGATGCACGTTTTACATAAGTTCTTTATATAAAATGACACCAATGATGGCTCATTTCCCTCTCCCAAATTTGGACACATTGACCGGAAAACCTCAAACACAAGTTGATATGCAATGCAGAGTATGGGCTTGCAAACAGTATTCAGCATGAGTTTGCAATCTTTGCTCTGTTGATGTAAGGAGCTGATGAACTAAGCATGGGAAATTCTGGACAAACATCCAGGCATGTAATGCAGATGTTTTTGAACAACATTACAAAAGTATAAAAGGACAAGGACCAGCTGGTCAATTATACCATAACACAAAATTAGAAGGGGCTGATGTCAATAACGAATTTGGTTTTATGAATATATCAACAAAAATGCATATTTTAAAAATGGTTAATAAATAATACACTCTAAAGTGAACGCCTTGCATTTTTGTCAATTAAGGGTCAACATATTTAAGTGATTGCAGCAAGACTACATTTCTTGTACAAAAGGCAATGGGCTAGATTCTCTGGCCTCCCCATGGCGTGTTTCTCGGCATGGGATCTTCTGGACCCGCTGCTATCAACTGGATTCTCCACTGAATCCACTCCACACCGTGGGAAATCCACAAAAGGGGTATGCGGTTGGTGGGACTGGAAGATTATGCTTGCATGAACATCCAGAATGTCAGCTATTATCAAAGTAAATATTAATATTTCAATGTGTTTTTATGCACACAATCTCCAATCATATGGATTATAAATTGAGCAGTACCGACTCCCAGAATTTCTTTTGCCATAACATGACTTTCAAAATAGAAAATAGAAGTTTAAAAACATGATTGAAAAGATGGTTAAAGATACGTGGAAGCTTGAAGTCATACAAGTCTATGTTTCATGCATCATGGTTTGGCATTTTAATAAGTTTTTTACTTAATAAGGACTACAATACATGTGTTTATACATTAAATTGAAGTTGGCGACACCAACACAGGAGGAATATCGGGTAATCATCATGTTTTCATGGTCTGTGAACAATAAATGTTATACCGCACATCTCAAAAATAAAAAACGGTTGAACTGACTGCAAGAAGATTTTGTACATTTTGCCACGTCCATGGAAATCTCTCTACAGCAGACGTATGGGCACCAGTACCCATATTCACAGGTCTCTGCTTTAACCAACTGAGGCTTGCTCGCACCTTGGGTATCCAGATTCAAGACAAGAATATTGGACCTTAATTTAAAACATAGGAATATCATGGTACTGTCTCCATGCACGTTGCACTGTAAACCACAATTTGTATTGTTTGACAAAGCTTTGTTCAGATTATTTGAAAGTCTTTGAAAGGCTTTACACACCATTTGTTTAATAATGTATTAGAATAGACTATTTCTATTTCAGTGATGGCTTGACCTTTACTCCCAAGTTTAATCAAGATGAGTTATGAATTTTAAATGATCAAAATCTAATTTTCTAATTCACCAAATTGGCTGTGGAAATTAGATTTGATTAGCATAATTTAGTAAATGCCATTCTACTCTGCTCGTTTCGCACTGACCGGAATCATAGAATCCTCGAATTTACAGTGCAGAAGGAAGCCATTCGGCCCGTCGAGACTGCACTGGCCCTCAGAAAGCGCACCCCACCCAAGCCCACGCCTCTAACCTATCCCTGTAACCCAGTAACTCCACCTACCTTTTGGACACAAAGGGGCAATTTAGCACGGCCAATCAACCTAAACGGCACATCTTTGGATTTGCATCGTTCAAGTTAATTAAAATTTGGAAGTGTCAAATGACAGCTTATTTCCCCTTCAACACGACTTTGGCTGATTAGGTAGCCAAAGGAGACAAGCACTAAAGGTCTTTAAAGGTATGTTGTCATCTGAAAATAATGTATAAGGCATAGGAAAATTATCCAAGAAGACAATCAAAATGTCAAGTGTATTTCTTTTACTGAACATATGACAATGCATCTATAACTTGCCTTTTTCATATTGCCACAAGTTTATTTTGAGCTCAACAGGTCTATGAAATTGAAGGGCAAATGAAGTACAGTTGCCAATATCATTCAAATTGTTTCTGGGTAATGCATTGTGGAAAAAAGGAAGTGCCCCGGAATTGTTTGGTATTGGAAGCAGACACATTCTCCTCAGATTTTGGGATAAACTATGGGCACAAATGTCACATGATGGACCCAGTGAAGGGCTAGAAAAAGTTAAAGTTGGAAAATATGCAGAAGCAGTAAATGTAAACACATGAATACCAGTCTGTTCAATAAATAAAAAGATATACAAATATCCATTTCAAAACAGTAACAGTTAAAACTAAGGAACACCTAGTATCATGCCCAGGAAGCCGAAGCACCTTATTCGCCTATGCTTTGAAAGAGAATTGAACAATGCACAATTTATTTTTAAATCAAGTAGTTATGGCAAACAGCAGTAACAGAAATGTCATACAATCATTGCATCCATTAATGAATGAAAACATACTGTATAAAAGTCCAAAATACTTAAAAAAAAAACAATGTATTTTAGAAAAAAAGACAAAAGTATAAAAATTACTAAATTTACTTTCTTCCAATCAATTTGACGCCTGTGACAATTATCTTAGAAAGGGGTATAGTCTTGTGGATACATGACAGGAAGCCAACTCTCTGTAAATGATGCACAATGGCTCCATCCAAGAGACTTCATTATCTAAGTGAAACAAACACACAGATGTTACAGCAAACATTTGAACAATTAGCACTAAACCAGTAATGCACACTCTCAATTGTATAGAACAACTAGACAGATTTTATGCTATATTGATTCAATAATTTCACTGGCTTTTCATCCAACAAGAATAGGACTGTTTGTTGGCTTTGTCTAGTACTTACAAAATGTTAAAGAAGTAGAGTTTCAAATAAAACCTAATCCACCAATTTGATATTGGCAGGCTAACTGTCCAATCAGAGGGACAGATTTTGATTACTGCACGTGTCAATTTCAGTGCCCTGGAAATCTGTCTGAAAAGATCAGCCTGCTCCTTCAAACTTACGCCTGCTCAGTTTGAACCATACTCCTCCACAGTAATACAATTCAAAATAGTTTTACTTAGATTTCCATCAGTGGCCTCCAATGATCCTTTAAGAATCGCTGGTTAGAATCATAGAATCCCCATAGTGCAGAAGGAGGCCATTCGGCCTAACAAGTCTGCACCAACCCCCCTGAAAGAGCACTCCACCCAAGCCCTCTCCATCCTATCCCAATAACCCCTTAACCTAACCCAACATTTTTGAACACTAAGGGGCAATTTAGCATGGCCAATCCACCGGCGCATCTTTGGACTCTGGGAGGAAACCGGAGCACCCGGAGGAACTCACACTGACACGGTGAGAATGTGTCACCCAAGGCTGGAGCTGAACCCGGGTCCCTGGTGCTGTGAGGCAGTAGTGCACAGCACTGTGCCATCGTGCTGTCCATGGTTAGATCAATAAGGAATTGGAAAAACTAAATAAACCAGTTTGTGCTGATTGGGACAATGGGATCTTAAATTAGGCGCTTGGCATATTCCTTGACAAGCATATTCATTGTCACTTGAACGTTTGACACACTTCTGGGGTTGATCAGGTGTGTGAACGAAAGGGCACCCAGAAAGCGAATTCTAAATTTTCGCTGCCAATAAATTGCACAACAGGATTCAATTTCTCCTACAAGTTCAAATCGTAAGCAATTTTGGACTGTCACCTGAAATCAAAGGTTAATTGTTTTATGCCGAAGTAATAAGTTTTTTCCGAGACTACTTTATATATAAAACTAATTTTCAGGCCATGAAGATTAGTAGAAACTTGGGAAACAGCAAACAATGTGCTTTATATTGTTTCTCTGGGCTTTCATTGAAGTTACAACAGGAGAATCGCCCATGGAAATTCCTGTCAAATAGATTGTACTCTACAAGAATGAAATACCGTCAATAATTACAACACATAATTTTACACATCTCAAATAGCCTCCCAGTCACAAAAACAGCCATCAACCATTAACTTTTGCTTCCCAGTACTGAGCCAAATTTGGATCCAACTTGCTGCACTCCCTTTGGTCCTATAGGTTATGAATCTGGCCTTGACAAAAGCCTTGCTAAAGTCCATGCAGACAACATCAAGCGTTCTATCCTCATCAATCCTCCTCAAAAAGTTTCCTGAACAAATCCATGCTGACTGTCCTTGATTAACTGAATCCTTTCTAAGTGACAATTTATATTGTCTCTCAGAATATTTTCCAATAATCTGATTACCATTGAGGTTATTAGTTACTATTAGTAGTTAGTCTGTCTGTCCATTCATTTTAAATAATGGTACAATATTAGAAGTCCTTTTCGTCCTCCAGTACCATGCCTGTAGCCAGAGGGGATTAGAAAATGATGGTCAGGACCTCCCCAATTTCTTCTCTTAACAGCCTGGGAAGCATCTTATCCAGGCCTGTGGTTCATCTATTTTCAAAGGTGCTAAACTCCTTAATATTTCCTCTCTATGTTTATACCATCGGATATTTTACATTCCTCTTCCTCACAATGTCTTTATCATCATCCTTTTGTGAAGACAGGTGCAAAGTATTCATTAAGAACCACGCACACATCTTTGGTCTCCATACACAGGTGACCTTTTGGTCTCTAATCAGTCCTACACTTTCCTTAGTTATTCTCTTTCTCTTTATGCATCTATAAAATATGTTTGGGCTATCTTTGACTTTATTTGCCAATACATTTTCATGCCCTCTTTTTGTTTTCATAATGTCCTCCCTAATTTCACCTCTACGCTTTCTGTACTCTTGCAGGATTTTGGAGTATTTATCCCATAGTTCTTTTGTTTCGCCTTCTATGCTCCTTGAAACCCAGGGGGAGATTTGAGGATCCCTCCCTTATTTTGTGGGATCATATTTGTTCTGAGTCCTTACCATTTTCTACTTGAATGCCTCCCTATGCTCTGACATAAACTGATACAAGTCCACTTTTGGTCAACCACATCTCAGCCTAGAAAAATTTGCCTTTCCCCAACTGAGAACTTTTATACCAGGCCTATCTCTGTCCTTTTCTGTAACTATGCTAAATGTAACTGAATTGCGAACAGAATTATAGAATCTGAACAATGCAGGAGGCCATTTGGCCCATCGAGTCTGCACAGGCCCTCTGAAAGAGCACCCTACCAGGCCCAATCCCACCCCTATCCCAGTAACCCCACCTAACCTTTTGGACACTAAGAGGCAATTTAGCATGGCCAATCCACCTAACCTGCACATCTTTGGACTGTGGGAGGAACCTGCACATCTTTGGACTGTGGGAGGACTCGGAGGAAACACATGCAGACACGGGGAGAACGTAGAATCTCCACAGACATTTACCCGAGGCTGGAACTGAACCTGGGTTCCTGGCACCGTGAGGCAGCAGTGCTAACCACCATTGACTACCACCAAAATGCTCTCCCATTGGAGGAAAGAATTCCTATTGGTTTAGATAAGCAACCAAATCTTATAATTTCTCTCCTACCTGCTACCAATTCTTCCTCTTTTGATTTTGTACCTGTTGAAAGAATCTTTTTCTCCTACTGCAACAAATTAAAGCAAGGAAATCTTACCTGGATGCAATTTTTCCAGTTTTCCTTACTTGATTTATCCTCCAGAAGTTTGATTGCAAACTTTAGAGCCCGGCCATGCATTTTGTTCGCTAGTGCATGCTTGTATGCAAAACTTAAAACCTAGTAAAACAAACGGCAGTGAAAAAAAAAATAGATGTATGGCAACATAAGAAATTGGATTAAACATACAACAAACCAGCTTACATTTTCTAATTTTTACCCAACTTTTGAGACAAATACTCTCATATTCTCTCTCCTCATTTTATTGTTTGTGCACCTGTTAATAAAGGACTTGAATCCATTTGAACACCGAAGTATTCGGGCTTTTGAAATTGTGCTGGGACTGGTGAAAATCAATGGTGGTGCTGGGAGAGATTGGGGATGTAATAGGATTTTCCTGCCTGATTTTGCACCACTATCTCTGATTAAGGACATCATAACAGTATAAAATCCAGCCCTCATTATCATCGTGCAATTCAATTATTAATGGCATCATAGCAAAGTTCAATCTTCTCAGCTGATCTCCTCTGTTGCACAGTATTCCAGCCAAGGATACTATATAGTATCATTCCCTTGAATGGATTTTGTCTGCTTTCACCTCACCTGGCTCATGAAACTATCTTAGCGTTCAATTGCCGCATGGCTAAAATAAAATTCCTCAGCAGAGTTCAGGGACTAAAGTTGGAAACTTACAGTTTAATGTACAGTTCAGCTACTCACTACTTTAAGAGACCAATCTTCTGAGGAGTTAATAATGAAGGTAAAATAACTTGGGCTGACGAGTGGCAAGTTAAATTCCCACCACACAAGTGCCAGGCAATGACCATCACCTATGAGAGAGGATCTAACCCCCCCATCCCCTAAACCTGTCCATCATCTACAAGGCACAAGTCAGGAGTGTAATGGAACACTCTCCACCTGCCTGGATGAGTGCAGCACCAACAATGCTCAAGAAGCTCGACACCATCCAGGACAAAGCAGCCCACTTGATTGCTCCCCCTTTCACAAACATGCAAACCTTCCACCACTGATGAACTGTGGCAGCCATGCGTACCATCTACAAGATGCACTGCAGGAACTTGCCAAATTTCCTAAGGCAGCACCTTCCAAAGCCATGACCACTACCATCCAGGACAAGAGTAGCAGATACCCGGGAACCCCTCCAAGTCATTCACCACCCTGACTTGGAAATATATCACCGTTCCTTCACTAACGCTGGGCCAAAGTCCTGTAACTCTCTTCCTGACAGCATTGTGGATGTACCTATACCTCAGGGGCTGCAGCGGTTCAAGGCAGCAGCTCACCACCACCTTCTGAAGGGCAGCGAGGATGGACAATAAATGCTGGCTTAACCAGCGATGCCCACACCCCGTAAATTAATTTTAAAAAACTACAATTTACTGAAAGATTGCACTAATATACAGAGCAGAAAAGATGGCAACAACAAATGTTTAAAACAAACTTTTCTCAGGCGTACAGGCGACACTTAAATTTACAACAGACAATTCAATAAAAAAGCACCGTGGACAAGGTTCACTATCTTATGTGTCATTGGAGAAATAACTATCAAAACAGCAACAGAGAATTCTGGAAATACTCAGCAGATTTAGCCGGCCAGACTTTGCTCCCGAGACAGATGGCTTGAGTGATGAAATTTCCTGGCTCCGCGCACCAGCCTTGGGGAAAAAGTGCCCAGAATGGTGAGACATTTGCTCTGTGGGGGTAGGTATGAGATAGAGTCAGGCCTCCTCCCCCACCAACACTTGTAAGAGGCGGCACAGGGGCTACCAAGTGCCGAGGCAGAAATATTTAAAAGGCCTCCCGTGGCTCTCTGAGACTTTGGGTGGAATCTTCCATTCGGGAGGCGAGGTCCAGTGGTGGGAGTGGATGTTGGGAGTAATTTCTGCTGGAAAGCAGGACAGCTGAACACACAATGATCTCATTAATTACGTACCCATGATGAGCATGTTGAATCTGGATCTTGTGGCCGGGGTGGGAGGCAGTAAGTTACATCATGGGCCCCAATGCCCGGTTGCCATATTTAAATGGCACCCAGGTAGCCATGCACTCTTCCACTCTGATCCTTGACTCCACCCCCACCCCCCACCACATCCACTTCTGCCTCGGCCTCACCCCTTCCAGTGCCCAGTCTTGGCACAACTTGTGCTACAGACAATCACTATCTTTGTGTGAATAGATGGCAAAAGCAGTGTCTACTGATTGCAAAGTCGCGGAGGAAGTCAGCTTGGCCACGTGCATGCCATTCATGTAAAGGCATGAAAGTGAACATTCTAAATTCCCGCTGGTGAGGCACTTAATTTGGAGGAATGTGTTGGTCTTTTGAGAAGGATTCATGTGATGCAAATGGGGTTCCCGACATGGCTCCATGGGACCTTGACCCACCTTTAAGCCGAGAAAAGTCCGAGAACAAGTTACAAAACAATTTCTCGCTACTGGGAAACGGATCTCAGTCAAAATCACTTTGGGTAGCTACCAGGCGATGATGAGCCACTATATCCACAGGAAGGAATATGGTTTGTTCCTGTTGCAATCCCAGTTGATGTTATAACGGGACGAGATGATGCCAGAGTGGAACCCTGGCTCAAAAGACCGTAACTTACAGTTTTTTTTAATAAAACGTGGAGGAACAGAGTCACAGGGCTGCAAATTAATTTTTACAACAAGACAAAAACATTTATTAAACACAAAAAATTTGGATGTTGATACAATAGGCATTTACTCCCCCCTTAGTGTAATAATTCATAGAATCCCTACCGAACCTCTAAAGAGCAACCTGGGCCCACTCCCCTGCCCTAACCTTGCAACCCCACATAACCTGCCCATCTTTGGACAATGGGAGGAAACCCACAAAGGCATGGGAGAATGTGCAAACTTGCACACAGGTTTTTGGATAAACATGGATTACAAAATGCATCTTAATCTACAATGATCTCATTAACATAAAGTCTTTTTTTAAGCACACTGGATGACCATGGGCAAATACACTCTCCACCCTGAACCCCCGAGTTAGTTTCTATGGCTTTCTCCTCAGAATCCTTCCACCCCCATGATTGTCAAATGAGTTTCCAAACTCCACTTCTAAAAGTATGCTTTAGAATCTTCTCTCACAATAATGCTTTCCCTCAGCAGTTTGCATTTTGAAATCCAGTCCAGGTTTTACAAATGACTCCTTTTTAAAAAATATTTTTATTGGCATTTTCAATTATACATAATAAAACTTTGCATCCAATATTTATAGTTTGTGTAGTTCTTATGTACATTCAGTTGTTCTTGAAGTTTCTCCCCCCCCCCGCTTGGTATCTCCCTCTTTCGTTCTGGGTGCTCTGTCCCCTAGCTCCTATTCCACCCCCTCCCCTGTTGCCGGCCTTGTGGGTTCGGGGAGGGGGGCTCTCAGAAATGTCTCTTTTAAACACAGCTCAACTCCACTTTTAACAGCAACCCAGGCCAGGATTTTATACCAATCCATTTAGGATTTATTGTCTTGACAGCTGAGCAGACTGCTCATAATTGCTCTAACTCTTAATTTCCAGACTGTATTAAAATGGCATCAGACATTTTAGCTACTGCTGAAAACTGCTGCCTCACTTTAAATATAATTACCACAATTATCTGCTTATTTATTCTTCCTTGAATTCTTCTCAGAAATATTTTGGTCTCTGTTCTCTTAACTTCTTAAACAATCTTTTTGTCCCAATTCCCCGGTTATCTGGATTGCACCATGTTTCTTAGGAAACTTGCATCTTTGCAACTCCCTCGTCCTGTCCAGTTTCTCCTGGCAGAGTCGAGAGCTGCTCACTCCCCACTGTCCTGTCTTAAACTGCTTTGACTTCCAGTTAAAACTAAGAACAAAGGAAAGGCCTTCCTTCTGTAAAGTGGCCTCCTGTTGCGAAGCACCAACTTACTTCTATTTACTCTTCACGCTGTAACCTTCTCAAAGCACAATAGAAACATAGTTAGAACTTAAGTAACCCCCACATATGCAAACACCTTTGTCCAGCATGAATCGAACGATAAGGTTTACCCTTCCAGACACAGAAACATTAAATTAAACCCACTTAAAACTGTACTTCATTTCTGATGTCTACCAATACAAATATAAATTCCTTAAAACTACCTTTGTTTTCCTAACATTCCTGTAAAAATAACAGATTGAAAAAAACAACTTTACCTTAGCATCAGTAAGTTCTGCCCACTTAAGTATCTCAAAGAAGGTTTCTGTCAAGCTTTTGAAGCTGCCCTTGGGATCATCTTCTGTATTGTCTATTTCTTCGGAGGCAGCACCATCCTGTGAATGGAACTGGAGAAGTCTATCGGCCAGTGCACAGCCTTTTCGGCACAAAGCATCAACCAGGGAGGATTTTTGTCTTTCCATATCACTGAGTATAGAAAAAGAATGAATATAATAAAAACAGTACTTCAGCATAGCGAGAAGGAGACACTTCACAAAACAGTTACTAACAAGGTCAGTTCAAACATTATCCTGAAAAATAATTTAAAGTTATTTAGAGCAATTCGTTTATTGAAGCACAGCAAAATCGAAAAGAACTTAATGGAAGTATCAGAAGCTATTTGCTAGTCTATCCAAAAATTCATAAAATCTCTGAATGCTTGGTTTTAGCAGACTTAGCTACTTCTTTGAACGGAGATATTTAAACAGAATGTAATATTCCAAATAATGCAGTCATTCTCATTCAAAAGTTGCTTTATTTCTATGTGTTCACCATCACATTTGATTTAACAAAATACACTCAAAATAAGTTATTACTTTAAAAAAATATATTTTTATTCTCCATTTTCACATTTTCTTCAGAATTTACACCCCACCAACAAACAGTAAACGGTAACAAATACAATGTCAATCCCCTTATCAACAACAACGATCCAATCATCCCACCACCCCAAACAATGGCCTGCCTGACAATATAAGCATCAAATAAAACACACCCTCCACCATTGGGAAAAGAAAGAAAAAAAGAAAAAGGAATCAGGAAGCGCCTGTGGTCACCATTGACATATACAGTCCACCCCAAACCCCCCACCCCCCCCTCCAATATTCAATGCCATCCAATCCCTGAAAGTGTATCGTGAATGACACCCATGAATTGTAGACCCCCCCCACCCAGACTCCTCCCCTCCACTTCCCCTTGTAAACTCCTTCCCCCAACCTCGGTTCCTTCCCCCAACTTTTCACCCCGGCTAGACTCACCGAAACCTGTTCTACCAGGCACCGATGGCCGCAGCCCCTCCCCACACCTCACTCTTGTTCACTGGCCGGCTTAAATCGGCCAGCGTGGAGGTCCCCACCCGGGTCTCCTTCCCCCTTGCCCGGTCCCAGGAAAACCAAGGGGTCCCCTTTAGCACACAAACCCCACATACACACCCAAGCCCCAAAGAACCATCATTGCAAAAGAAAGTCCCATCTCTTCCCTTCTCCAAATATATACAGCGTCGACTCATTTAGTACATACACCAACACGCAGTGAAAAAATACAGTTACATGAGGCTACATCGGTCGGTACGCAACCTTTTCTCAATTCTGCCACAAACTCCTCCACTGCTTCCACCATCCCAAAATAAAAGTGCTTGGATTTGTAGGTCACCCTCAACTTAGCTGGGTATACTATGCTGCACTGCATCTTGCTGATGTACAGTGCCTTCTTCACCCGGCTGAAGGCAGCCCGCCTCCTCGCCAGCTCCACCGTAAAGTCCTGAAATATGCGTATACCAGCTCCAGTCCTGCTTCCGCTTTGCCCAGCACAGGACTTTGTCCTGCACGCTATATCTACGGAAACACACAGTTACTACTCTTGGCGGCTCACTTGCCTTTGGTATAGGCCTCCACAACTTATGAGCCCGATCGAGTTCATATCGTGAGGGATCGCCCCCGCCCCCAATAGCTTCGCCAACGTTGTGGCAAAATACACCGCCGGCCTCAGGCCTTCCACCCCTTCGGAAAGACCCACAATCCTCAGATTCTGATGCCCGGATCTGTTTTCTAGATCTTCCATTTTGGCTTGCAGACTGTTGTTGGTCTCTATCACCCTCCGCAACTCCTTCCCCATCGAGGTGAGTTGATCACTGTGCTGCAATAATGCCTCTTCCACTTCCTTCAGTGTCTCACCTTGCTCCCGCACCTCCGCTGCTGCGCTCGATACCGCCGCCCTCACTGGGGCAATCGCCTCCACCACCAGCACTTTCAATACCGCCCCCATCTCCTTCTTCATCGCTTCCATGTGTTTTGTGAACAGCTTTTCAAGTTCCACAGCCATCACCTTGGTCATTTCTTTTGCTGAGAATGTTGCAGCCTCCCCTGGTGCTCCAGCCTCCGCTTTCCTTACAGTTCCTGCGCTGACTTTTTCACTCACCGGCAGACTTCCGTTAACCCCCTTTTCCACGTCCGTTTTTCTCCCAAACTTGGACATTTCTTCTCCCTGTGCCTTGTTACAGCCTTTTCAGCCTACGTTACCCCTAGGACCGGGCGTTAAAACTCCGAAATTCCTATTCCCGAGCGGGAGCCCTCCAGTGTGCGGGTGCCTCCCGCCCGCCGTCACCGGAAGTCCTTTAAAGAGAGTCTTAAAGGAGGTAAGTGAGGCGGAGGTGGGGAGGTTTAGGAAGGGAATTCAGTAGGGAATTCAGTGCTTGGCATCTGTAGGATGATTCTCAAAATAAGTTATTACTTTCATAGCTTGAAGCCATGGATCAGGTTCAGACGCAAATGTCAAGATTCAGTAAATACAATTTCAAATACCTTCAACATTATAAATGAGTAAGTTATTAAGGGCATGTTGATTACTATAATTAACAGGAATTGGTTATAGATTGAATGCAATAGTTTCCAGAAATCTTTTCTGTCCTGTTATGGGCCAGGGTTTAGAGAACCCCAAACTGTATCATGGAGTTCACCTGAGCCATAACTTTTAATAGATTGTGGTATGAGGAGCGCACGGCTCACTCTACAGGTGCGGTACAGCAGAAATGGAAAAGTATTTTTTAAAGCTAAACAATGTTTATTCTATGAACTCAAGTTAACCTTTTTAAAACAAAGAGTGAACATCTTAGCAACCATTAATTCAAATACAACCCCCAAAGAATACAACACTGAGTAATCCTTTAAGCTTTCCTTTTAACATTCATAAGACTTGAAGCACCTTTTACCAGAAGCACATCTGGTTAAAGTCACTACTGTTATTAGTTTTAAATCACCAGGATCGATTGACAGTTTTTAGATTACAGAGGGAGACTCTAATACACCTTCTGGCTGTTACTGTAGCTATCCAGCTCTGAAAACAAAACTAAAACACACCCTGCAGCAAACAGCCTAAAACGGAAGTAAAAAGCTGATAGGCAGCCCAGCTCCACCCACTCTTTGACATCACTGCAGGAATAAACACCCATTTCTTAAGTACTCTCACTACAGATATTTATGTACATACCCATTTATAAACACCCATTTATTTAAGGTACTCTCACATGACAGTACAACATCAATGAAAATGTAAAGAATCTTTGGTTATGCACCTCTTAACAGTAGCTGCTTCAGGTCTGGTATCAGTTTTTATGGCTATATGAATTGCCAATGCAGTTTGATCAATTCGAGATATCACATCATCTGCTGCTTCCACAATTTCATCCAATCTTTTCATTCGCTCCTAAATGAGAGGAGTCAGAAATCTTGTACTGGCAGTATTAACAAAAACACACATTCACATAGCACCACAGGTGTAAAAAATGCTCTTAAGCTACATTATGGGACAGGGAGGGGGCAAAAAGGAGAAAACATCAGATAAAACAAACAGAAATTCTGCCAAGGTAGAACAGCTGGGGGTTCGGATGGTTGTCAGGGGGATAGGACTGTATTCTTTTGGGGGGGGGGGGGGGGGGAGGAGGAGGGGGAGCGTGAGGACTATAGGTACCAAGGAGTTAGAAGTGGTTTTAATCTTTCTAACCTTTCCTGGGTAACTATTCTGCTGAGAGAATCAGAATCGTCTGAAGTCTACAATGCTTCCCACTGCAAGGTAATTGCCCAAGGGAGAGAAGTTTAAACTTCCTGTGCAATTCCTGTGTCGTCCTTGCGTGGAGATTTCCATGAGTTCCCCAGCGCATCTTCTGGATATCCCCGATGTAAGAGTCCTTGGGGAACGGAAGTTCTGGGCAGTTTAAAAAATGGAAGAAATGTGAGAGATTTGGAGAGAGATTTTTAGAGAGAGAGAGAGAATGTGAGAGAGCGAATCCAAGACAAGAGAAGGCTCTCAGATGAGTGGCAGAGGAGGATATAAGGCAAGAGGCAAGTGCAGGCAGAGTGGGGTGAAGTTGTGACAGGTTTGAACACAAGTGTGTAGATTTTCAATTCAATATGTTGGAAGACAGGGAAATGACATTCATCAGTTTGGATGAGATGACGGGCAACTGGGGCTTAGGTATAAGACAGGATATGGGCAGCTGAGTTTTCAACAAGTTGGGAGTTTACAGAGATTGTAAAGTTGGAAGGCTATTGGAGTAAATAGGGGAGAAATTGTCATGCCCCAAAAATGTTGGGGTGTTCGATATGTGATTAACCAACATCCATTCATTGCATTGTCAGCTCGTCAAAATTGTCATACTTGCTGGTTTAAATGATTGCTGTATGCATCCAAAGCTCCCTGTGCTGTTCATTGGTTGCATGCAGCAATAGTTAACCAGCTATCGCTGTAGGGTGAGGTGGCACATTAGTTATTCTGCAGAGGAAGTTAGATGAGGATTCTGGTGGCTCAGGGTACAGAAGGAAGTTGATGGGTATACATAACTAAATGTTTAATGCACTGGAAAAACAGTGTTCAATGTCAAGGAACATGCAGGAGTCCAGCACCAACTGGATGCAGTATTTTGCACCGAATGGACCCATCCTTTCCAACATGGGACAGATGAATACTCCAATAGTATTCCTCTGGAATCCAAGAGGCAGCATTTGATTGTTGATATCACAGCTTCCATTACAACTTAAAGAGTGTGTACCAAAGTTCTGAGTGCTACATTGCAAACGCAGACTCCTGGTCGAGCCAATGACACCCACATCCCTTGAAATAATAAAAAAATGTTTAAAAGGCACAAAGGGACAGCACAAGTTTATATTTGTGTGCATTATATCATGATTGAATTTATTAAATTGGATAGTTACGTGTTGTTGGAAATATAATGATGTGATGATGGTCGGTGTTGGAACAAAGGTCAAGGGTGGGTATGGATGGGGTTACTGAAACTGCCCCAGAGTCTGGCAGAAGGAGCTATCTAGATTGAATCACTCCTTCAAATCCTGTTCCTCCACTTCCTGTTGCAATTCCTCCTCTTATTATCTTTTGATAGGTAGTACTGAATCTGGGCAGCACGGTAGCATGGTGGTTAGCACAATTGCTCCACAGCTCCAGGGTCCCAGATTCGATTCCCGGCTTGGGTCACTGTCTGTGCGGAGTCTGCACGTTCTCCCCGTGTGTACATGGGTTTCCTCCGGGTGCTCCGGTTTCCTCCCACAGTCCAAAGATGTGCCGGTTAGGTGGATTGGCCATGCTAAATTGCCCTTTGTGTCCAAAATTGCCCTTAGTGTTGGGTGGGGTGACTGGGTTATGGGGATAGTGTGGAGGTGTGGGCTTGGATAGAGTGCTCTTTCAAAGAGCCGGTGCAGACTCGATGGGCCGAATGGCCTCCTTCTGCACTGTAAATTCTATGATTCTATGTTCCCATATAATTGGCATTTAGCAGCATTCTACCATAAATCTCGATATCTGCTCAGCTGATTACTGCAGGGCTGCTCGAGAGCAGTCCACACAGTGGAAATGCTGCTTAAGGACACTAATCCTGCAGTCTATAATGTTTCATTTGCTCTCAGGGTGGCACGGTGGTACAGTGGTAAGCACTGCTGCCTCATAGTGCCAAGGACCTGGGTTCGATCCCGGCCCAGGGTCATTGTCTGTGTGGAGTTTGCACATTCTTCTCGTGTCTGCGTGGGTCTCACCCCCACAACCCAAAACGATGTGCAGGATAGGTGAATTGGCCACTCTAAATTGCCCCTTAATTGAAAAAAAAATGGATACTCTAAATTTTAAAAAAATGTTTCAGTTGCTCGCATGTCTCTCGTTGTGGGCCTGCTGTGCACATTTGTGTGGGTTCCACACCAGAGTCATAATGAGTCATGACATGAGTGTTAATCCTGTTGTTAATTATTTGCCTTTGATCAAATACAGGTGGAACAGAGGTGCCATAAAATGAGGAAATTGCAGGACAACTAGAATCCACAGCATGATGAGCTGCCTGTGGTCACCAGCTGCACCTTGAGAGAGTTTAGGTCATCAAAATGGCTGAGTTGACTTGAAATGAAATGAAAAATGTAAATCGCTTTTTGTCACAAGTAGGCTTCAAATGAAGTTACTGGAAAGAGCCAATGAAGTGAATGCAAATTGCAATCACTGAATCCCTGCACATGGTGAAGCCTGCAATCCATGGAAACCCTTATGCTTGCTCCGCCTGCTCATCTCTGGCCAGGGGATAAATTGTAGCTGGCTATTTTTGTATACAGTCTCAGGGAGCTTATGCAGTTGTGTACTGAAAGTACAAGATGTTGCTAATGTCACCAGCAGAAGCCTGAACATAGAAAAGTTCAGGAGTTGCCTTCGCAGCTGCAGAATATGTTGAAATGGAAACAGAAAATACTGGAAATACTCAAAAGGTCAAGCAGCAACTTTCATCAGTGCAGTGTTCTTACCCTACTTTAAGGTGCTGTTGTGGCTGCAACAGTTGGCAGATTTCATCACAACCTCTCTTGGGAAGTGAATATGTTTCAAACATTGGCTTTGCTGAAGTTACGGCAAGAGGATTGCCCCCGAAAGACCATTTTGGATGTGGTCTACTGCTGAAAGCTCTCTCTCTCTCTCTCTCCTCTCCTCTCCCCCCCCCCCCCCCCCCCCCCCCCCAATCAAAGAAAAAATAAGAAAAGTACAGCATAGGAACAGGCCCTTTGGCCCTCCAAGCCTGTGCCGACTATGATGCCCGTCTAAACTAAAATCTTCTGCACTTCCGGGGTCCGTTTTCCTCTATTCCCATCCTATTCATATATTTGTCAAGATGCCCCTTAAATGTCACTAGCGTCCCTGCTTCCACCACCTCCTCCGGCAGCGAGTTCCAGGCACCCACTACCCTCTATGTAAAAAAAACTTGCCTCGTACATCTCCTCTAAACCTTGCCCCTCGCACCTTAAACCAATGCCCCCTAGTAATTGACCCCTCTACCCTGGAGAAAAGCCTCTGACTATCCACTCTGTCTATGCCCCTCATCATTTTGTAGACCTCTATCAGGTCGCCCCTCAACTTCTGTCGTTCCAGTGAACACAAACCGAGTTTATTCAACCTCTTTTCATAGCTAATGCCCTCCATACCAGGCAACATCCTGGTAAATCTCTTCTGCACCCTCTCTAAAGCCTCCACATGCTTCTGGTAGTGTGGTGACAAGAATTGAACACTATACTCAAAGTGTGGCCTAACTAAGGTTCTATACAGCTGCATGACTTGCCAATTTTTATACTCAATGCCCCAGCCAATGAAGGCATGCATGCCGTATGCCTTCTTGACTACCTTCTCCTCCTGTGTTGCCCCTTTCAGTGACCTGTGGACCTGTACACCTAGATCTCTCTGACTGTCAATTCTCTTCGTCTTCCCTATTCTAGCAGTTGCATGATGTGCATGGCTTCTCTTCAGTCTCACAATCATGTCCAATTTCCAAAGAAAGCCCCATCAGGCAAACCATGGTGCAGCACAAGTTTTTATATGAACGAGCCAGACTCCTCCCCATTCAATTTTGGCCAAGTATAGGAAAATTTCAAAAACACATTTGCACATGTTTAACCCAATTTTTGAATGTTAGGAGGTCCATAGCACCTAAAGTAACAGGTGCCGCACAATCCAATTTCTCCTCCAACAGATCTAGATACAACATGGGTTTCAGGAGTGGTGTGGGGAGCTAACTGTGGAGGTTGAGTGATGATACAGAAGTGGAAATAATTATTTTTCGTGATTAATGAGATCTGGGTGTAGAGCTCATCCCTATATAGTTTAGAATGACAACAGAGGGTGCCTTTACTTACTAGAATTGAGGGAAGTAACATTTTCTATAATACACCATATATCTGTACATTGATTAAGCAACGTTTAGATGAATCTTAACCTTTTCATTGTCCAAATGATGCAGTCGTGCAACATACAGCGGAAGATGAGTAGGATATGACTCTTTTAATTCTTCATAGAATGAATTCATGTCCAATCTGCAGAAAAAAAGAACCTTTCTGTTAGTGGATTTGCGGAGAACAATTGGTTCTTTGCAATTTAATCATAAATTAAGCATACAAAAATCAACAACTTTCCAGAAAATGTCAGTGCAGCTCAGTAAAGCATTAAATCTTCAAATGATTAGTTCACTTTCAGTCAGACACTGGAAGTGGAATGAAGTAGATATTAAATGACATTTTAACAGCGAGAGAAAACATGTTGTGACATCAAGTTACTCCCACACGGGCAGCACGGTGGCCTAGTGGTTAGCACAACCGCCTCACGGCGCTGAGGTCCCATGTTCAATCCCGGCTCTGGGTCACTGTCCGTGTGGAGTTTGCACATTCTCCCCGTGTCTGCGTGGGTTTCGCCCCCACAACCCAAAAATGTGCAGAGTAGGTGGATTGGCCACGCTAAATTGCCCCTTAATTAGAAAAAATAATTGGCTAATCTAAATTTATTTTTTAAAAAAGTTACTCCCACACAATGGCGCATGACCAAGTCACATGGAGACTAAGAGAACTTTCTGAGGGGGAAGAGCTGCAAACGTGCATGATGCAAGGGAGAAAAAAAAAATCTCTCCTTTGTACCTGTTATCTCTTGATTTGGATGCAACAGTGCTAGGTCTAGCGAAATTACTGTCCGTGTGGAGTTTGCAAATTCTCCCCGTGTTTGCATGGGTTTCGCCCCCACAACCCAAAGGTGTACAGGGTAGGTGGATTGGCCGCTCTAAATTGCCCCTTTATTGGAAAAAATGAATTGGGTACTCTAAATTTTAAAAAAAGGTAGATAAATAAAAACTAAATACTAGCATTAAAAAATTCTGCATGTCTTCAATGACCACTAGAATCCCAGTAAGGCCTTGGAGAGGGTTAGCAGCTTCTTTACTTTTGATCCAGCTGAAAATGGTGTAGGACATAGAAAAATCAGGAGAGAGAGGAGTGAGCAGGTGAAAAGTATATATTTGTGCGTATTAACTATGTATTAGGTAGCCATCAACACTAAAATTTGAGCAATTTAATAAAAAAGTTAAAATAACAAAATAATAATGTGCTTTTAAAGATGTAAACCAGTAGGAAAGGAGAACATTTTGATATATATGTAAAAGCAAATAGTTTAGAAAATTAAATTGTTACTCACACTAGGGGAAACATTATTTGAGTATTGCTGAAAACAAAAAATGCTGTCAAGTTTTCCCTCTGGTACTCATCAAGACAAATATGCAAGAATACCAATTGTAAAGGGAACAGCAATTTATACTGCACGAGAAGAGAATGCTGATTGGTTAGCAAGTGAACACTGATGGCAGGGCATTGCCCTGGACAATGCACCAAGGAACATTTAACTCTAAAGCTTTTTATTTAAGTTCAAACCGTGCAAGCTTGTTGCTGAAATAGGACATATCAAAGCCATCTTATAGCTAATGGCTACCCTGATCAAATCATTCCTCACTGTAATCACACAAACTCATGAATGGGACAAAGGCCACAACGTTCAGTCATGAAAAGTGCCCAGTCTACCTTAGATTTCCCTGGAAGGATAAGGTATCATGAGCAACAGGAAAAACTAGCCGTTTCACTCTGCTACTATGCAGTAACAACACGAGTGGTATTCTCCACTAATAGGATGCTGCTGTCAAGCCAACGAAATGCTCTGCCTTTCATAGATGAATAATGTGGGATGTGAATTTCAGTGTTGGTGTGATACCAAGTATGTAGGTCATATATCTCAAAGATTGGCAGGTCATATCAAACAACATTTCCCTTCAGCTGTTCTCAAGAGGCAAATACTTACAGTGCACAACCAGACTGTGTTTGCAAAACTCAAAACACAGTGTCGAACATCAGATGTGATTCTGTGATTGGACAACACTTGCTAAACATTCCTGATCAGGCTAAGAATTACAGTGACAACCAATTTAAGATTATTAGTTGAGCTAGTAGTATAGCTCACTTACCAATGCTACATATTTTCACAATGAGGGCAGTGTCCTTTTCAGACAGAAGAAGCATGTCCACCCATTGTGCCTTTTTCAACTGAACAAAAGCTTGGGGTCAGCCATTCCCTCCTTCATTCCCCATGGTACTTCCTTAAGCTGAGTTGTCTTGCCTGGCTTGAATTTAAATGAAAGCTTGACAGTTAACTGTTCCCTGGTGCATTCTCCATGGCAATGCCATAGACAGTCAGCACTCTCCTCTCATCCTGCATAAATTGCTGTTCCCTTAACAATTGGTATTCTTGGGCATCTGTCCTGATGAGTGCAAAACTAAAAGCTTCAGCAGCATGTCTCTTTTCGCATCAATTCTCAAGATACGTACTACCAAACAAATATTTGGAGAACAGTATATTCTGGAACATTCAAACCGTGCAAAGTATTAAGAACTAAATGCATTCCATAGTGTTAAGACATCTGAAATGATCTGAAAGGCTAACATCATTTCTTCAAAGCAGATTTACCATGAAAAATTACCTTTTCAAGAGCTTGAGTTTTAAATGGAGGGCAAATGGTAAGATATAGCAACCATTCTCTTGGCATTAAAATTTATGAAGCGTTTACCTCCTAATCAACTTCACTGGCCTACACATACCCTGAAATGCACGAATACATACTTGGCCATCCACTGTATCTTCAGGTCTCTTAGAGCATCAGCAAACTCATCTTTCACATCCTTCTCTTTATCTGCATCTTTCTCTTTCTCTTTGTTGCCATTCTTCTGCTTATTTGGGGATGGTATTAGATGATATTGCACAGACACCATGTCCTGTTATGGAACAAACAGGTAAAAATAAATTAACAGAAATCTGGATTTTGGAACTCCATTAATTTGAAGAAACATTAATTCCCAGCATTCACATTTCTTAAGGCTTAATAATGTTCACAAGACTACTGTCGGAGTTTTAAAACCTGTTTTAAAAAATATATTGAACTATTTGATTCAATCTTGGAGCTTGCAAGATTTAAATTCAAATCTCCAGTAATTACACTCCTAGCTTACTTGCTGGTGACTGCCCCCAAATAGATGAGGTTGATATTTTTATGGGAAACCAAGGTCACCAAATAATATAGTGCAAAGAAAAGCACTAGAAGCTAAACTGTAGGATTCGCGTAAAAAAAATCATGAATTTTTTGAAGCAGCAATTCTTTCTGTTTGCCTTGCACCTTTTTATAGCTGATTTTACCTCAAATTTAAAATTCTCACTCTTGTGCTTAAATTCCTCAATTATCTTGCTCTTCTCAAATATCATCAGCCCAAAAACACATATTAAACTTTCCATTCATGAGACTCTGGCCTTTTGTGCATTCCCCTCCCTTCCCTCCACCACTAATTCACCAACCTAAACACCACTCTCTGAAATTCCCGACTTACATCGTTACCACAGTTCCTCTTTCTTCGAGCCCTTCTTTAAACTTCACGCATTCTCTCCAACATCTACATCCTTGGCTTGGCAAGTGCAAAGCTCATGGGATGTTTTTCTAAGTTAAAGGCATTATATAACTGCATATTGCTGTTCTTGATTACATTTTTATGATTAGGACTTCAATTATCACCTCCACCACACTTTCTCATAACCTGTTCTACTCCTTGCTAGTTTCTCTTCTTTCCTTCTCTGCTGTCTCTTCTGACCTGTAGCACTTAATACCTAGAACGGATTTTAGATCCAGCGAGTTTTGTGGTTCTCATTCGGGGAGGGAATTTTGTAGAGGAGCAAGAAGAGGAATTGAGAAAAGAAGAAGGGCAGAGGCGGAAGGGAGACAGTGGAGGAAACTCTGCATTTATAATAATGACTTTGTATCAAAATGTATCTCATTGGCTGTGAAACATCTTATGATGTCCTAACCTTGTGAAAGGCACTACATAAGTACAAATTCCTCCTTTTAACGTGGATTTGTAAAGGGTAAGTCATGCATTACAAACATTGAATTTATTGAAATGGTGACTGCAGTATTAGACAGAGAAGTCCAATACTGCATTCACCATTTTCTTGGGTGTGTTTGGCGGGGTGTTCCTCAACGGCCGCATTGCGGAGATCACAGCCCGTATTCAATGGCACTTAGTGTTGAAAATAAGCCCTGACGCGAGTCTCGCCATTACTGGCTGATTTGCCATCTGACTCACCAGACTCGTGTCTCAGCGTCTCACCATTAACAACGGGGAGCTGCTTCTAAATGCTCCCTCACCATTCACTCAACACACAAACATGGTAGTGCGCAGCCATGCTCCTAACTTTGGACAGACTTCTCACGCTGTGGATGCGAGATGGAACATCCTATTCCTTCGAGGGTCTTGGAGGACCAGCAGCAGGGTCAGCAATGGTGCCTGAGAGAAAGTGTGTCAGTGTGGCCAGCATTTAAAAAAAAAATAATAATTTTTATTCAGATTTTCCAACAACAAATTTTACCCCAACAATGAAAAGAGAAAAACAAAAACCCCACCCCCCCCCCAATATAAAGCGATAAATTAACAAAAAAAAGTAATAAACATATAACCGTAAGAACAAACCCCCATAACAAACCCGTAGTCCGCCCCCGCCCTTCCCCCCCCCGGATTGCTGCTGAAATTGACCACCCTCTAACGCTCCGCCAGGAAGTCAAGAAAAGGCTGCCACCGCCGAAAGAACCCTTGCACCGACCCCCTCAGGGCAAACATGACCCTCTCCAGCTTAATGAACCCGGCCATGTCACTGATCCAGGATTCCGGTCTCGGGGGCTTCGCGTCCCTCCACTGTAAAAGGATCCTGCGCCGGGCTACTAGGGACGCAAAGGCCAGGATACCGGCCTCTCTCGCCTCCTGCACTCCCGGCTCCGATGCCACCCCAAAGATAGCGAGCCCCCAGCCCGGTTCCACCCTGGAGCCAACCACCCTGGACAAGGTCCCCGTCACCCCCTTCCAGAAACCCTCCAGCGCCGGACAAGCCCAGAACATGTGGGTGTGATTCTCTGGGCTTCCCGAACACCTCCCACACCTGTCCTCGTCCCCAAAGAACCGGCTCAGCCTGGTCCAAGTCATATGTGCCCTGTGCAGCACCTTTAGCTGAATTAAACTAAGCCGTGCGCACGAAGAGGAAGAATTCACCCTCCCCAGGGCATCCGCCCACGTCCCCTCGTCAATCTCCTCCCCCAGCTCCTCCTCCCACTTCGCTTTCAGCTCCTCCACCGAGGCCACTTCCTCTTCCTGCATCACCTGATAAATTGCAGAGATCCTGCCCTCACCGACCCACGTCCCCGAGAGCACCCTCTCCTGAACCCCCCTTGGCGGCAATGGCGGAAACTCCGCTACCTGCCGCTTGACAAACGCCCTAATCTGCATTTACCTGAAGGTATTCCCTGGGGGGAGACCCCACTTCCCCTCCAACTCCTCTAAGGTCGCAAACTTCCCGTCAAGGTAGAGGTCCCCCATCCACCTGAAACCTGCCCTATGCCAGCTCAAAAACCCTCCATCTATCCTCCCTGGTACAAACCGGTGGTTCCCCCGTATCGGGGAACCAAACCGAGACCTTCACTTCCTCTTCGGAATCATAATGGGTAAACACTGGAAGAGAAAAAAAAACATCGGGAGCACCGTCATCTTAACCGACTGGACCCTGCCCGCTAGGGAAAGTGGCAACACATCCCACCTCCTGAACTCCTCCTCCATCTGCTCCACCAGCCACGTGAAGTTTAACCTATGCAGGGCCCCCCAGCTCCTGGCTATCTGGACTCCCAGGTATCTGAAGCTCCTCTCTTCCCTTTTCAACAGGAGCTCCCGTATCTCCTTCTGGTCCCCCATATGCACCACAAACAGCTCACTCTTCCCCACATTGAGCTTATAGCCAGAGAAGTCTCCAAACTCCCCCAGGATCCTCATCACCTCTGGCATCCCCCCCGCCGGATCCGCAATGTACAGCAGTAAATCGTCTGCGTACAGCGATAGCCGGTGCTCCCCCCCCCCCTCCGGCACAATCCCCCTCCAGTTCCTCGATTCCCTCAGTGCAATGGCCAGGGTTTCAATCGCCAGCGCAAAAAGCAGGGGGGACAAGGGGCACCCCTGCCTCGTCCCCTGGGATAACTGAAAGTCCTCCGACCTCCTCCCATTCGTCACCACGCTCTCCACCGGAACACTATACAGCAGCCTCACCCACCTAATGAATCCCTCACCAAACCCAAATCTCCTCAAGATCTCCCACAGGTACCTCTACTCCACCCTGTCAAAAGCTTTCTCCGCATCCAGCGATGCCACTATTTCTGCCTCCCCGTCCACCGCCGACATCATTATGACATTAAGAAGCCGCCGCACATTGACATTCAGCAGCCTCCCCTTCACAAAACCCGTTTGGTCCTCATGAATGACCTGCGGAACCACATCCTCTACCCTCCTGGCCAGTATCTTGGCCAGCAGCTTCGCGTCTACGTTGAGGAGCGAGATCGGCCTGTAAGACCCACACTGGAGGGGGTCCTTATCCCTCTTCAAGATCAGAGAAATTAGTGCTCTGGACATCGTCGGGGGCAAAGCCCCCCCCCCCCCCCCCCCCCCCCCCCTCCTTGCCTCATTCAGATTCCGCACTAACAGCGGGCCGAGCAGGTCTGAGAACTTCTTGTAAAACTCCACCGGGAACCCATCCGGCCCTGGTGCCTTCTCTGACTGCATACTCCCCAACGCCTCGATCAGCTCCTCCACCTCAATTGGGCCTCCCAGACCCTCCACCCGTTCCTCCCCCACTCTCGGGAACTACAGCTTATCCAAAAAGAGGTTCATCCCACCCTCCTCCCCAGGGGGCACGGACCGGTACAGCTCCTCATAAAGGACCTGAACACCCCGTTGATGCCCCTTGCACTCCGCACCAGGTTCCCTCCTACGTCTCTAACTCCCCCTATCTCCCTCGCTGCCTCCCACTTCCGGAGCTGGTGGGCCAGCATCTGACTTCCCTTCTCCCCATACTCATAAACCGCCCCTGTGCCCTCCTCCACTGCGCCTCCGCCTTCCGAGTGGTCAACATGTCAAACTCCGCTTGGAGACTCCGACGCTTCCTCAAAAGCCCCTCTTCCGGGACTTCAGCATACCTCCTGTCCATTCTTACCATTTCTTCCACCAACCTCTCCCTCTCATTTTTATCCGACCTTTCTCTGTGTGCCCTAATGGAAATCAGCTCCCCTCTAACCACCACCTTCAGCGCCTCCCAGACCACTCCCACCTGCACCTCCCCATTGTCATTAGCTTCCAAATACCCCTCTATGCCCACATACTTCCTCCTCCTCCGACAGAAGCCCCACATCTAACCTCCACAGCGGGCGTTGATCCTTCCCCTCCCCCAGCTCCAGGTCCACCCAGTGCGGAGTGTGGTCCGATATGGCTATCGCCGAGTACTCCGCCCCTACCACCTTCGGGATTAGCGCCCTGCTAAGGACAAAGCAATCAATCCGGGAATAAGCCTTGTGGACGTGGGAGAAAAACGAGAACTCCCTACCTCCCGGCCTCATAAACCTCCAAGGGTCCACCCCTCTCATCTGGTCCATGAACCCCCTCAACACTGTGGCCGCCGCCGGCCTCTTACCCGTCTTGGACCTCAAACGATCCAGGGCCGGGTCTAGCACTGTATTAAAATCTCCTCCCAATATCAAGACCCCAGTCTCCAGGTCTGGGATCCGGCTCAGCATGCGCCGCATGAAGCCTGCATCGTCCCAATTAGGGGCATACACATTGACCAGTACCACCTGCTACCCTTGAAGCCTACCACTCACCATTACGTATCTGCCACAGCTATCCGCCACCACACTCGACGCCACAAACGACAAGCTCTTTCCCACCAAAATCGCCACCCCAGGTTCCTCGCATCTAACCCCGAATGGAACACTTGTCCAACCCACCCTCTTCTCAGCCTCACCTGATCCGCAACCCTCAGGTGCGTCTCCTGGAGCATATCCACGTCCGCCCCCAGCCCCTTCAAGTGCGCCATCACCCGGGCCCGCTTCACCGGTCCATTCAGCCCCCTTACATTCCACGTGACCAGCCGAATCAGAGGGTCTTCCCCCTCCCTCTGCGCCGGTCAGTCATAGCTCTCCCTCGGCCCACCACGTGCCCGCAGTACCCCCCAGGCCCGTTCCCCACAGTGGCAGATTCCCCTCCCAACCCCCCATCACCAACAGTTCCCTTTCAGCCCTTCCAGCAGCAACCCGGTCCCCCCCCCCCCCCCCCCCCCAAAGCTAGGCCCCCCCCCTAGCTGCGTTACCCCTCTTGTCATACTTCCGTAAGTCAGCCAACTCCTGCTGACCCCGGCTGCTCCCGCCTCCCCAGCGACCACCCCCCGGTGTGACACAGCCGCCATTCCCCCGCCCGGTGCCGGCCCCTCCCACTCTACCTCCAGTGCGGGAAAGAAGCCCGCGCTTCCATCTGAAACCCCGCCCCCAGACCCAAAATGCGGGAAAGAAAAGGGCGCGTGACCCAACGGGCCCGCAATACAGCTCCCCAGCCCTCCACCAGTGAACAAAGGCATCAAAATAAATAATTGAACAGCCCCAAAAAGCGAAATAACAAAAAGGGATCAACAAGAAAAAAGGAAGAAAGGAACCAGAGAGGACAATGCCTCCGGACAATATACATCAGTCCTCCGCCCCCCCCCCCCCCCAGTCCTCAGTTCGAGTCCAGCTTCCCTGCCTGGACGAAGGCCCAGGCATCTTCCGGGGAGTCAAAGTAGAGCTGGCGGTCTTTATAAGTGACCCAGAGGCGTGCCAGCTGTAGCAGGCTGATCTTCACCCCCTTCTTGTGGAGCACTGCCTTCGCCCGGTTAAACCAGCCCTTCTCTTCGCCACCTCCACACTCCAGTCCTGATGAATCCGGATCTCTGCATTCTCCCACCTGCTGCTCCTCTCCTTTTTCACCCATCTCAGCACACACTCACGGTCAACGAAGCAGTGAAAACGAACCAGGACCGCCCTTGGCGGCTCATTCGGCCTGGCCTTCCTCAGCAACACTCGATGGGCAACCTCCAGCTCCAAGGGCCCTTGGAAGGACCCCGCACCCATCAGCGAGTTCAGCATCAAGGCCACATAGGCCCCCAAGTCTGAACCTTCCAGCCCCTCCAGGAGGCCCAGGATCCGCAAGTTCCTCCGCCGCGAGCGGTTCTCCATGTCCTCCATCCTCGCTTGCCATTTCTTGTGGGGCACCTCGTGCAACTCCACCTTCACTGCCAGGCCTAGGATTTCATCCTCATTCTCCGAGGCCTTTTGCCGTAACTCGCGGATCTCTGCACCCTGAGCCGTCTGAGTCGCCATAAGCTTGTCCAGTGAGGCCTTAAGCGGTTCCAGGAGCTCAGCTTTCAGCTCTCTGAAGCAACGCTGAAGCAGCTCCTGCTGTTCCTGCGCCCACTGCTGCCGGTTCCCCGCCCACCGCCATCTTGTTCTTCCTGCCTCGCACCTTTCTCTGCTCCAAAGCCGATTTTTTGACCGCCCTGCTCCTGGTCCAGTCCATCTACCGGCAAATGATCGCAGCAGATGTGTTCCCCCACCGGGAAAGGTCCAGCCAGCGCCACTACGGGCCCTTAAAAGAGCCCAAAGGACCGGAAAAAGCGGGAGCCACTGAACGTGCGGCTTAGCTCCACATCACCGCAACCAGAAGTCCCAGTGTGGCCAGCATGACCAGGAGGACCACCGTGCAATGCCAGAAGAAGACCAATAACCTCCATCAAGTTACCACCTCTCTCCTGGCATCAGATCAACCTGCCACTCCTAAAATTCCCAAGCTCCCCCTCTCAACACAGAAACTGGCTGACACCTCTCACCCTCTCCACACTGATCGTCAAGTTTGTCCCTCTGCACCCCCTGGCATCCACCCGAACAATACCTTCATGTCCAAGTACGGTCCCACACATGCCATCTGCTATAGAGCCCCCTGACCCATAAAGCGCGAGGTTCACAATGCCCTCTCTTTGTCCCCACAGGAGAAGATATCCCATAATGAACAGGAAGGGAGAAGATATTGGGGGGTGGGGGGCAGAGTACCAGAGCTCCAAGTCCTCACCCCCTATGAGGAACACACCCTGGGGATTGTGGGTTTGACGGAGGAGAGAGCAGTGACTGACAGCGAGGTTGGCCTACTCCACAGAGTTGAGGATGCACTAACCCTTCACCCCGGTGACCTGTCTCAAGCGAGTCGTTCAGGTCAGACAAAATTATCCTGCTTTCTCACTGACCGCATGTCCATTGTCTCGCAGGATCTCCATCTCATGAGGCTGGGCCATCTGGAGTCACTTGCCACCCCCTCGCGCCACCCAAGAAACCACCTCGGAGGAGAGCTCCGAGGAGACCACAATCGAGGCATCAGATCTATCACCCCCACCTTCCACCAGCGCAGAGACAAACACCACGGTGGGCGACATTGGTGGACAGGCTTCTGGGGCACAACCTAGTGAGCACCACGCAGTTGCTGATGCACATCAGGTGGAAGCAGGAACATCCAAAGGAGACAGCAGTAGGAGGTCTGCTGGATCCCTGAACTCAGCTGTGTCCCTGTCAGATGCTGAGCCACTGGAGAAGGTTCTCCCAGATAAGACACAGCCGTGATATTCAGGAGGGGATATCAGGTACAATCCATCAACTGCGCAGCCAATTGGAGGAGTCCCAAAGGCTTTGGTTGCAGGAGATGTTGCCGACAATGCGTGGTATCAACACATCTAGGGTGGCGACCGCAGTGGATAGCGTGGAGCACGACAGCCCTGCCTTGAGCGGTGGTGGTTGAGGGCTTCAACATCAAGTCCTAGTCGCACAGGTTAACATTGTTGAGGCACTCCAGAGCGTGGCCCGGTCACAGAGGGCATCAACACCATGGTGCAGACAATGGGAAGCTCACTCCAGCTGCCCCTCCGTCCCATGGAGAACTCAGGGTCCAAGGGCACCATCACGGAGGAGGAAGTGCTGGAGGCCAACCCAGGGCGATCCACCAAGGAGACAATGGCAGTCTCCAGTTCTTCCAAATCTACCCCTCCTGACAGTGGCACATCTCAATGGCAGAGGGCAGAATATGGTAGCACAATCACTCCAGTAAAACTAGTAAGTTGGCTATACCCCCCAGAGCCTAGGCCCTCCAGAGAAAGTTCACCAAAGGCATTAATGACCATAGGGCATGGAAAGCAGCAGTGGCTTACACCTCTGATGTGCATCCTGGGACACACCTGGACATAGCAATAGGCCATGAAACACAAAAGATCAAGGAGAGAGAGGATCATGGGAGGGGGATTGAGCTGACGGACATAGCCTCGTCGATGTGAACCTTGTGTGAATGAAGACCTCCCAAGTCCTTTGGGTGTGCTGGACCCTTGTCGCTACCTGGCCTCCATCCAAGGCTTCTCCTGCGGCTCCTCCCCAGCTGTTGTAATTGTACAGGGTTTTGGCGAGGCCACATCTGGAGTATTGTATCCAGTTTTGGTCTCCTTATTTGAGGAAGGATGGGGTGGCATTGGAGACAGTTCAGAGGAGGTTCACCAGATTGATTCCAGGGATGAAAGGGTTGAAGTATGAGGGGAGATTAAACAGTTTGGGCTTATACTGGCTGGAGTTTAGAAGGATGAGCAGGAATCTGATCGAGGTATATAAAATACTAAAAGGGGTTGATAAAGTAAATGTTTCCCCTTGAGGGGCAATCTAGAAAGAGGCCACAGATATAGGTTGAGAGGTGGTAGATTTAGAACTGAAAGGAGGAAGAACTACTTCTCGCAGAGGATGGTGAATTTGTGGAACTCACTTCTCCATACTGTGGTGGAATCTGAGTCATTAAATTTTTTCAAGAAGGAGACAGATATATTTCTAATACAAAACAGGTAAAGGGATAGGAGAACAGGTAGGCAAGTGGATTTGAGAATGGGAAGAGATCAGCTGTGATGTGATTGAATGGCAGAGCAGGTGTAAAGGGCTATATTGCCTACTTATGCCTCGGATTCCTATGTCCTCCAGCCCCTCCTGGAACGCCTGCTCCTCAGATGAGGCCGCATGTCCACCTCCGCCAGCATATTGCCCTGCTGCTGTGACAGGTTGTGGAGAGCACAACAGACCAGGGGGGGATGGTAGTCTCCAGTTCTTCCAAATCCACCCCTCCTGACAGTGGCGCATCTCAATGGCAGAGGGCAGAACATGGTAGCACAATCACACCAGTAAAACTAGTAAGTCGGCTATACCCCCCAGAGTCTAGGCCCTCCAGAGAAGGTTCACCAAAGGCATTAATGACCATAGGGCGTGGAAAGCAGCAGTGGCTTACACCTCTGATGTACATGGGGGGGGATTGCAATGCACCGCCAGAGTGGACCAGGCATTGGAACCACATTTTGAGTCGTCTGATGCACCACTCAATGACAGCAGGAATGGCAACAACATGGGCCTCATTATATCAGGTCTCTGCCTCGGTTTCATTACTCCGCACCGGCGTAACCAACCAGGACCTTAGCAGGTACCACTGGTCTCGCAAGAGCCAACCAGTCATTCCGGGTGGTCCTCAAAGAGCCCGGGGATCTCAGAGTGCCCAAGGATGTATCTGTTATGCATGCTCCCAGCGTAGCGTGCACACATGTGCATGATATGGAGGCAACAGTGCCACACAATCTGAACATTCAGGGAGTTGAACCTCTTCCTGTGAATAAAGAGCACTCCCTGATGCCCTGGTACGAGCAAGGCGACATGTATGCCATCTTTGCCTCCTGGACTTGCGGCATCCCAGCGATGGTGGAGAATCCTCTAGCCTGGGTGTCTTGATGGGCTTAGTCTAGGTTGAAGGTGATGTAGTTGGATGCCCGGACATACAGGGCATCCGTGACTACCCAGATACATCTGTGGGCTATAACTTGAGAAATGCCGCACAGGCCTCACTCAAGCCTTGGAATGTCCCGGTTTCATAAAAGTTCAGGACTGCGGTGATCTTCATGGCCACTGAGAGTGAATGACCTTCTCCTCCATGGGTGCCATGTCCACAGGGATGTGGCACAGGTAGCGCACTGCCTCTTTGTTGAGACGGAGTCTCTTTGGCACAAGCTGTCTGTCATCTCATCGAAAGACCAACCACACCTGTACCATGGGCCGTCGCTGGCATCCCCTCTGGGTTCCTCCTCGTCCTGATGCGCAGCTCCCTGCACTTGGGGTGGCATCTCCAGCCTGCATTGCCTCTGCAGTTGCCTTCTCTGACGTCTGCCTGCTTTGGCTGTCACCAGCAACGCGAGGGCAGCCTCTGCGGGATCAACACCAACAAACAATATTTAATCTGAAAGGAATTGGAGGAGAGATCTCGACAATCTGTTGGGGCTTCCAATCCAGGACCCTCAAATCCCACAAGGCCATCCCGCCCCACCCTTTCCATGACTCTCCGCCTTCTCTCAAAGTGCCGTCGAGCAAGTCAGTTGCGCTAGGAAACCTTGCTCTGCACACTCACTCCTGGCCACATCAGGAGCCCCTGTACCCCAGACCTCTGCCAGGAACATTAGCGAGGCCGTGCTCTGATGCCTGCCCTGATGCCCACACTTAGCTTTTGGTCACGAGAGCCTAGTTCTTTAGTGATTGATTGTTGGCAGCTGCCTCTATGGTGCTGATACTCCGAGAGTTCAGGCTTCAAGGTTTCCATGAGATGCTGTACACTAATCATCCTCTGAGGCATGGCATGTGTACCCTGGAATAGGCACTTAAGAATATTTTGTTCAACAAACGGTCAACAGTAGTAACAAAGATTTGAAAATCAATTACGTGACATTCCAAATATCGCACTAACCATGAAACAACAAGGAAACGTCACCGTTCCATATTAGTATACAAAACTATATCAGCTCATTTTCACAAAAACAAACAAACACACGGTATCACACCTCGCAGGTTCCTTAACAGAAACAGAGGATAAGCCGGAGAATGTGTATCATGTCCAGAACATTGCCGTAGAAATGACCTGTCCATTAATGTGTTACTTATTCCAAGTATCAGTGGGATTCTCCGTACAGGAGCAACAGGCCCTCCCACACGACCCAATCTCACCCGAACCAAATCCTGTCACCTACATATTCCTCTGGTGCTCAAGGTGCAGTTGACCATCCTTGACTTCCAGCGGGTTTAACCCGCGGTGACGTGCCAATTAGTGCACCGGGTCCCACAGCGTCTTCTTGCTTCAAACTAGATTGCCTTCTGGACCCATACATTCCCCTGAACCCAATGTTCCAGGATCCAGGTATCTTATAAATAATTGTCCTTCTTTCCAATTACTGAAAAGGAAGGAAACAGCAACAGCAGCCTCCAGGCACTTGCACCCACAAGCAGCAGCAAGCAGCAAACACAGCTAACAGCTGTGAAGTGCTTTCACAACAAGGCTAATTTGTCATTTGCAATATCCGTCAGCTGTGCAGTTAGATGCTGCTCACAGTCAAGGGGAATGAAATTGATTTTTAGCATTGAAGGCACACCAAGCCTCTGTCCTGGAAGTGTTTGGTAGGCCAGATAGGTTGCAGCTGTCGTTCCCCCTGTAATGGGTCTCCACAATGTTTAAAGATGGCTTAAAGGCCTCACAGACTCGGAGCCCTGACCACCCCCGGCCCAGGGGCAACCCCTCAACCTGGAACGCTTCAGCCCCCACCAACCAAGCCCAACCACAAGGGTCTCCCCCACCCCTCCCTCCCCCTAATGAGATTGAAATTAATTCAAATGAGGGTTAATGATATGCTCGCCATTTTATGGGCGTGATCTAGAACTTGCCATCGGGAACGGGCTGGGTAAACTGCAAACTGGTTTAGCTAGCACCCAGTATAAATCTCGATTTTCACCTTTCCTGCTATTTACCCGGCATGCCCAGACCGGGCCGGGTATAACGGGTTGGTTGAATTGTGCCCAAAGACCTGCAAATGAGACTAAAGCTGAAGCTCATGGAAATGAAGGCGATTTTTTGAGCTGGATAGAAGATTGGCTGAGGGAAAGAAGACACAGTGTCGGGATACTGGGCAGGTACTCCTATTGGCAGGATGTGGTTGCGTGGTATCAAACAGGAATGTGTGTTGGGGCCTCAACTAATTACTGTATTTGCAAGACTGCGCCTGATTAAGTTTAAAGTAGTGCACAGAACGCATATGGCCAAAATAAGCATGAGTGTGTTTCCCCTTCCAAGGTGAAGGACGGATGTGATCAAGGGGGGGGGGGGGGGGGCGCGCGATTTACACACACGTTTTATTCCTGTCTGAAATTGGGAAAGTGAGCGTGGCGTCGGGTCCATTGGGGATCATATTTGGGGTATCAGATGAGCTGGGAATGCAGGAGGAGAGGAAAGCTGATGTATTGGCCTTTGCCTCTCTGATAGCCCGGAGAGGACTTTGCTAGGGTGGCAGGCGACGGCGCAAGTGGGAGATCTGTCGGAGATTCGGCAACTGGAGAAAATTAAGTACGCCATTAGGCAGTGGAGGAGGGGTGCTATCCAACGTGGGGCTGTTTATATCCTTCTTCAAGAATTGGTAGTCGTCAGCAAATAGGGAGTTTTGGGAGGGGGGGGGGGGGTGGTTTGCAAAAATTTAATCGGGGCACACAGGGTGCAATGGTGGGTTGTATGTCTATTATTAAAATTGTATATAGTTGAATGAGTGTTGTGCAGATTGTAAAATGGAAAATATCCTGAATACAAATATTTAAAAAAACTAATCTCTGTATTGATTAAAGGAGTCAGATGATAGGGTGAGGAACCATGGGCTGGATTCTCCGGTTGCCGATGGCAAAGCCGCGTCCGGCAACCGGCTGGAGAATCAGAGTTCCCGACCAAATCGGGGGCGGTGCCTCTTTCGCGATGCTCCGCCCCCTCCAAAGCGGCCTGAGGACCGCCCCCCGATGCTCCACCCCCAAGGCTGAGTTCCCGACGGCGTGGGACACGTGTGGTCTCACCCGTTGGCAACTCGGCGTGGCGGCTGCGGACTCAGCTGTGTCACAGTCAGGGGAGGGCCGATCAGGGAGCGGGGGAGGGGACACTGTGGGGGGGGGGGGGGAGGGGCGCGTCTGGGGCGCACGGGCCGGGTCTGCGAGCTGCCGCTGCCATGTAGCACAGCCGCTGCAGGCCGCCACCGTGCGCACACGTGGCATTTCTCCGGGGCGTATCGGCAGCTAGAACCAGGTGCTCTACGCTGCTGGCTTGCTAGCCCCCATTGAAACAAGGAATCCGTGGCTGTTTTGCACCATTTTTTCTGGCGTAAAACGACCCTGTTCTTATGCCAGCATGTGGACATAGCCCCAGAATTAGAGAATCCAGAGCCATATATCCACTGACACAATGATCCCTGCTACCTTCTTTAAACAAGGGAACAATACTCGCCATTCTCCAGTCTTCTGGAACCTCGCGCGCGGTCAAACAGGATATGAAGATATCTGTTTAGGCCCTAGCTATTTCTCCCCTTGCCTCCTGCAGTAACCTGGGATAGATCCCATCCGGCCCCGGGGACATGTCAACCTTAATACAATTTAGGTATACGCGACGCTTCCTCCTTTGATATACTGATGTTCTCAAGAGTGTTCACATACCTATCCCTGACCTCAACATCCGTCACGGCCAATAATAATTTATATAAGAGTGGCTGAATTGCACTTTATAGTTGAACTTAAGAGATCAAATAGTGCTGTGCTTGCATAATGATTGCTTTTAGGAAATATGTAAAGAAAACTCAAGAAGCCACTGTTACTTTAAAAGCTGTTAGGGCAAATCTGGAGATTAATATCAAACACCAATAGTGACGTGCAGTTAGAAAACAAAATTGCACATGTTTGGATTAGGGGGCATAAACCAAAGCACAAAATAGATACTCCACATAGAAATCAAGGCTGCTGGATATTCTCAAACTTTACAAAACTAAATATTTTCAATAATATAAAAAGTACACAATATAAATGTTTACATTTATGTGGGTTCACGTGTACTAAGTAAAAGTAAGTAACGTCACCATGGTCCCAGTGACAAAAGGCTGCTTTCCTCTTTGAGGGAGAGAGCTGATTGGTGGTGATTTAACCTGAGTGTCACCACACCTCAGGTGAGGGGCAAGGTTGAGAAGGAGGGCTTCATGAATAACCTTAGCCGGTACAGGAATTGAACCCACACTTTTGGCATCTCTCCGCATCCCAAAGCAGCTGTCCAGCCAGCTGAGCTGAACTGATTATGGCAATAGTTCCTCGTTTCCTGCAACAATGCTGAAAAATGCGAAGGCTTCTTTAGCAGTACTTTGACCATCTAGAGGAACAAGGCCTGCAGGTGCCTGGGAATTTCACAGTACCCTGACTTGGAAATATATCAACATTCCTTCATCATCGCTGGGTCAAAATCCTGGAATAGCCTAACTCAAAGCTTCACCTCACCATACAGGATGCTGTGATTTAAGTGGCAGCTTACATCATCTTTTTAAGAGCAACTGGGGATGGGCAATAAGCTGGGTTTGCCACTCACATCCACATTCCACGTATGAATTAAACAAAAAAACAGACTGCTGCTAATTGTGGGTTTTTTTATGTTTTCAAATGTTCTGCTTGAGGATGATAATAGTCTTTTTCTTTCAGTTTAATCCTATTATGTTTTACTCCCTTTCCTCTTTCTCCACCCTCCTCCCCTTCAGTACTAAGCTTAGATTCCATATATTGTCTCAGTTCTAAATATTACAGTAATTTTGATTCCACACTACCGCAATGGTTTTTTTTTTGGAATTTTCCTTGTTCTCAGATCAGTCTGTGCAATGCTCATTCATCCCTGGGTGTCATCGACGGAACCTTTTTTTGGGCTGGGGATTTTATGAAGAAATATGTATTGACTACATTTCACTCATCATCAAATGCTGGTATTCATTCAAACTAGTTTACATAGAATCACATGGTTGAAATACATATATGAGGGCCATGAATTACGAATGAAAAAATATTTTCGTAAAGCCATAGAATTTACAGTGCAGAAGGAGGCCATCCCTAGTTGCTCTTAAGAAGATGATGTCATCGAGTCTGCACTGGCCCTTGGAAAGAGCACTCATTTAAGCCCACACCACCCCTGTAACCCTACCTAACCTTTTTTGGACACGAAGGACAATTTAGCATGGCCAATCTACCAAACCTGCACATCTTTGGACTGTGGGAGGAAACCACAGCACCCGGAGGAAACCCACGCAGACACGGGGAGAACGTGCAGACTCCGCACAGACAGTGACCCAAGCCAGGAATCGAACCTGGGACCCTGGAGCGGTGAAACAACTGTGCTAACCACTCTGCTACCGTGCTACCCCACTTTGGGGACTAAGATTTGGTGGTTGGTAGAGGCAGTTTGCATTCCCTAATGGAAAACATTAAAATGGTTCACCTTTAAAATAGTGCTAACAATCTAAAATCTGCTATAATTAGAATTAATTATGTAATAAGATGCTTTCCTCATGAGATGGCACAACACAAAATTTGGTTAAAAGTATAAGCAAATTTCATTCACTTGGGGAAAAAAAAATGACATATTGCTATTATTGTATGTCAAGGCACGAGTGCTAATTCTCAGCACATCAACTGCTTTTACTGACAAGATTGGAGAGCACTACCTAGTTAATCTATCAGCTGTCAACTTCACCATCACTAAAGCATAACTCAAGCTACAGGACATGCCACTAACCCCTTTTTTCTATAAGATGTTATATTTGCATTTAATGGAGTACCACAGTCAATACAGCCACAGAGCTGAATGTCGGTGCAGCACATATTCACCTCCAACAGTAGTCTGTTTTGACCAACAGATAGCTGAATGCTATTATAGCAATGTGGACACAGTGGACTGAACAGCAGTGCTTCCAAAAAAGAACTTTCCCTCACCTACCCAAATGTATTCTGACATCTCGTTTTTAACAGGGAGTATTTTAGCTTCTGTTGGTATGTATGCAAGTTCACATGAGCCACCCCTTTACCAGGTTAAATTTTAATTTGAAGAACGTTACGAATTTACAAATGGCTCTGGCCTATATATTTCTGGAAACGTAGTTTAGAATTTTGAATAAGAGTTTGAAGAAATTTGTTACAGATAAAAAACAAAAGGAATACATGTTGTTATTACGGTGGTGTAGATTGAGCAATGGATAACTGCTTGGATGTAAATTTTGCACAAGCTAACTACTCAGATACTGCAAATGCAAATTTCATGTATTCTAGTTAGAATACAAAATCTGGTTAGAGGCTTTTCCAGTTTAGTCAGAACTTCCCCCGAAATAGATGACTCTAAGCCAGACCCAAAATTACAGTTCTAACTTTAGCACTGTTCGTGGTCACTGTTCCGATTTGAAAATGACTCTTTTAGGGAATTTTGCTATCAATTTTACCAGCATGATTTTGCCTAGTTGGAGCCCAGCCTGCAAAGTGCAGTAAAAATACTCAGGTCCATATTCACACCTGTGAACACCCAGATGGTAATTTCAGATTACAGGTTGCTGATGGAAGACGCTGAGCAAAGATAGTATGTGTTTCAGTTGGGTGGGGGAGGGGGGGTGGTGTTGGGGTGGGGAGAGTGAAAAGAGAAGAGGGAAAAAGAAGTTTAAAAAAAAGACAAAACCAAGCCAAAAACAAAAAGCGGCACGTCACTACCTGCACCTCCTAGCAGTAGTTACAGAACAGCAATAGAAGAGGCTTGGGGAGCAGGTCGCTTTCCCACCTTCTCAGCTGGGCAATAATACATGCGTGGGGGACCTAAAAGAGGGGTAAAAATAACTTTTAAAATGGGGACAAAAATTAATATAAGTAAAGTTATGTAGCACTGCGTTGTCACATAAACATGAACAAAACAAGGAAGAGAAGAAAGAGATAACCAAGTGTATCTCATGCAACTAAAAATTGGTTTGTCATCTGCAAACAATTTAATTTTTAAAAATAAAGTAAATGCATTCTAGGCGCATAGAAAGTACAACAGGATGTTCTGCTTAACTAGATTGTGATGGTGTTTATCTGTATCCTCTGTATATTAATCCAACTTTTGTTACATAGATACATAGAAGATAGGAGAAGGAGGAGGCCTTTTGGCCCGTCGAGCCTGCGCCGCCGTTTATCATGATCATGGCTGATCATCCAACTCAATAGCCTAATCTTGCTTTCTCCCCATAGCCTTTGATCCCATTCTCCCCAAGTGCTATATCTAGCCGCCTCTTGAATATATTCAATGTTTTAGCATCAACTACTTCCTGTCGTAATAAATTCCAAGGCTCAACACTCTCTGTGGGTGAAGAAATGTCTCCTCATCTCTGTCCGAAATGGTTTACCCTGAATCCTCAGACTGTGACCCCTGGTTCTGGACACACCCACCATCGGGAGCATCTTCCCTGCATCTACCCTAGTCCTGTTAGAATTTTATAAGTCTCTATGAGATCCCCCCTCATTCTTCTGAACTCCAGTGAGAACAATTCTTTCTTAAATGTGAAGTTTTGTTTTGCTTCAATCAATAGCTCTGGTGGTACATTCTACAGCCTCATAATCCTCTATGTAAAATGTTTTGTCTGTTTCTGGTGCTCTTCCGGAGCTCTCTGTCGTTTTGACAGTTTTCAATTTTCTGGTCCCGTCTCCCCTTCACCCCTCCATCCCCCACCAGGATGGTCTTAAGGCTCGCCCCTACCTCCTTGAATGGATGCCCAAATGGTTTCCATCCTCTAACCGTCTTTGCCTGGCTGAACCTGTTCACACATCTCACAACTTTGTCTTTATTTTCACTCACTTTTTCCAAAAGGTGTTGCTATGGGTACCCATATGGATCTTAATTCTGTTGCCCTTTCTTGGGTTATTTGAAACTGACTTGTTGCAATACAACTCGCGTCCCTCAGCATTTTGTCAGTACAGTGATGACTATGCTGCTGTAGCTCCTCCTCTAGCCCGGAACAGGAAAACCTCCATCAACTTTGCTTCCAATTTTCATCCTTTTCTCATCTCCACATCATCATTCATTTCTGACTCTTCCTTTCCTCAACTTCTCTGACTTTGTGTCTGGGGAAAGGCTATCAACAAATATTCAATGTATGCCCACTTTCGACTATACTTCCTCACACTTTTCATCCTTTAGGGATTCCATTCTGTTCTCAGTTTCTGTCTATGCTGCATCTGTTCTGATGATGCAACCTTTCATCAGTGCTTCTGATAGGTCTTCCTACATCTTGAACTGAGGATCCGCCCCAAACCCCTGCCATAATGGGTGTCAGGACCCTCGCTTAGATCCTGGCTGGCATTCACCACCATTTTGACTTGGAACTATATCACCGTTTCTTGACTATTGCTGGATCAAAATTGTGGAACTTCCTTGCTAACAGCACTATTGGTGTACCTACACCGCATGGGCAGCACCAGTTCCAGAAGACAGCTCACCACCACCTTCTCAAGAACAATTAGGGATGGGCAACAATGCTGGCCTTGCCAGGCATGCCTACATCCCATAAATAAATTTTAAAAATGCATTTGTACCCTATAATTAAAAGGACTCCGCTCTAGTACATTCATTGCGTGTGCAAAACTCCCTATATCAAGTATTACTTATTCAGATGCATTATTCTCATTATTGCCATTAATTTCCTCAGAACTATTTTCTTCATTTGCCATTTCAAAGATTCTTCCTCTTCGCTGCTTAATGATACAGCATTTTATTAATTTTTCTTTGGGCAATCTTGGAACCTATTTATCCATTTGAAATGAAAATGAAAATCGCTTATTGTCACGAGTAGGCTTCAATGAAGTTACTGTGAAAAGCCCCTAGTCGCCACAGTCCGGCGCCTGTCTGGGGAGGCTGGTACGGGAATCGAACCGTGCTGCTGGCCTGCTTGGTCTGCTTTAAAAGCCAGCGATTTAGCTCAGTGAGCTAAACCAGCCCCTGTGAGCTAAACCAGCCCCTAAACCAGCCTCAGTTTTGTCTTCTGTTGATAAGAGCCAAATTTGCTATCGGTGTTTCCATCGCCATTCTGTCGGTCTTTAATTCTTCCGTACCTGCACATCGGGCGGAACTCTCCGCTCCCCCGCGGAATCGAGAACGCCATCGTGAACTCGGCCGAGTTTCACGAAGGCCTCGGAGGCTGCTCCTCGCACCTTATTCACCCCCACCCGGGGGGCTAGGAGCGGCGCTCCGTAACTCTCGGCCACCGGGCCTCGACACTTGCGTCAAGGTGGCACGCCGAGAATGACGCGACGGCGGCGCCTAAGTGACGTCAGCCGTGCATGCGCAGGTTGGCCGGCTCCAACCCACGCATGCGCGGCTGACGTCACGACGGCTAACGGCTCCAACCCACACATGCGCGGTTCCAATCATCCTCTCCGCTGCCCCGCAAGACGTGGCGGCTTGATCTTGCGGAGGGGAGTGTGTCGCTTGGAGACGCCGGCCCAACGATCGGTGGGCACCGATCGCGGGCCAGTCCCCTCCCGAGCACGGCCGTGGTGCTCACTCCCCTCTCCGCCCCCCACAAGCCACAAACGAGCATTTGAAGCCCATGTTCACAATGGCAGTGACCAGGTGTGGTTGCCGCCGTCGTGAACCGGTCGGGAATGTCAGGCCGCTCGGCCCATCCGGGCCGGAGAATCGCCGTTCACCGTGAAAAAAACGGCGAGTGGCGATTCATCCGAGCGGGGGGTGGGAGAGCGGAGAATCGCACCCATGGTATCTGGAATATTTCAAAGCCTCTTTTCTTCTATTCTTTGTGACATCACTGGAGGCATCATTTATTCCACGGACGTTGAAGGTAATGACTGTTTCTCCAGGAAGTCTATAAAAGCAACAAATATCTGATCCAACCAAGACATCTTCTCGGAGAACTGGATGCTAATTGGGATCAGTTGCCTCTCCATATAAGACACCTCAGTATAATCTATTAACTTAAAGGTTAGTATAGATACAAGAATTCCCAAATTTAATAAATTGCACAAAAGGTTGCCAAAGTTCAAGTCCTTGACATACTCTTTCATGGAATGACTGTTTGCAGAAAGCTATTAAATTTTGATCAGGCCTCATTGGCATTTCACAGGTCATCGAGTGTGAAAACCTTTATCGCCATTCAACTGTACAGCATTCATCTCAAAAAATGCTTTACATTTTTGATTTTACTTGATGCAGCAAGGGGCAACACAAAAATGATGCTTAATGTTTATCTTTAGAGTAATTACATGCTTCCTTATCAAGCTCATTCTTTACCTCGTCATGCGGCTCAAATTCCGGTAACATTAGAGGACAATTGTACCCTAACAATTTAGGGTTGCTTTCTGTCATTTTACACAGTAGCTGCTGGGATTTTAGTTTATTGCTTTCCAACCTTGAGGCAGCCATTCACTGCTATCATGCTAGAACTCTAATAGCCAGATGAAGAATAGAGCTGAGCCCGAGTCTTCCTGTATTTACAATCTTTTATTTACAGACATAAATTATTTTAAGCTTGTGTACATCCAACCAACATGTTCTTTCAACATGCTCTTTTATTTTTGAGCACTTGCAACCCCAATTAATGTTCACCACCTGAATACAACTAAACACTCAATTGGTATACCCTTAACAGCAATGACCACCAACAAACATAACAGAGGGCAGGTGGTTGCGCAGTTGTATTGTCGCGGATAAGTAATCCAGGGTAATCCTCTGGGGACCCCAGTTCGAATCCCTGCATGACAAACGGTAGGATTTGATTTACTGGCAGCTCTCTCGCCCCTGCAGTGTCAGAAGCTACTGCGGACAGGACTGGGACTGCATGTAGCCCCAAAGCCTATGTCCTGGATTTCCAGGAAAAGGTCACTTTTGGAGTCTCAGCATAGGGAAGGCAGGGGAGGCCTGGGCTGAGGTAGTCAAAGATAAAAGCAGGCTTCTGGCACAGACGCCCTCCCACCTTTCCGAATCAAGGCCGAAACCTGATTATTTTCGGGCTTCCCCCATATCTGTGAACTCCTTCCACCTGCCAAAAAATTGAGGTTGGGTGGGAAATGACCCTTAAGTGGTCAATCATTGGCCGCTTAAGGGCCTCAATTGGGTTAAGGGTGGGCGACTATCTAAGACCTTGGCTGGGATTCTCCCCTACCCTGCGAGGCGGGGGGTCCCGGCGTGACGTGAACCACTCCGGCGCCGGGCCTCCCCAAAGGTGTGGAGGTCTCCGCACCTTTAGGGGCCAAGCCCTCACATTGAGGGCTAGGCCCGCGCCGGAGTGGTTGGTGCTCCGCCGGCTGGCTTGGACGGCCTTTGGTGCCACGCCAGCCGGGGCCGAAAGGACTTTGTCGCTGCTGACGTCATCCCCGCGCATGCGCAGGGAAGGGGGTCACTTCCGCCTCCGCCATGGTGAAGGCGGAAGGAAAAGAATGCTCCCACGGTACATGCCCGTCAGCCGATCGGTGGGCCCCGGCCGCGGGCCAGGCCACCGTGGGGGCACCCCCCGGGGCCAGATCCCACCCCGCCCCCTCCCAGGACCCCGGAGCCCGCCCGCACCGCCAGTCAGGTAGGTGTTTTGATTCCCGCCGGCAGGAGAGGCTTGACAGCAGCAGGATTTCGGCCCATCGCGGGCCGGAGGATTGCCGGGGGGGCCCGCCGACTGCGCGGCGCTATTCCCACCCTCGCCGAATCTCTGGTGGCGGAGAATTCGGGACACGGCGGGGGTGGGATTGACGCTGGCCCCCGGCGATTCTCCGACCCAGTGGGGGGGGGGGTCGGAGAATCCCATCCCTTGTCCGGCCCAGGAAAAATTACTTAACAGTTGGGGTGGGCGTAAGCCTAGCGGGAAGCCCATTCGATCTATTTCATGCTTACACCCCGCTTACCAACTTGCTGGCGGGAGAACGTAAAATTAAGCCATCACTCTTTTATCAGCAATATTCAAGTTCTGTACTACCAAACAAGTTGGGAATACCTGCTAATCCTGAGCATGTTATCTCCAGCACGGGACAATAACAGCATAGGAGATGTGGGGCGGGAATCTCCCGTACCCGGCGGGGCGGGGGGTCCCGGCAGGATGGAGTGGCGTGAACCACATCGGCGTCGGCCCACCCCAAAGGTGCGGCAGCGTCTAGGCCGGCGCCGGAGTGGTTTCCCCCACCCCCCCCAGCCGACGTGGAAGGCCTTTGGCATGGCGCCACGTCAGCCGGGGCCGAATGGACTCCACCGTCTGGTGCGGGTCTGCGCATGCGCAGGAGCGTCAGCGGCTGCCGACGTAATCGCGGCGCATGCGCAGGGGGTGGTTCACCTATGCGTCGGCCATCGCGGAGTCATGGAGGCTGACACGGCCGGCGCGTAGGAAAAGAGTGCCCCCACGGCACAGGCCCGCCTGCGGATCGGTTGGCCCCCGGGGCCAGATCACCCCCCCCCCCCCAAGGACCCGGAGCCCGCCGGCGCCGCCAGGTCCCGCCGGTAAGAGACCTAGTCTAATTTACGCCGGCAGGACTGGCAAAGAACCAGCGGGACTTCAGCCCATCGTGGGCCGGAGAATCGCCGGGGGGGGGGGGGGGGGGGGGGGGGGGGGGGGGGGTTGTGAGCCGCCGCCGACTGGTGCGGCGCGATTCCCGCCCCCCCGAATCTCCGGTGCCGGAGAATTTCGGCGGCCGGCGGGATTGACGCCGACCCCCGGCTATTCTCCGACCCGGCGGGGGGTCGGGGAATCCCGCCCGTGATCTGTTATGCAAGTCAACTCTTAGTGTGATTATAATACTCCATATTGTCCCCACCACCATAAAATTTAATCTATGTTTTAAAAAATGATCCTTTCTAAACCTCTCAGTGCCTTTCCTGCATCTTTAAAGATGCTCCTTAAAACCTACCTCTTTAACCAAGCATTTGGCCTTCAGCCCTAACATCATCTTATGTGACTTGCTTTCAAATTTTGATTTAGAATGCCTTGCATGTGCCTTGCGACATTTGATTACATTAAGGGTATTTTACAAATATAAGGTTGTTGTATACAAGGTTGCACAATATGAACGCACTGATAAGTGTACGTACGACATTACTTGAAAAAAAAAACACAATTAGGCTAACATTTTGTAGTTTGACTAGTACCATTTTTATCACAGTAAACAAAGTCCATAATTTCTAATTTCATGATGGATGATGACCAATACTACACACAGTAATTTGATATGAACAAAACAGCACACTTAAGAGTCCATTATTAAGGATGAGATTGTGGAGGACTTGGAAGTGTATTGATTGGATTGGATTTGTTTATTGTCAGGCGTGCCGAGGTAGTGAAAATTATTTTTCTGCGAGCAGCTCAATAGATCATTAAATACATGGAAAAAAAAGGAAATAAAATAAATACATAAGAAGGCAACACAAGGTACACTATGTAACTACCGGCATTGGGTGCAGCATACAGGGGTGTAGTGTTAATCAGGTCAGTCCATAAGAGGGTCATTTAGGAGTCTGGTAACCACGTGAAAGAAGCGTTTTTTGAGTCTGTTCGTGCGTGTTCTCAGACTGTTGTATCTCCTGTCCGATGGAAGAAGTTGGAAGAGTAAGCCGGGTGGGAGGGGTCTTTGATTATGCTGCCCGCTTTCCCCAGGCAGCAGGAGGTGTAGATGGAGTCAATGGATGGGAGGCAGATGTGTGTGATGGACTGGGCTGTGTTCACGACTCTTTAAAGTTTCTTGCGGTCTTGGGCCGAGCAGTTGCCGTACCAGGCTATGCTGCAGCCAGATAGGATGCTTTCTATGGTGCATCTGTAAAAGTTGGTAAGAGTTAATGTGGACATGCCGAATTTCCTCAATTTTCCTGAGGAAGTATAGGCGCTGTTATGCTTTCTTGGCGGTAGTGTCGACGTGGGTAGACCAGGACATATTTTTGGAGATGTGCACCCCTAGGAATTCAAAGCTGCTAACCATCTCCACCTCGGCCCCGTTGACGCTGACAGGGGTGTACACAATATTTTGCTTCCTGAAGTCAATGACCAGCTCTTTAGTTTTGCGGGCATTGAGGGGTAGATTGTTGTCGCTGCATCACTCTCCACTAGGTTCTCTACTCAGCTCCTGTATTCTGACTCGTCGTTATTCGAGATCCGGCCCACTATGGTCGTATGGTCAACAATCTTGTAGTTGGAGTTGAAACCAAATTTTGCCACGCAGTCACGTGTGTACAGGGAGTATAGTAGGAGGTTAAGTACGTAGCCTTACAGCGCCCCGGTATTTAGGACTATTGTGAAGCAGGTGTTGTTGTTCATTCATACTGATTGTGGTCTGTGGGTCAGAAAGTCGAGAATCCAGTTGCAGAGTGAGGAGCCAGGTCCTAGGTTTTGGATCTTTGATATGAGCTTGGCTGGGATTATGGTGTTGAAGGCGGAGCTGTAGTCAATAAATAAGGATTCTGATGTCTGATGAATAGGCAGGGGCTGGTTTAGCTCACTGAGCTAAATTGCTGGCTTTTAAAGCAGACCAAGCAGGCCAGCAGCACGGTTCGATTCCCGTACCAGCCTCCCCGGACAGGCGCCGGAATGTGGCGACTAGGGGCTTTTCACAGTAACTTCATTGAAGCCTACTCGTGACAATAAGTCATTTCATTTTCATTTTTCATTTAGGAGTCCTTGTTGCCGAGATGCTCTAGGGATGAGTGTCAGGCCAGGAGATGGCATCTGCTGTGGACCGGTTGCGGCGGTATGCGAATTGCAGTGGATCAAGGTGTTCTGGGAGTGTGGAGGTGATGCGCTTCATGGCCAACCTCTTTAAGCACTTCATTACGGCAGAAGTCAGGGCCACTGGATGGTAGTCATTGAGGCACGTTGCTTGGTTCTTCTTTGGTGCCGGTATGATGGTGGTCTTCTTGAAGCAGGTGGGGATCTCGGAGCGGAGTAGGGACAGGTCAAAGATGTCCACGAACGCCTCTGCCAGCTGGTATGCGCAAGCTCTGAGTGCATGACCAGGGATCCCGACCGGACCCGTCGCCTTCCGAGAGTTCATTTTCAGGAAGGCCGATCTGACTTCGGAAGCTGTGATGGTGGGTATGGGTGTGTTATGAGTTGCTGGGGCACTTGACAGCGGATCGTTGGTTTCCTTCTCAATCCAAGCACAGAATGCATTGAGTTCATCGGGGAGGGGTGCGTTGCTGCTGGAGATACTGCTCGGCTTCGCTTTGTAGCCCGTTATGTTGTTTAGACCTTTTCACAACCGCCAAGAGTCTGTAACGCTAGTCTGTGACTCTAGCTTGGTCTGATATTCTCTCTTGGCATCTCGGATGGCTTTGCGGAGGTGGGTACCTGGATTTCTTGTGTAGGTCAGGGTCGCCTGACTTGAACACCTCAGACCTGTCCTTCAGTCGGGAGTCAACCCCGCGATTGAGCCATGGTTTCCGTACATTGAGGAAACGTACATACTGCTTTGTTGGCATGCAGTCGCCCACACATTTGCTGATGAAGTCTGTTACGGTGGTGGCATACTCATTTCAGTTGGTTACTGAGTTCTTAAATTTGGATCAGTCCACTGTCTCCAAGCAGTCTTGGAGGAGCTCTTCTGTTTCCTCTGACCAGCACTGCACGACCTTCTTAGCTGGATTGTCCGGCTTGAGTTTCTGCTTGTATGACGGGAGAAGGAGCACTGGCTTATGGTCTGATTTTCCGAGTTCGGTCGGGGGATGGAACGGTAGGCGCCCCTGATTTTTGAGTAGCAGTGGTCAAGGGTGTTGTCGCCCCTGGTGGGACAGGAGATGTGCTGGTGGAATTTTGTCAGTCCACTTTTGAGGTTGGCCTTGTTGAAGTCCCCGGTCACGATGAAGAAGGCCTCCAGATGTTCTGTTTCGTAGTTGTTTATTACTCTGTACAGTTCGTCCAGCGCCTTCTTCACTTCTGCCTGGGGTGGGATGTAGACCGCTGTGATAATGGCTGAAGTGAACTCACATGGAAGATAGTATGGCGGCACTTCACAGTCAGGTATTCCAGGTCTGGTAAAATAGGGCTGAGTTAGCACGGCTTTGAAAAGGGGATATAATGCCTGCCAAGTCTGTTAGAATTCTTTGAGGAGGGAACAAGGAGGTTAGACAAAGAAGAGCCAGTGAACGTGATCTATTTGGATTTCCAGAAGGTGCTGTGCAAGAGGCTGCGAAAGAAAATAAGAGCCATGGTGTTCGGGGCAAGGTACTGGCATGGATTGAGGATTGGCTGACTGGCAAAAAGAGGGAAGGTAAAGGGGTCTTTTTCAGGATGGCAGCCGGTGACTAGTGGTGTTCCGCATTGGTCAGTGTCGGGACCACAACTATTCACGATATACATTAATGATCTGGAAGAAGGAACTGAGAGCACTGTTGCTAAGTTTGCAGATGATACAAAGATATTTTTGTTACAAGTAGGCTTACATTAACACTGCAATGAAGTTACTGTGAAAATCCCCTAGTCACCACACTCCGGCGCCTGTTCAGGTACACTGAGGGAGAATTCAGAATGTTCAATTCACCTAACAAGCACGCCTTTCAGGATGTGTGAGAGGAAACCGGAGTGCCCGGAGGAAATTCACACAGACGTGGGGAGAACGTGCAGACTCCACTTCGACAGTGACCCAAGATGGGAATTGGACCTGGGTGCTGTGAAGCAACAGTGCTAACCACTGTGTTACCGTGTTGTCCATATAGAGGGTTAGGTATTGTTGAGAAAGCAGGGAGGCTGCAAAAGACTTGGACAGGCTCGGAGTGTGGGAAAAGAAGTGGAAGATGAAATACAATGTGGAAAAGTGTACAGTTATGTATTTTGGTAGGTAGAAAAGAGGCATAGACTATTTTCTAAATGAAAAATGAAATGAAAATGGGGAAATGCTTCGTAAATCTTAATCACAAAGGGACTTATGAGTCGTAGTTCAGGATTCGCTTGAGGTGAACATGCAGGTTCAATTGATGTCAGATGTCCGGTCACAACCCCTTGGATTAGTGTATGGTCAACAGTCCCACTTGACCCTGAATCACAACACTGGTGAAATTAGATTTTATTTAAAATACCCGAGGTCCTTGTTTGAGACCAATAAAAGACAGTCACCAGGTTTGTAACTTTAAAATACAAACAAACCTTTTATTACTAACAGTATTTTACTGAAACTGACAGAAAATGTAACTATCTACTACCCCTTACCCAACCCCCCCATCCTAACTTGCCCCACTCTATATATACACACACAGACAATCAACAGAGGGGAAAGGGTGGTGGAATGGGAAATAAAATATTCATAAAAATAAAAGGATAAGGATGAATCACTGGGAAGACTTTGAGTCAAGGTAGTTCTGAAGTTCAGGCTTTCGTTTTGGTACTTATTCCTTCGAGACTTGAGATGGTTTTCTTTGGCAAGGTTGTCAACTTTCTTTGCAGACTTGGTATCATTTAGAGAGAGAGTGAGAGAGAGTAAGAGAGTGAGTGAGAGAGAGTAAGAGAGTGAGTGAGAGAGAGTAAGAGAGAGAGAGAAACAGAGAGAGAGAGAGAAAGCATTACTGACGCTGTCAGGCTGAACACTGTCCCTGGCCAACCCATCGGTTGCCAGTTGACCAATCGAATTGAGTCCCTCCAAAGTTGGCTCCGAAGACCCATGTGATGCTGAAGAGTCTGGCTTCTTCCTTCTAAAATACAAAACCTGGGAACAGTGTCCAGGCAATCAGACTGTTGTAACTTAGTTTTCTGCTTAAAGGCACATCCCAATTATGGGTCCAGAGCCAAAAATAATAAAATAAAAGAAATGGGAACAAAGGAAATAACAGGAATAACAGTGCAGATAGCATGACTGCCATCAGGTTAGGGGTGTTGTAGAAAGGTAAAACTGAATATAATTTCATAAAATATAAAACATATATAAAAGCCAACAGCCAGTCAATTGAATACAGGAACTCCCTCAGCATTTGTAAGAAAACTGAAGTCAAATGCTGCCGGATCTGGATGTCATCCCTCCATTTCATCAATAAATGTACCATTAAAAAAATCACTGTCAATTTGCTAATTCACCAAACAGAAAAATATTGTTTAATGTCCTTCATTCCACTTGCACCATTCATTTTTAAAAATAATATATTAGGGGTATTTGTAGCTTTTATAATAATAATAACAGCAAAAGAAACATGGTACAATAAACATTTCCATCCCCCATCCCATTCTTCACACCCCCACCAATAAAACAATAGTCTAGCCCCTGCCCCCTTTGGAATTCTGCTTCTGCTGACATTTTAATTCTCTTCGAGAAAGTCGATGAACGGCTGCCACCTCTGGGTGAACCCTAACACTGACCCTTTTCGGCAAACTTTATTTTCTCGAGACTGAGAAACCCAGCCATGACAGTAACCCAGGTCTCTAATTTTGGGGGTTTTGAGTCCCTCCACATTAGTAGGATCCGTCTCCAGGCTGCCAGGAAGGCAAAGGCCAAGACGTCAGCCTCTTTCGCCTCCTGAACTCCGGCTCTTCCGACACTCCAAAAATCACCACCTCTGGACTTGGCAACATCCATGTTTTAGTACCGTGGACATAGCCCTTGTGAACCCCTGCCAAAACCCTCTAAGCTTCGGGCATGCCTAAAACATGTGGACATGATTTGCCGGACTTCCCACCCACCTCGTACACCTGTCCTCTACCCCGAAAAACGTACTCATCCGGGCCACCGTCATGTGTGTCCGGTGGACTAACTTGAACTGTATCAGACTAAGCACTTGCACGATTCATAACGTGACACTATGGAGTGCCAGATTTGAAATATAAAAATACAAGATTTTAATCCGAATTAGTGCTTGCAAACGAGCTAATGGATACATTGTTGACTAATCCACTTAATTATTTTACATTTATTTTCATGCAACAAAAACCTCTTAATATTTTTGAGCACTAAAGAAACAAGAATACTGGGGGAAAACAAAACAATCATAGAAAATAAATATTTCAGTGCTAACAGAGCTTCCTGAACATCCCAATAAAGAATTGGTGAAAAGGAGATTTGTGCATTTTTGTAAGGAATCTGACTGCATACTGTAATTAAAATGTAGTCTTCCCCAAAAAGCCCAAAAGATCAGTCTGCACAGTTTGCCTCTTTCAGATTGTGTAATTTCATTGTTCCTTTCAAACAAGTGTTCCACGAGGTGCTTTACACGAATAGTTACAACTCATGACTGAGCGTTAACCTCAAAATGGCAGAAAGTCATTTGACACCATGGGCATTACATCGGAGGCTAATACACAAGAGCACTTTCAGCATGAATCAATGAATTGCAATGAGAAGTGAGAATCCAGAAGAGGTAGTGTAAGAGTCAAGGAGAAGACAGACTAACATAACAGTTCATTTCAGGGCTAAGGAATCTTGAATTTGTTTGTTCAAACACCTGTAACTACATTCCCTCCCTTAATAAATTTACCTCGATATTCACACTAAATATTCAATGGAAAGGAGTCAAAAACAGGACTCCCTGTCAGAAGATTTAATAAACGGGATAGAATAGATGATCTATTGAAGGAGGCTTCTGATGAGCCATACTTATTTTTGTTTCATGTTTTATTCTATTCTTACTTCAAGCTAAGCTTTCAAAGTATAAGAAAATACTTCAATATTCAACGAAGACCAAAGAAATCTCACTGCATCCAGCAGTTCAGAATTTGCCTGAGGGGTGATTCCTCTTTGTGTTCGAGGCTAGACAACAAGCACCATGAGGTTATTTGATTGTGGAAAGAATTTCAACAAAGAACAAAGAAAAGTACAGCACAGGAACCAGGCCCTTCGGCCCTCCAAGCCTTCGTCGACCATGCTGCCTGTCTAAACTAAAATCTTCTACACTTCCGGGGTCCGTATCCCTCTATTCCCACCCTATTCATATATTTGTCAAGATGGCCCTTAAACATTACTATCGTCCCTGCTTCCAGCACCTCCTCCGAATCTGAGGTAAAATTAACCTTAATCCCACTCTTATCTGATGTCCACACAAGCTAAATTCATGCAGGCATCAGTAGATGATGGCAGAGGTCAGAACATACTAGGAATCTATTCTAGGATTGCCTGGCCTATGTCATGAATGACATACTAGATAGTGAGTTTATCTCGTGAGCCATTGGAAACTGAAGAAAATAATTTTAGAACTTTATCATCAATAGGGCTAGTTACAGATTTTAAGTTGTAGATTATGGCGCACTATTAACAGATAACCAATAATGCACACAATGTACTTTAGTGCTAATGTAGATGCAAGATGCTGATATCTTATTGGGTAGTAAAAAATAAATTAAGTATCAAGCTCGATGAATCCCAATTTCATACAGTCTGTTCCTGACAATTCACAAAAAAATGAATTTTCCAATAATTTGATTAAGCAACAAATAATGATGTTTTTGAATTGAATCAGATAACTTGAATTAAGCAATTTTGATCAAACATTATTTGTATAATTTGTTTCTGCACTTCAGGAGTACCACAGCATTATGGATACAACTTAAGTTGTCATTTAGTCTCCAATTGCAATAATCCACATTTGGAAAATAAAACCGGAAATGTAAAGAAACAAAATCTTGTCCAAGGAAGGACATCAATTAATAACAACTCTTAGATTTCAAGATTCTACCCTGCAAAAATAAATTTTAAATAGTTTTAGCTTGTCAGTAACATTTTTAAAAACATCTCCAAATGTGGCTACGTTTACAAAGGATGTGCAGCACAGAAACAGGTTATTCAGTCCAATCAGTTTATGCTGCTGTTTATGTTCTACTCTAGCCTCCTGCAATCCTTCTTCAGCTTCCCCCGAAACTCGTCAAAAAACTTCTGCTTATATGCATTTAAGCTATTTTCTTCAACCACTCCCTTTGGTAGCAAGTTCCACATATCTATGCTCTTACATTCATTACTAGGATCCTCTTCTCCACAAGAAATATTCTCTCTGTGTCCATTCAGTCAAAACCTTTGCTTTTTTAAAGACCTCTATTAGGTCACCCATCAGTCTTTTTAAAAGTGAAAAGAGACCCAATCCTTTCCTGAAATGTATGCATGTGCATTTCTGGTACCAGCCCAGTAAATCTGCTCTGAAGCCTCTCCACTGCCTAAATATTGGGCGCAAGGTAATGGAAAAGTTTGTAAGCGGTGGGTTTTGCTGGGAGTTTCCCACTGGCTCTTTCAGCATTTGCCTTGCCCCCCCCCCCCGACAAAAGTGAGGACACCGTCCCTATGGGTCCCTCCATGCCCCCTTACAGGCTCTCCCTTCCAGGACCCACACCCTTAACCCCCACAATTTTCCAGAGCCCTCCGCTTACCTGCCCTGTACCCCTCACCCTTTATACATTCCCTTCACCCTCTTATCATGGGCATTGCTCCCCTCAGGCCCTGGCTCTCGACAGGGACACACTAGCAGCGCTCCTGCCGGCTTTGCAGTGCCACTCGGTCTGGCAGTGCCAAGGTGCTGTATTCCAGGGGGTGGGCCAGGGAGACACTCTGCCCTGTTGCTGCCCACCAAGGGGCTTCTGTGGCCTGGGAACCGGCCTGGGAGCCCGCCAGAACTCTGATTTGGTTCAATAACACTAAAAAATAAGTGATTTCAAGGACGTTGAGCAAATAATTTACTTTCTTTAAAAAAAAACAGGATATAGTTAATAATGAAGGGATCTCTGAACTTCTAAATCATACTGAACAGCATCAATATTGACATCAAACAATAAATATGGAATATCAAACTAAAGAACAAGTCTCTCGATAGCTCCTTCATGGGTATGAAAGAGCTAGGATTTGCAAGTGTTTGCATAATTTTCTTAGAAAATGCGGCTTTCTAATTGAATTGTACTTGGATCAAGCAGTTGCTGGGCGTCCAAAGTTAAGTGGCAGAGTAACAATTCAGCAATAGGAGCAAATGGTAACTCCATACAAATTCATAATTTATTCTGAAATACTTTCCTAAACAACCAATTTCACTTGGTCATGAAAGGAACTGCTTGATGAAAACAATAAGATATGTTCACAGTTTTTTTGCAGGTTTCTGTAGTCAGAACAATAATGTATTGGTTCAAATTAAATAGTACAATACATTTAAAAAATGTCCCAATGTGCATTGAAATATTTCAGAAATTTCAGCCAGACTGTAAAAATTGTTAGAATCACAATAAATAGCGTAGTGACAGATGACAATGCAGTACCTTTTTAAATTTTCCTTGACGTTTTGAAGCAGCCTGCCCCTGGGTGTCAGAACAACATACTGTAAGAAAACATGCAGACACTGCACAATTTGGAGACCTTCTCTAATACATCTTGGGGTTCTGTTGGTACCCTTTCTTGAAAAGAAACAAAAACTTGCCAACTCAAGATCGACAATAAGAACTCCCTTACTGGTATTTGCTACATAGTTGTGAAAGCCAAATTCAGGAGACTTAATTTAACATCTAACAGATGAGAAAAACTAGACTTTGATCTCAACAGATGCAATGGAACATAAGAACATTTTAGACCAAGCTATACTTTCCAAAGCTACATAGCATACTTCTCAGTGGTTGAAGTCATTTTCATCTGTAATTGATGTGAAATCACTTCCTGCCTCATATTTTAATTCTGATGTTAACATGCTTTAAAACTGTTGACATCGTTCACATGTTTCAAATCGTAATTGCTGATCTAAAGTAAGAAATATATTGCAGTATGTAGGAGTAACTAGATTACAGTATCTACAGAATGTACGAGCATGAAATATGGACAGGAGCAACTGAAAGCCAAATAAAACATCAATTATCTTTTATTTGGTTAAATATTTTCAGCATCTTTAAAATGGGCACATTAGTAAATAAATTTAACTTGTTCCACATACTGACATCTTAACAACATGCAAATTTAACAAATTGTAATTGCATCCTCTTTATCCATACTACTTATCATTTGAATCTGGCAAATTGTAGGCAGACCCTGCAAGCTTGTTTTCATTATGAGGGGAACTTTAATTCAAAACATACAGCTGATAGATTGTGTCTGTTCTATTTGTATGGTGCTTTTACACCAAGTTAGAACATAATTTCACAGAATAATAAGCTGCAGCTCACAAAAATCACAGAACTCTACTCTGTCCAGATATGCCTGAATAGGATAAATTATCTAATAACACACAAATACCAAACAACCCTCAAGTTCAACTATTCCAGGATGCATGCAAAAGCAGAAACCAATAAATAGTACTGGTATTGTAGAAGGGGAGTGTTATAGAAGCAGAGGTTTACATGTCAGGCAGCATCAGAAAGAAAAGGGTAAATTAGATTAAATACACTGCATAGTTAAAAAAAGGCACATCTCTGGCAGATTTGGAAGAGCTATGTACTCACAGCTTTCTTTCCTAGTTCACCCTTTGACAGCGTTAAAGTTCCTGACAGGTAACAACCTGGCCCCGTTCCTTTAGGAATCCTAGAATTAATCATACAAGGTTAGATTAAGAGAGACTGTGATACCATTTCAAATTTTGACTTTGCCTGCATGTAGGCAAATTCAGCAATTACCTTGTCGTGGAAATTATAACTTTCAACAAAAACAAATGGAAAGGATGTAATTAAGCTAAAGTTACCTCTAAAAGATTGTATTCAATTACCAACATTAAATATTTGGAAATTACTTGTTCATTTAGGATGCCATAATCCGTATTGCTGAATTTATATACCCAAGCCCAGTGATCATGATGTTTCCTTGACAATTTTCCTTGTGGATAAACCCATTATTCTGCTGTAGTTTCAGTTATATCTGTGGGTGGCACATTGTTTGGAGCTTTTAAACTGCACAAACTCACTCGACCAGGCATCCCATGCAGCTCAAGTGACTCTACTAATGATTGAAACTTTGCTCAGTTCATCAGATAAACATCAAATTAAAAACTAAGAAACAGTTAAAATGTAATCTTTTATGACTAATATCTGTCCATTTTACAACATTTTGTAGACCTTGCAATCTTTTTATGTTGTGCCATCCAGTTTGAATGGAAACCAAGAGCAAATTCTCTAGTTGCCATTTCTGATGGGTGCTTGAGTGAGACAGGTACGGAAAGGGTGAGGGGGGTCAGTAATTGGGTAAACTTGGTTATTCTACAAATGTTCAACAATTTTGTATCACCTGCCATCTGTACAACAGCCTGTTCATGACCTAGGCATCTTATTAGGTTCCAATCTCAGCTTGATCACCTATTCTCTGCCTTCTAAAATCACCTATTCCCACTTCCATGATATCGTCTGTCTTCCCTCCTCCCTCTGCACATTACCTGCTGAAAGGTAACCCTCATCTGTGCTTTGTGACTCCTGACCAGACTATAACAATGCTCTCCTGGCCTGCCTCTCATCTTCTGTAAATTCAAACTCAATCAAACTATGCTGCCCAAATACTAACATGCATGAACTCCTGTTTGCCCAATACTTTAAAATTCTCATCCCTCCATATCCTCACAAACACACAGCCTATCCCACAATATCTATACCTTGCTCGATAATTCTGCCTTCATGTGCAACCCTAGTTTACATCATTCCGCGACTGGCAGCCATGTATTCAGCTTTCTAGGCTTGAAGTCTGAAAATCCCTTCCTAAGCCTCTCTATTCCCTTCTAAGATGCTCATTAAAACTTTTTGGTACAAATGTTTGTCCTAATGTTCCCATACATGGCTTGGCATCAAATGTTGTTTGATCATTGCTCCTATGAAGGGCCTTCTGATGTTCCACTATGTTAAAAGCAATATATAAATGCATGTTGTTTTACTGGTGAAATGAAAATTCTGATGCAGCCATATTTACTTACTTATCATCAGGAAGAGAAGTAACAAAGAAAGGCTGTGAGCAGTTTGATGGTAGAGTTGCACTGTTGTTTTTTTTCTTGCCTAGAAGTGCATTGCTGTGATTATCATAAACATCTAAGTTCAGAGGACTGGTGAGTCTATGGGTTACAATAATTGGAAGGTCTTTAAGGCGTTCCAGCTCACTAAGCTGTTCATGGCGTACTTGCAGCCTGATAGCATAGTCTCCTTTCTCCAACTTCAAAGAATACTGTTGCAAAGAAAAGTAAAAGATATATGTCAGATTCTTCTTTCGAAACTTATTTATTTTCATTTAAAATGTAAATGAGCAATTAATGATTGCTTCAGCATGAACAACATTTGTTAAATAGGTAGACTGAAGACTAAAGGAGCATTTTAAAATAACTTGTAGAGTATCAATATTTTTCATTTATTGTAATTTCAAGGTGAAGTCCAGAGAATTACAAATACTTGTCTACTGGTTCAGAACAAATGTTCAAACTTCAAGGTGCAACAGAAGTGCATGATTATTTCAAGCTATATTTAATTTCCAGCTTTCTGATGTCAACCATTCATTTTTACATTAGCAAATAGGCAACAGTAGTATGTCAAATAAATATATGTAGAGCCAGAACTACCATGAAGTGGCAATCAGGGGGGAATGGCTGAACCTCATCTAGAGGAGGGTAAATCCCATGGGAAACCTGTGTTGTGAGGGAATCCCATGGGTGAGGAGGGGGGCGGAGGGTAGTCGGAGGGTTGGGTCAGTGTTGTGGGGAGTTTGGGTGGGTCTGTACCATTGCTATCCAGAAGTTAGAAAAGATCTTTAATCCATTTCACTTTTTCTGCGTAAATATTTTGCAACAGTCAGAACCATTCGATATATTTTTGAAGGGCCCCAGTGCAGGGCAATTGTGTGCAAACCTTGGCCGGGATTCTCCCCTACCCGGCGGGGCAGGGGGTCCCGGCGTACCGGAGTGGCGAGAACCACTCCGGCGACGGGCCGCCCCTAAAGGTGCTGAATTCTCCGCACCTTTAGGGGGTAGGCCCGCGCCGGAGTGGTTGGCGCCCCGCCGACCGACGCGAACGGCCTTTGGCGCCCTGCCGACCGACGCCACGGCTGGCCGAAAGGCCTTCGCCTGTCGGCGTGAGTCTGCACATGCGCCGGAGCGTCAGTAGCCGCTCGACTTCACCCCGGCGCATGCGCGGTAGGGGGGGTCTCTTCCGCCTCCGCCATGGTGGAGGCCGTGGCGGCGGCGGAAGAAAAAGAGCGCCCCATGGCACAGGCCCGCCGGCCGATCGGTGGATCCCGATCGCGGGCCAGGCCACCGTGGGGATGCCCCCCGGGGTCAGATCGCCCCGCCCCCCCCTAGGACCCCGGGGCCCGCTCGTGCCACCTGCTCTCGCCGGCACCAGAGGTGGTTTAAATCACGTCGGCGGGAGAGGCCTGACAGCGGTGGGACTTCGGCCCATTGCGGGCTGGAGAATCGCCGTGGGGGGCCCGCCGACTGGCGCGGCGCGATTCCTGCCCCCGCCGTTTCCCGGGTGGCGGAGAATTCCGGCCATGCCGGCCCCCGATCGTGGGCCAGACCCCTCCTGAGCACGCCCCGGTGCTCGATCCTCCCTCCGCCCCCCCACAGGCCCCACACGCAGCAGTCGCGCGATGTTCACGCTGGCAGCGACCAGATTCTCTGACCGGCCTGTCGCAAAACACGACACGCCGTTTTGGGGGGGGGGGGGGGGGGGGGAGAGAGAGAATCGCGTGGGGGTGCCAGGGCGGCATGGGGTGATTCGCCCGGCACTCCCGCGATTCTCCCACCCGGCATGGGATCGGAGAATCGCGCTCAAGGTTTATGCCACTTAGAACAGAGATGAGGAGAAACCTCCTTATACAGAGTTGTGAATTTTTGGAATGCTCTAACTCAGAGGGCTGTGGAAACTCATTCATTGTGTTTGTTCAAAGCAAAGACTGATAGATTTCTGATTAATAATAGCATAAAGGGTTATGGGGATAGTGGGCCTATGGGGAAAGTGTGTGTAAAAGGCATTGAAGTGTCCGATCACCCACGGTCGTATTAAATGACTGAGCAGGCTCGATGGGCTGAATGGCCTGCTCCTGTTCCTAAGTTAGCATTAAGTGTGCTTTGTACCAGAAATGCGTGAGTTCACCATGAATGTCATTTTGGAACCAAAGGGTGCTTAGAACCGTACCCTGCCCTAACGCATTTCTCAAAAGATGTTGGGAGCTTACATGTGGAGGATAGTTCAACCTACAGGACTTAATTCAATAATGGTTTCTAGGCTACAGGTGATGGGTAAACAGTTCCAGCATTGTCTTGCTTATATTGTGTAGTGACTGATGTCATGTTTTAACCAATGGAAGAGTGAGTTAATACATCTGCACAAAGATCTCTATTTCTATAGCCCTCCTCAAAAACAGAGAAATATCTCAGACTGTTTTACATAGGGTGAACAAAGAATGGATAAGACAAAAACAAAAGATGGCTGAAATAAAATGGTCTTAAGGAAAATGTCTCAAAGAAGCTATTAAATAGAGAGGAGACAACAGTATAGTACTGAGGGAAGAGAGACTGGCATTGTAGTTGAAAGAGGGGCTGTCAATACAGGGGGTTGGGTTAGAGGAAATTGTCTAGTATCAATAGCGGAAAGCCTGAAAGGAGGAATGTACTGTTGCAGGAGATTATCCAGCTGGAATAGACAAGATAATGGAGAAATTTGAAAGCAAGGATATAGATCTTGAGGCCGATTCACTGGGATGGGATAGACAAGTCAGTGGAGCTTGGTGAGAAAGGAGATGACATAGGTAAGAACATGGGCAGCAGTGGTTCTTTGAGGGTGTAACCAGTAGGTTGGATAAAAACGAACCACTAAATGTAGTGCATTCAGATTTTCAAAAGTAATTTGATAAGGTGGTCCACAAAACCTTACTATACAAGAACACATGGTTTGGGATGTGATATATTAGCATGGAAAGAGGACTGGCTGATTAACAGGAAATAGGGAATTGGAATAAATGGGTCACCTTCGGGTTGGCAAATTGCACAGTCGTCATTGCTGGGGCTTCAACGATTTACAATCTATATTAATGGATCAAATCTTCCACTTTCCATATAATCGGAGACCGGATTTGTAACCAAAGATGCGGATTGTGATCCTGTGTACAGACCTCTGTAGTAATTGCTCAGGAAGTTTTAAATTCCAATGAGCAATTCCCCTGTTCCTCAGGGCCCGCTGTGAAATTTCAGACAGTTCTGTGGTACTTACCTGCATAGTTACAAAGGAAATGTTCGACAGAAAATCCTGGTTTAACATCTGAGGAGGCAGTGCTGTAGTGGTATTGTCATTTGATTTTGGCGTCGGCAAGCGGAGAGTCCCGCCCAATATTCTCCCACCAGAAGTAAATCATTCCTGGTTTATGCTGGCGCTAGGAGCAGCACCCAGAAGAGGTTCACTTTCCCTTTGTCAATGCTAATTTGTGCATGGCTGGGAGCTCAAGGGATTCCGTTCCGAGGAGGGATTGGGATTGGGTCCCTATTTGGACCAGGCGGCCCAATACCGACGCCTGGCGACTGCCATCCCCATGGGAATTTCTGGGCCACATCCCCCGCCAGAGAACCCAACCAGGCCTCCATGTCAGCACCCCCATCAAAGGCCCCAATCAGAACTCCCCATAAGAGACCCCATCCTCCCATTAGTTACCACTGCCTGAAAGCTAAGGAGCAGTCGAGGCAGAAACAGTGAAAAATCACTGCTTTTGCGCTTACCTGTCCCTTACACCAGCTGCCTCAGAAAAATGTGTAGAAAGGTTTTAAACACTCTCATATCCTTTGATCTGTGAGGCTTCTATTCACTTTCAAAGAGAAACAGCTTTTAGTAAGCTGTAATTGACAGCCAGCTGCCTGGACTATTTATTTTAAATTCCCTGCACACTTGAATGAATCTCAAGTACCGTGCTTTCAACCTATCGACTATGTTTTTAAACATTTAGCTCTGATCGACAACTCATGACCATATCAAATGCATATAATGCTTTCTGCTGAGAAAAAAAGAGGAAGTGAAAGTACTTAACTCCTAGATGTTTAGGATTTGTGTTGTGGGGTCCCTCTGATGGACGTTGGGGACATGTACGATAAATACTTCTCTCCTTGGCCACCGTGAGGTCCACTGCATCAGGACCATGCTGGTAAATACTTGCACCTATCCATGCCCGTATGAATCTTGCTCAAGAGGAGAATCTGGGGCGGGATTCTCCCCTACCCGGCGGGACGGGGGGTCCCGGCGTAGGGGAGTGGCGCCAACCACTCTGGGGTTGGGCCTCCCCAAAGGTGCGGTATTCTCCACACCTTTGGGGGCTAGCCCCGCGCCGGAGCGGTTGGCACCACGCCGACTGGCGCAAAAACTGGCGCTAGCGGCCTTTCAGGCCCGCCGCCCGGCTGGCCGAAAGGCTTTCGCCGGTTCGCGCAAGCGCCGGCGGTGACGTCAGCGGCCAGCTGCCGCTGACGTCACCACCGGCGCATGCGCGCTGTGAGTTTCTCTTCCGCTTCCACCATGGCGGAGGCCGTGGCGGCAGAGGAGGAGAAAGAGTGCCCCCAGGGCACTGGCCCGCCCCCTGATAGGGGGGCCCCGATCGTGGGCCTGGCCACTGTGGGGGCATCCCCCGGGGTCTGATCGCTCCGCGCCCGCCCCAGGACCCCGGGGGCCCGATCACGCCGCCGATCCCGCCACCACCAGAGGTGGGCCAAACCTCGGTGGCGGGAGAGGCCTCCCAGCGGCGGGACTTCGGCCCATCGCAGGCCGGAGAATCGACCCTGCTGGGGGTCGGAGAATTTCGCCCCTGATGTCCTGCCCTTTGATAGGATGCAAATGGGTTCAAATGACGCAAACCCCAAGCCCGCTCCTAGCAGGGGACCGGAGCATCGCAACAGGATCGGTGCCCGCTTTGCCCAACGCGTGATTCTCTGCCGTATCGGGAACTTCGCTACCGGCGGAGAATCCCAGTCACAATTATGAACAATTTAAAAGGTGAACGTTGGAAACATCAGAGATTAAGTAGAACAACTTTGAGAATTAACATATTGTCCGTTTCAAAAATATTTTGTCTAAAAAGATTACAGACATGAGCACTCGGGCATAAAAGTAAAATAGTTCAAACTAATTATGAATACAGTGAAAAAAGCAATTGGTGATGTTTGATCACAATTTTAATACAGTAACAGCAGCTGACAGGTGTCGTGTTAAGCACAGTAAGATAACATGGGCTGCAACTGGATGCAGCTTTACCTGAGAGATACTCCACACCTTGAAGTTAGTTCAATATGATTTATTGAACCTGTCACACAGTTAGCTCAATCCTCTATGGGTTCGGCTTTCGGCTAACCTAGTGTGATTAATCTGTCTGACTGAACCAGACTAGCTCTTAGCTACGTGCTGTAGGAGTTATATGATATGTACACCCTGACTCACAGTGTAGATGTCACCAGTGGAAAGAGACGAAGTGTGAGTGCCTCGTGCCTTTTATAGTGGGAAATCATCCCCAAGTGTTCTGCCTGCAGATTGGTTATGTCCTGTTCTCTGTATTCATTAGCTGCCTGTTTGTATCTCGCTATGTGTATGTCTGCACATCATGACAACGGGAAGGCTGTTTTAAGGACAATTGTGCTCCATGTACACTTAAATGTTCTGATATGAATTCCAGTACTATTTCACTTTAGTTACCTGATGTGGATAGGCATCCCCTGAGCCCATCAGCTTTTTGTTTTGGTCATACAGCATCCACAACTGGCTATCAAATTCAGACTCATAAAGTAGCTCACAAAGTAGGGGACAGCTGGTAGTCACCTCGCCATTCTTGGGCTAGAGTTAGGAAGAAAGATTTGGCATCATTTAAAATAAAAATCTGCAAAAGATTGCATACAATTTTTGGAAAACTGTATTTATTGTAAGATAAAATTGTGATAAAGGTGCAATTTTATTTTATAACTTTCTGTAATTTATTAATAGTTCTAATTACAGTTAGAAATCAAACTCTGAAGGATGATTTTATTTCAAATATCAAAATATTGGAGGGCATTTCTATCAGCTGTTGTTCTGTTCCTCCAAAGTCGTGAGGATATGTTCTCATTTTTACAAGACTGATGTATAATTTTTTAGAAAAAGGTGGATTTGCCGACTCGAATTAGAAATATCAGGACTGAAGTTCTTTTAAGACAATCACTTCATTGTGTCAACCGTAATTCATCAGTCTCATGACAATGTAACTAATTCCAGAACTTGACAAAGTTATTTCTGTGGACAATAGAATGCCCTCTAACTTTTTAAATTTGTGATGTGGCTCCACCTCGAGCATTCATTCTGTGGGTGTGCGTGCTGCATTCACATCTTGGCAATCGCTGTTGAAATAACGTCAGTTCATGTGCCCCATTCAACTTCATCTTGACCAGGATTTTATTCGTCAGCAAATTTCCTGTGGGAAACGCTAGCCAGTTATATTCCTGTATCCCAATGCAGAATAAGCTTATGGCAATTTTATCCAGTGGATACTAAAACGTGCTGTTGGCTATCTTCCCACCTGGAACAGCAGAAGGAACTGCCATCCTGAGATTCAGACAGCCCTCAACTGTCTGTCTGCACTCGGTTAAGTCTGGAAATTGGTTGCAGGCAGTCTCGCAGTACAGCACAGTGGGTGGGGAGAGCGAATTCTGTGTCCACAAAGTAAAGTCTGGTAGATCGGAACTTGCCTTATGGCGTTTACAGAACATTCCTGCTGGCCCCATAAAGCAAAGTAAAAACTTACCCTTGAATGACTTCTTCTGCTTCTGATCCTCTTCTCACTTGACTTTACCTGGCAGGAGTGCCAGAGTAGATTCCCACCAGCGCACGTTTGCCTACTAACCGTTGTGAAATTGCGAGGAATTTGGTTACGGAAGTCTGTTGCTGTCTAAGTGCTGTCCATCTCTATCCATTCTTGCAAGTTAGAGCAGCCCACTGGCACTCAACCGGAGGTGTCAGAAAGGAAGCGATTGTTCCTCAAAACATGAGTTAATCAATTCCATCCTCTATCTAGATAACACTGGAGGTTTCACAAGGTCTGAAATGGTACACCACAGTTGCGGCCTGATGAGAGTTACCTGCTCATTGTTTGGCCCTGATCTTGCAATCTATAGAATTATGCCATGCCTCATGCTTGAATTTCATGGCTTATATTTCTATAAACAGTGGAGCAATTGGTTTGTTTCACAAATGAAGACCATCAAATTACCACAACAGCTTGTAAAAATATTTGTCGCCTTTAACATAATCCCAAGGCACTTCACAGGAGCATTATCAAATAAAATTCAATATTGAGCCACATAAAGAGATATTAGGATAAGTGACAAAAGCTTAGTCAAAGAGGGTTCCAAATCCCTCCAGGGCCTTGACCCTTCCTTTGTTTGTAATATCTCGTCCAGCCCCATAACCGTCTGGGATATCTATGGATCCTGTGATTCTGCCCTCGCATTCCCAACGACAATTGTTCCACGATTGGTGCCGTGCCTTTAACTGTCTAGGCCTCAAGCTCTAGAATTCCCTCTCTATATTTGTCTGTCTCTCTAACTCACTTTCTTCCTTTAAGATGCTTCTTAAAACTTACCTCTTCGGCCACGTTTTTAGTCATCTGACCTTAATATCTAATTATGTGGCTTGATGTCATACTTTCTTTTATAAAGCTCCTACGAAGCATCTTGGGCCATTTCATTATGTTTAAAGCACTATATAAATACAAGTTGCTTTGTAAGCTTTAAAGGAACATCTTGCAGGAAGGGACATAAACATTTGGGGAGGGAGGCATTCCACAGCTTCGGCCCTTGGTAGCTGAAGGCACTGCTGCCAATGGTGGAATAATTAAAATCATGGATGCTGAAGAGGTCAAAATTGGAGAAGTACAGAAAAATCAGAGGGTTGTAGCGTGAAGGGGAATTCAGTGACGGGGTAGGGAGGAGAGGAGGGGGTAGGGTCGGGACCATGTAGACATTTGAAAGCAAGAACAAGAATTTTAAGAATCGAGGTGCTTCTTAAATTGGAGCCTGTGTAGGTCAGCGAGGACAGGCGATAGGTGAATGGGACTTGGTGCGAGTTAGGATACTGACAACAGAGTTTGGATAAAGTTTACAGAACATGTAACATGGGAAGTGAGCCAGGAGTGTGTTAGAATAGTCACGTCAGGAGGTAACAAATGCATGGATTACTGATTATATTAAGGTCTCCTCACAGAATAATGAAGACGACCTCACAAAAGGGCAGTACAGTAGCACAGTGGCTAGCACTGTGGCTTCACATCGGCAGGGTCCCAGGTTCGATTCCCTGCTGGGTCACTGTCTGTGCGGAGTCTGCACGTTCTTCCAGTGTCTGCGTGGATTTCCTATGGGTGCTCCGGTTTTCTCTCACAGTCCAAAGACATGCACATTAGGTGGATTGGCCATGCTAAATTGCCCTTAGTGTCCAAAAAGGTTAGGAGGGGTTATTGGGTTACGGGGATAGGGTGGAAGTGAGGGCTTAAGTGGGGCGGTGCACTCGATGGGCCGAATGCCTCCTTCTGCACTGTATGTTCTATGTTGGCACTCATCTTCCGGCTTCATTATAGCTTTTGTTTAAACGTGTACAAAAGAGCTGAACTCAAGTGAGGTGAGAGTGACTGGCCACTCATATCAAGACAGCATTTGATCGAGTCTGGCATCAAAGGTCCTTAGCAAAACTGGAGTTAACGGGAATCAGGGGAAAACCTCTGCGCTGGTTGGGGCATACCTCGCAGATAGGAAAATGCTGTTGGAGATCAATCACCACTGCAGGAGTTCCTCAGGGTAGTGTCTTCAGCTGCTTCATCAATGGCCTTCCTTTCATCATAATGTCAGAAGTGTGGATGTTCACTGATGATTTACAATGTTTAGCAGCATTCGTGAAGCCTCAGATACTGAAGCAGTTCATGCCCAAATGCAGCAAGACCTGGACAATCTTCAGGCTTGGCTGACATGTGGCAAGTAACATCTGGTTCACACAAGTGCTAGACAATGCCCATCTTCAACAAGAAAGAATCGGACCATCGCCCCTTGCCATTCAGTGGAATTACCATTGCTGAAATCTCCACTATCAACATCATGCAGGTTACCATTGACCAGAATCTGAACTGGACTAGCCATATAAACACTGTGGCAACAAGATCAGGTCAGAGGGCAAGAATCCTGTGGCAAGTAACTCACCACCTGACCCCCCAAAGCCTGTCCACCATCCACAAGGCACAAGTCAGGAGTGCGATGGAATACCCTCCACTTGTCTGGATGAGCGCAGCTCCAACAGCACTCAAGAAGCTCAACACAATCCAAGGAAAAGCAGCCCACTTGATTGGCACCCCATCCACAAACATGCACACCCGCCACCACTGACATACATTGGCAGCAGCATGTACCACCTACAAGATGCTCTACAGTAATTCACCAATGCCCCTTAGACAGCAACTTCCAAATCCACAACCACTACTATCGAGAAGGACAAGGCCAGCAGATACATGGGAACACCACCACCTGGAAGTTGCCCTCCAAGTCACTCACGATCCTGATTGGAAATATATCGCAGTTCCTTCACTGTCACTGGGTCAAAATCCTAGGAATCTCTCCCTGACAGTACTGTGGGTCTGCCTACATCATATGGCCTGCAACGGTTCAAGAAAGCAGCTCACCACCACCTCCTCAAGGGCAATTAGGGATGGAAAATCGATGTCCAAATCCCATGAGTGAATAAAATAAAAACATATGGCATGGAATGAAGAACTGTTTTAAAAAAAGCGACAGGAAAGAATTTCTTCTCTTTGTGGCACTTACCTGATGAAAGTGGTACGTCAAAATAATCTCATAGAATTGTCGATTGTTTGGTAATGTATCTCGTAGTCCTAAAGGCCTTGTTTTTGCACTTACTGGTCTGAAATTTTTTTAAAACACAGAAGAGTTTCACTTAGAAAAATCCTTTCAATGAAGTATTATTTATGCAAGCACAGGAAAGGAAAACAGATGGCTTTATATCCAGAATCTCTGCGGAAATGCACTTGTTCTCCCTTAAACAAATACTTTATCAACTGAGGTCAGTTTTGATCTCTTATTTTTCAATGCAATTTAGATAAAAACCAGACAAATAGAACTCATTCTTTCCCAAAAACAATAAAGCCAAGTGCAAATCTGATTTAGTAAAGAATTACCATTTAATTCATACTGAAATATGAACGTAAGCAATAGGAATAGGAGTAGGCCATTCAGCCCTGCAAATCTGATAACCAAAGGGTTAATTCAGTTTTTCACCAGGTATGGATTACCAGAGAAGTTCTTTCTGATCAGCGATCAAGTTTCATGTCACAAATATTCCAGGAGGCAATGCCTAGTTTTGGGGTAAAATAGATTAAGTCATCTGCATAGAACCCATAGTTACAGTCTCAAGGGGCATTGGAAAGATGCCATCACACCTTAAAAATAATGATTAGAACTTATTGTCGTGAGTATCCTGAGGACTTTGAGAAGATAAATTAATTTGTATTATTTGCCATTAGAGACTCACCAATGAGTCAACTGGGCTCAGGGGTCCAGTTAAATTCACCAAAGAAAAATTTATATCACAAAAAGAAGAAATTGCTATCTTAGGCTATGTGTACAAATTTTGAGAAAGACCGTCAAAAGCTTGCACAACCAATGAGTCCTTTCCCGCTCACTTTACTGGACATCACCAGCCTCCAATATTAACCCCCCCCCCCCCCCCCCCCCCCCCCAACCCCACCCTCAGAGTTCACAGAGGCAGAACAATAAACTAATTATAAATTTCACTTGCTCCTGATTGGACACTCCATACAAGCTCAATCCACCAAAGTTAGCACAGGTACAAAAGGAGAATGAAAGCATGCTTAAGAATTATATCATCAAATTGAGGTAAGTGATTGGAGCTCACCTGTTGGTATCAAAACCAATGGAACGCAACAATTGTGTGGACTATGAAAAACTCAATGCAGTTCCAAAGTCAGATTTGTAGCCTAATCCTCGTTCGGAAGACTGTTTTGAAAAGGTGGGACAAGCAAATTTTATTCCCAAACTTGACTTATTTCAAGGATACTGGCAAGTACCTTTATCAGATTAGGGCGAAGGAAGTTTCAGCTTTTGTGATGCCAAATGGTCTGTACCAGTTTAAAGTTATGCCATTTGGAATGAAGAATGCGGCAGCAACAATCCAAAGATTAACTAACAAAGTCATTTCTGGACTAAACAATTGTGCAGTGGCAGATTGACGATTTGGTGGTGTTCAGTCAAATGTGGAAGGAGCATTTTGTACATTTAAAGGAATTATTCCATCGACTACAGGAGGCTGGATTGGTGGTAAACTTGGCTAAAAATGAATTTGTGAAAGCTCAAGTCACATTTTTAATTGAACATGGTCATATGGGCCCACGGAACGTGGAAACAAAAGTTACTGGGGAGTTTCCAATACCATCAACCAGGCGACAAACTATGAGATTTCTGGGCATGAGTGGTTTCTACTGGAAATTTGTGCCAAATTTTGGCAGTCTAGTTGCTCCATTGAATTAACTTCTGAAAAAGCATAGGAAATTTCAGTGGATGGCAGAATGTCAGAAGGCATTCGATAATCTGAAAACTGTTAACCATTGCACCAGTGTTGATGACACCTAATTATGCCCAAGCAGTTTAAGGTGGCAATTGATGCAAGTGATGTGGGCGTTGGAGCTGTACTGTTGCAGAAAGACGATGAGAGGTTTGGGCTGTTGGTTGTTTTTCTTGGAAACTAAATATTCATCAATCTCCAAAATTCAAACATCAAAAAGGAGACATGGGCTGCGTTCTTCCCAAAAGGGAACAAAGTCCCCGAGCGAGCGCGTTTAGCTGCTCGGAGTGCCAAGAAACACATGGCTATTCAACGCAACTCGCTTTGAATAAGTGGCCTGACCGGAAGGCACGGTCAAGGCTGAACATAGCCCCGTTTTTTACAATGGGGAGCTCCGTGACCAGAACTCCCCGTTGCAGCAAGAGATCGGGACGCCCTTTTTAAATGGCGCCCCAAACTCCCGAGGCCCACAAAAAGTTCCCGATCTCCCCCCCAGCCTGAGCGCAACATGAGGGTCCCCCACCCGTCCGTGCACCCTCCCCACAATACAAGAGTCAACAAAGCAAACACTAAATACTATTTATCCTATACTTTAACATCCAGAATTAACAGGTACATTTTGGTTTACTATAAACTGCATCTTAATTGCCAAAAATGACTAAGGCAGATGTTACACATTGGCTCAACAGTCCACTAGATTTTAATGATTGTAGTGAGTCACAAAGTCCATCAAACTCTGCCTTCCTCACAAGAAATCTCAGTTCCTTTTTTTGGAGCTAGTCAGATCCCCTGCCGACCGTAGCGCACAAGTAGCCGGAGTTCCATGGGCAGTTTTCACCAGAAATGACACATGTTTGCAGGACCTGATCAACTTGGATTGAGATTTTTTTTTCCACTTTTGGCTTAGATCCAGCAATGTTCAACTAACAGAAATAGACACCATAACTTATTTTCCTTGCATATTCTCAGCTCCTGGAACTATCCACTGCTTCATGAGTCTTCTCTAGCTTGTCTGTCTGCTGCAGTGGACTCAACAACTGCTTCTACACTGCTTGGACTGGTGTGTCCTTTTTATTTTTCACCACGGTTTTTTTTCTATTTCCTAATCTCGGCTTGTTCTTGATTTCCTCAGACTGGGAAGTTCAGTTTCATTTCTGTATTTATTTTTTCTGCTTCCCTATCAGTTTCATTTTCAGTTTTGCTTTTTTTTTGAGGTAGGGTTTTCCTTAAACACATACAAATTAGTTGAAAATATATATTTCCTCAAACATTATATTCTCAGTTTTGCAGGCACAGGTTGCTTGAATACTGTCAGTGCTTTGCCTAGTGCCAACAGTCAACATGTTGTTTTATATGATCCACGTTGGGATGTACGGCCGACATACCTGCATCACATTAGTAATTAAATTAAACTACCACATTACTCATTTGTGTGGTAGCCAGAACTTCTTTTCAGCTCGACGGCAGCATTCTGTTATGGAAACTATTACTTGCGTTGCTCATGAATAGTGCCAGTGTAAAACAGCTAGCTTCGGCTGTTGCTGAAATCGTTTGGTTATCTTACTCTTTTTGTATAGTTTGAGGAAGACTGGGTACTTTTTAGGTCCAAAAGTGGGTGCCCTTCGGCCCATTCATGACTATGGTAAAATACAGCAAGCAATGGTCTGATTGGGGTAGTCATTATCCTGCAGGATAGCTCTGGTGCCCCCTATTTCAGCTTCAGGCATGCATGATGAACAAATAGATCAATGAGATTGCCAATAGGACCAATTTTGTAGTGTGTGGCACAGTAGAAATCCCAATATGTACACTGACAAATGAAGATAGACTTGCAGTAGACAGTAGTAGAAAACACATTGAGATTCTCAACCGGCACATTGAAGAAGGGGAGTTTATTGATTGCTCCATTTCAAAGGTAAATCTGAGCACAGGATGGAACGCAGTAAGATGTGTAAGAAAAATCTGACATATAGCTGCAGATTAAAATGTGGCAAATGTATTATCTTTTGTGTTGGAAATATGCAAAGTTAAGAGTTTAGGGGTCATTCCATTGAAAACTGATGAAAACGATAATGAGTGTTGGACTAAAAGGCTTCCCCATGGCAACACCATCTAAATGATATGTATCTAGGTCAAGTGGATTGTATCAAATGGCACATTCCTTCAGCTGTTTACAATAGGTAGAGTACTGACTGCACTCAACCAGCCTATGCTTGTAAAACTTAGAATATAATATCTAACGCTAAATGTGATTCTACGACATTTGCTGAATAATCTCGACTATGCTAAGAATGACACTAACAACCAATTTAATATTTTCAGTCGGACTCGCAATGTGGCTCACTTATGCTTGCTAGAAGCTACCTTTATTCAGCTGCAGGAATCCAACCTCTGCAGACAAAAGGAATATGTCCAATCATTGCACCTTTTAAAAATTAAACTAAAGCATGGGAGACAATAGTTTCCTGGTGAATTCTCCACGCCAGAACTTTGATCAATCATGTTTAACTGCGCAACCAATCATTACCCTTTTCTCAAGCAGTATAAATTGTTGCTCCCTTTGAAATTTGGCATTCTTGTGTCTGTTTTGGTAAGTGCAAGATGAAAAGCTTTGAAGGCATGTCATTTTTTTCAGTTCTGTACTACCAAACAACTAAATGTAAAGTAATTAAACTAGGACAGAGGTAAATAAGAAATATATGAACAAAACATAAGAGCTGTAGGTCAGGGTGTGTGGCTCAAATAACTATTTTTTTAACAAACATATGGGACCCAATTTTCCCATTGGGGGTGGGAATTGGGAGTCAGGACCGAACCCACGTCGCCATCCCCCTCCATCTCCAGGTTGCTGGGGAATGCAATTCTGCAGTCCCACGGGCCTTAATTGGCCTTAACATAAAAATACTTAACCAACCCACCCCAGGGAAAAATCCGGTCTCTCCCTCTATCGAGATTAACAGAGAAAACCTCCAAACATGGAATATTTTCCATACCTGGAGAGCCACTTCTCTTCTAAGGCTGACATTGATGCGGAGATCCAACATCGTATCTAATCTGTGAGCGCTTCATTCGGTTGAGTCGTTGACTGTAACATCAGTGTTGACACCAAGGCAGTCGTCCTCCCAACTCTTCTATATGGCTCAGAAATTTGGACTACATACAGACGCCACCTCAAGGACCTGGAGAGGTACCATCAACGCTTCTGAATGGATTCTCCGCATCAGTTGGGAGGACAGGCGTACTAACATCAGTGTCCTTGAATGAGCCAAGATTACCAGCATCGAGGCCTTGAACATCCATAACCAACTCCGCTGGGCCAGCCATGTGCTTAGGATACCAGAGTCCTGATTGCCAAAGCAAATCCTCTATACCGAGGTCAAGGAAGGCTTCTGAACAAGAGGACAAAGGAAGCACTTCAAAGACACTCCGAGGGATTACCTCAAGAAATGCAATCTAGACGTCAATGCCTGGGAGACCTTTGCTCAGAAGAGACCAACTAGGAAGAACCTCCTGATTGAAGGGACACAATTCTTTGAGGACACCCGACGGCAAGAGGAGGCCCATAAAAGGAACCGAAGAAAGGAATACCATCAACCTAGAGTCCAAGGACTGATCGCACCCCCCCTGAAACATCTGACAAGTGTGCGGTTGAAGATGCGGCTCCAGGATCGGGCTCATCTGTTGCCCTATTATGCATTTTCTTTTATTTCCTTTTCTTTTCATGTACTTAATGATCTGTTGAGCTGCTCACAGAAAAATACTTTTCACTGTACCTTGGTACACATGACAATAAACAAATCCAATCCAATCAGCAAGAACACATATATTACATAACCACTAACACAAGAGTTTCTTTGGTGGATGATCATACTCTTTTAACAAGTGATCGCCGAAGAAGAGGAGAATTGGTCTGGAGGTGTATCTGCCACCAACTTTGGTGAACCTGAAGCAGGACTGGAGGTGGGCCAACTTTGGAGCAAGCAGGTTAAAAGGTCCACCTCTATTCCAATCAGTTCCCAAATATATTAGCTCAAATTTTTGGATGGACATGTAATGAACACTGAGCTCTATTGGGAAGATCTCAAAATGTGTTTAAATGAATTTAAAAGTATTTCAAATGTTTAAAATGTAAATACACTTCCCCATCACCCACCCATGCCCTCACTCCACCTACCTACCATCTACCCCATCCTCTTTATCCACTTCCCATCCACTCTCCTAATCCATCTCCCACTCATTCCCACACCCATCTCATCTACACCTCATCCCCTAACCATCTCCACCTCTTAGTAATTAAACACATGCACTCAAGTCACATTACAAAAGGTAGATTGTGTCCAATTGCCCATAAACCCCTCCCAAATAAACGGCTTGACCTCAGAACTGCTCACCTCAGCAGTTGTCTAATCTGAAAATATAAAAGCAATAAAAGAGTTTACAATATTACTTACCTTTTAAGATTCCTCTTGCCTCAATGCAGCAACGTGAAAACCTACAGCTGCCAAACCCCAGCTGTCTTGCAGAAAATTTTCCAGTTGAATTTGTCATGATGCTCATGAAGTTGGCATTAAGAGTGGAACTGTTCTGGGCCCACTCCCTTGTCCACTCTTAGGAAAGGCAGGGGGAAACGGAGTCAGGATTTACGGCTGCACTGCTTGGTAACCATTTTGTTTGTCACCCGACTGCCGTTTCCATCTGATTCAGGGTGGAAAAAATCCAGCCAAGGAGTGTATTAAGTAATTGAATGAATTATAGGTGCAAATTCAACTTGGAAGATATGGCCTGGTGACCATTACTGAGACATGGCAGTAAGACGGTTAGGAAAGTGAATGAATACATCAGGTTGTAAGGTCAGCTGGAAAGGTGGTGGAAGGGGACAGTAGCCTTAGTGATTAAGAATGAAATCACTTCAATGATGACAAAGGGTGGTGGAGGCTTTGGTAGAAATTAAGAAATGAAAAATGATTTAATACTGCAGTGGGAGTTTTATATAGGCTCCCTTTTAGGATCTGTGAAGCGATAAAATGTATGAATGCAGAGACCAGACAAGCAAAGTCAGAGTGGTTTTAGTGGGGGATCTTAACTCTCATATAAATTGGGATAAGCAGACGAGAAAGAACATCACTGCCAGCCTTATTCAACTGTGTATGAAGCAAAACTGAAACCTGACAGCTATCTCTCCTGAAGCTATAAAACCTAATGCCAAAAAGAGAATAATTCTCTAACGGGATCACTTACAGGCCTAAACTAAGGTTGCTGTTTACCTCAAAGATTGAATCCAGCTCTTGAGACTTATGGAGGGAGCAATATCTTCATGCTTCAAAGTAGATCTTATATCAAAACGAGTAATTCCATCTGATGCATGCTAAATTGAAGAAATATTAAAAACATAAGTTTTGATCGAGTGAAGCAAGTCATTCCAGGCCTTACCCAGATGAAATCTTTGCATATTAAATGTGTCAAAAGCACACACTTGATATTTGAAAGATCTCTTTACTGAACTTTGAGACATCATAAATACTATAAACAAAAAAACCAGGGCCCAGGTGACCCGAAAAGTACTTCATAGTGAAGGGGTGTACTTTGATAGGAAGAATGAAGAGTGCCAATATAAACAAAAATGCTACAGTTTTAAAGGGGTGCAGGGCCAGGAAGAACTGAAGCTCGAGGACAACAATCTTTGAAGGTGCCAGAACAACTTGAGAAGGCTGTGAAAAAAACATATAGGATCCTTGATTTTATAAACAGAGGCAGTGTTCAAACGCAAGGAAGTTATGTTAAACTTATAAGTCACTGGCTAGACCTCAGCTGGTGACTAATTCTGGGCATCATACTTTAGGGAGGATGTGAAGGCCTAAGTGAGTAGATTTACTGAACCGATAGTAGGGATGCTGGATTTTAGTTACTTAGAGAAACTATAGAATATTTCCTCAAGAAGATTTAAGGATTTAATTACGTTTTTTTTAAGATTGTGAAAGTTTCTTCTTATTTACTTTATCAGAACCTATTTCCAATGTCAGAAGGATTAAAAACCAGATTTAACATAATTGCAAAATAACGCAAGGTGAGTTAAGGGCAAATAGTTTTACTCTGCAAGCTGATGTTCTGGAATGCTTGCCTCAAAGGGAGGTCAAAGCAAATTCAATGGTAATGTTCAAAAAGGAATTGGAAAATAATTGAAGAGGAAATTTATGCAGGACACAGGGTGTGACTACTTGGGACAGTCCTTTCAAAAAAAAACAACACAGGCACAATGGGCTGAATCGTCTCCTGCACGGTGCCATTCTATAATTCTATTACACTAAGAAAACTTTATCCAGTACAGGCAAATATTTTCAAGTAGTTTGAAAGGACAATAAATAACAGGTTACATTAAAAAAAAAAAAAAATTTTCTCCTCCTTTTTCACATTTTCTCCCAAATTTAGACCCACAAACAATAAACAATAATAAGCAACAAATATGTCAATCTCCATAACAATAACAACGATCCCATCCTCCCACCAAACCCCAAATATTAGCCCGCATGTTTACACAAACAAATGACAAAAAGGAATCAGGAATCACCCATAGTCACCCTTAATACACACAGCCCCCATCCCCCCAACCCTCCCACCCATCCCCCCAACTAATGTTCGATGTTATCCAGTTCTTGAAAGTGCATAATGAATAATGCCCATGAATTGTAGAACCCCTCCATCCTTCCCCTCAGTTCAAACTTAACCTTCTCAAGAGTCAAGTATTCCAACAGGTCCCCCCGCTCCAGCCCATACTTCGCTTCCAGCTCCTTCAGTCTTGCAAACTGACCCCTAAGGAACAAATCTTTTAGCGAAATCTAAAGTATTTGTCTTCTTCACAGCAAAATATAAAGTAAGAACTTACAATGTGCAGCTGGGAGGGAGTGCAAAGGAGGCCATGGAAGGAAATTGTGTAGTTGATGTTGACATCACCGAGACTGGCCCACCAACGTGCAATGCAAAACTCCACCGTTTTGCCATACTAGAGACAGTAAAACAAAGCGGGAACATACATTTTAAAAGTCAAGTTCTCAGAGTTTAGAGATGAAAAGTCACAAAGCTTTTACTATATTGTCAAATTTGTGCTCACCAAAACTGGAAATGCCTCACAACACGATCCTTTTTCCGAAAGTGACATGAATTTATAAAACTCATTAGTACGATAGGCCTTTTGTTTTTCAAGTTGAACAGCATGGAGGACAAACTTCGAGGAAACATCAGATGAAAGTGAAGATATGAGGACCTCTGTACAAAAGAAAAGGAAGCATTAAAACAAACAGAAATACACATTAGCACTTCTCACTTTATTGAAATGGCTGATAAATAGCTGTTGATAAATAGCTGTGCATGCTTATGGTAGTGAAGGCAGCTGTCCTTTGATATGAAGGTTTGTATTATGAATCTTCTGTAATTCAGCAGGAGAAGCTAGGAGGGAAAGCCGAAAGAGAGGAAGCCCAAGGTTTTGCTTCCTAGGAAAGTCTCTCACCACCCCAAGGAGGGTGACCTCTGCATTGCTGAAATCTCACAGTCCAAATATATGGAGCAGGCTGGGCTAAAAAGCTAATCCTATGGTCTTTCATTAATTGCAATATTCCATCAGGCAGAAGATACAGAAATCTGAAGACCTGCACATCCAGGCACAGGTACAGCTTCTTCCCCACAGCTACTAGACTCAACGACTCTCCCTTGGAATGATCTATTCCCTCTAAGAACACTATTCACGACGCCCTATGCTGCTCTTGTTTGGCCTTGTTCCGCACTGTAACCAATCACTATTTGTTGATGCACCACTGTCAATGTACTCTGTCGATTATTTTTATGTCTACTATGTACCTACTGTGTACGTTCCCTTGGTGGCAGAAAATTACTTTTCACTGTACTTCGGTACATGTGACAATAAATATCAATCAATCATTAGTGAGAACACTGCTCTGTCATTTATGATAGGAGACTACTTTGCCAGACTTGACATAAGATTTTTGTTCATTCTTTCACAGGCCTTGGGCGTCACTGGCTGGGCCAGCATTTTTATTGTTCCCCCCCATAATTGCCCCCAAGAAGATGGTGGTGAGCTGCCTTCTTGAACTTCTATGGTCCATGTGGTGTAGGTACACCCTGGGTTATTGGAGAGGGAGTCCCAGGATTTTGACCCAGGATTAGTATTCAAAGAAATTTACCCTATTCCCAATTAGAAAGGTTTGAAGATAAAATTAAAAATAGCTAAAAGTAAATATTGTATGTTTTCTACATAAAATTATGCTCTTACCAGCCCAGGTAGCACCCCAAGGCACTTCGATAAAGTGTCGTCTAATTTGGCCAGGCTTAAACCGAACATCACTTTGTGCAAGTTCATAACCAGGAGTTTCATGTAACCTGTAACCAAAAAAATTGTATTAGTACAACACAGTGGCGCAGTGGTTAGCATTGCTGCCTCACGGTGCCAAGATCCCAGGTTCAATCCCGGCTCTGGGTCACTGTCCGTGTGGAGTTTGCACATTCTCCCTGTGTTTGCGTGGGTTTCGCCCCCACAACCCAAAAGATGTGCCGAGTAGGTGGATTGATCACGCTAAATTGCCCCTTAATTGGAAAAAATGAATTGGTACTCTCAGTTTTTTATTTTTTTTTAAATTGTATTAGTTACAAGCAATTCAGAGTGAATCTAAACCTGGGCCGGCACGGTGACACAGTGGTTAGCACTGCTGTCTCACAGCACCAGGGATCCGGGTTCAATTCTGGTCTTGGGTGTGTCTGTGTGGAGTTTCCTCTGGGTGCTCCCGTTTCCCCCCCACAGTCCAAAGATATGCAGGTAGGTGGATTGACTATGTTAAATTGCCCCTTAGTGTCCAGAGATGTGCAGGTTAGAATAAGGGGGTTTCGGGATAGGGCGGGGTAATGGGCTTGGCTGGAGTGCTCTTTCAGAGGGTCAGTGGAGACTCAATGGGCCAAATGGCCTCCTTATGCCCTGTAGGGATACTATGATTCTATTTATTTAGCATAAACATGAGGATCCAGGAGTGCCAGCTGTGTGTTCAGGAAATAATTAGGAGTGAATCAAGGGAACAGGTAATCAATCCCACTTAAGAGACAAATTTAGAGAAAATGGGAAAATCGGAGAGAATCTGAAGAATGATGACGGGTAGGGGAGCATATAAAAATATAAAACCATGTTAAATTGCCCCTTAATTGGAAAAAAAAAAGAATTGGTTACTCTAATTTAAAAAAAAGAATGATGAAGAAATTCCTGGGCTTGTTGTGGGTACTAGAGATGACGATATAGGAAAAGCAGGAAAGGTAGGATAAGGAGTTTAAGATGGTAGTTCGCTATTTAGAAAAATAATGCTCGGTTGTTCCTAATTAAGGATGATTGCATTAAGAGGATTTGGTTTGTGCAGGCACTAATGTTGCAGATCCCAGACTCAGAACATTCCTTCCTCAACAAAACAGCGATAAATTGGCAAACCCAACAAATTGAAAATGAGCTGCAACTTCATCCTGAATTGGGCAAAATCCCAGGTGAGAATGATGAAAAAGAACACTGATGTAGGTAGACTCAATCTTGGGATATCGGCACATACAATAACAATTTTGAAAATGAGGACTCGGTAAATAAAATACACTTGATCCAGGTCCCATAGTTTTCCATACTTTGTAGGTATCACTCTACTTGTTTCTAATTGTAACCAATTCAAGTGATTCATGGTGCAACTGAAATTTCTTGAAAATTGCACTAAATTGTAAATTGCACTCCCAGTCAACGGAGTTTAAAAAATTACTCCATTCTGCAAAGATATCTGACATTTGTAATGTGTTTGACGTGAAACAATTACTATAAATATATTAATGGTTACCGACTGCAACATTCAGAAAATACTGGAACTGATACACGGTGAAGGTCATTTATTGTGACTTATTGAAGTACAATGTTTGCAACTAATGTCACCTGAAATATCCATACTAAAGATTTCAATTCATTGCAGAGCAAGCAAATGCTGGATAGACAAGCTGCATCGCACGGAGTAGAATAGATATGAGAAACATATACCATTAAAGGCAAAGAAATGCCCTTCATTAGTGTGGTCCCTTCCAACCCATTATACTCCCCCCATCCAGGGAAAAGTTGATGAAAACCCATTGAACAAGTAATCTATTTTCCATGACACCAAACAACTTCATTGATTGGTTTAATAAGCTCTGGAACCCCCCCCCCCCCCCCCCCCCCCCCCCCCCCCACCTCAACTGACTTGTTAAATTAAGCTTTCCTCATCTCCCGCAGCAAATTATTGGTTGTGGCAACTCCACCAAACACAAGCAGAAGTGGCCTTGAGACTTCTGCAAGAAAGACAATGTATATGCTGAAAACAGAGACGAAATATTTCATCTTGCACTCCGCAGGGCAAACACAAGAACACCAAATTTCAAATGATCACAACAATTTATACAACAGGGGAAAGGGGTGCTGATTGGTTAGCAAGTCATTGATTGGCCGAGGTGTTGCCATGAGAAAAGCAACAGAGAATTCTCGGCTGCACAAGCTTCTGGGTAATGCAAAAAAAGGCACAAGGCTTGAAAATATGGCTTCTATTTGAAGAAAATGGGTCCCTGCGTTATGGATGTGCGAAGCTTCTAGTTGGGGTAAATGAGTTATGTTATGAGGTCAACTGATCATCTGGTCAACTTAGTGTAGTATTAGTGCACTCGGGATTGTTCAGCAGGACTGTGTGTGTAGTATTTTCCATTAATACGATGCAGCCATTAGTCCAAAAAGACATTCGACCTACCAGAAATTGAGCAATACCATGCATAAACTTATGTGATGTCAGGTATAGGCTGTACATCGCAGCAATTAGCTGATCAACACTGGCATATTCCTTCAATGTTTGTAATAGGCAGAGTACAGATCATACTCAACCAGCCTGCTCTTGCAAAACCCAAACCAAAATGTGATTCTGTAATTGGGCTGCACCTGTTGGACAATCCTGAGTGCACTGATTGCTACCCTTCTAACTTGGCTCATATACGCTCACTATAAGTGACATCCATCCATCCATACTCATGGATCTGTTCTCTGCAAACAGAAGGAATATTTTCAAGCCTCGTGTCTTTCTTGAATTATCCAGGAGCTTTATCAAAAATTCATAAGTTCATCAGCTATAGGAGCAAAATTTAGGCCATTCGGCCCATCGAGTCTGCTCCGCCATTCTATCATGGCTGATATGCTCCTTACCAGCTACCTACAGTGCTACAGACCAAGAGCCGGATTGCAAAAATCAGCTAGAGCATCTCCTCCCTAGAACACATGAACCTGGGAGCAGGATTTAGAATGCCCCACAAGAGGAAGCATCAGCTCCACGTCTACTTTATCCATATCTTTTAGCATCTTGTATACCATAATGAGATCTCCCCTCATTTTTCTAAACTCTAGAGAGTATAGGCCTAAACTGTTCAATCTCTCCTCATACGACAAACCCCTCATCTCTGGAATCAATCTGGTGAACTTCCTCTGAACTGCCTCCAATGTCACTACATCTTTCCTCAAATAAGGGGACCAAAATGGTGCACTATACCCCCGGTGTGGTCTTCCCTATGCCTTGTACCGTCGCAACAACACTTCCTTACCTTTACACTCAATTCTTTATGCTACAAGTGCCAACATTCCATTTGCCTTCCTTATTATCTGCTGCACTGGCCTGTTCATTTTCTGTGACTCGCGGGATGTGATCAATTTACGGGATGTGGCTGTCGCTGGCTAAGCCAGCATTTATTGCCCATCCCTAGTTACCCTCGAGAAGGTGGGGAGCTTTCTCCCCAGAATATGGCAATATCTCATCAATCAGGTCAACTTGCCAGCCAAAAAGCACTCTTTCCTCCTGTAGTATAAATTGTTGCGATTGTTTAAAATTTGGCATTCTTGTGGTTGTACTGATGAGTGGAAAGCGAAAAGCTTTATCAAGATTTCTTCGCAGGGAGGAGTGGGAGCAGGAGCGGAGGTGACGTGGACCAGGAGGGCTGCCGGGTAGGTAAGTGATCCTATATATTTGGGCAACGGCTAAACCTGAGACACTACACGTGTAGTGTCTCCCACCCGCCCTCCTCCTCTAACCAATTTGATAAGGTAAAGTTGTTCTTTTTTTTACTCTTAATTGGTATAAGTTTATTATTGAGTATTATAGTAGTTGAATTAAGCTTTTTATTTAGCAGAGAACTTATTTAACATAAATTTGTAAACGTTAATTAAATAAGTAGAGATGGCTGGACAGGTGATGTGTTGTAGCTGTATGATGTGGGCGCTGGCTGATCCCATTGTGAACGGCAGTAACCACATCTGCAGCAAGTGTTGGTTGCTGGAAGAACTCCGGATCAGAATTGATGATCTGGAGTCTGAGTTTCAAACTCTGCGGCACATCCGGGAGGGGGAGCGTTACCTGGACGTTTTGCTTCAGGAGGCAGTCACACCCGGTAGATTAAATAATTAAAATTCAGTAAGTGTTTGGAACGGGTGCAGAGGAGATTTACCAGGATGTTACCTGGTATGGAGGGAAAATCGTATGAGGAAAGGCTGATGGACTTGAGGTTGTTTTCGTTAGAGAGAAGAAGGTTAAGAGGTGACTTAATAGAGGCATACAAAATGATCAGAGGGTTAGATAGGGTGGACAGCGAGAGTCTTCTCCCGCTGATGGGGGTGGCTAGCACGAGGGGACATAGCCTTAAATTGAGGGGTAATAGATATAGGACAGAGGTCAGAGGTGGGTTTTTTACGCAAAGAGTGGTGAGGCCGTGGAATGCCCTACCTGCAACAGTAGTGAACTCGCCAACATTAAGGGCATTTAAAAGTTTATTGGATAAGCATATGGATGATAAGGGCATAGTGTAGGTTAGATGGCCTTTAGTTTTTTTTTCCATGTCGGTGCAACATCGAGGACCGAAGGGCCTGTACTGCGCTGTATCGTTCTATGTTCTATGTTCAGGAAAAACAGGGTGTGATTGTAAGTGAGGCAGGTAGGGGGATTCGGAGTTCAGGAGTGCAGGAGCCTCAGCCCTTGACCTTGTCCAACAGGTATGAGATTCTCGCTCCCTGTGCGGATGAGGAAAAAGGCTGTGGACAGGATGAGCCAGCTGACCATGACACCATGGTGCAAAAGGCCATTCAAGAGGGGGGAGCAAAAAGACAAGTAGTTGTTATAGGGGATTCTATAATTAGAGGGACAGATAGTATCCTTTGCAAGCCGGATAGGGAGTCCCGCATGGTGTGTTGCCTGCCAGGGTGCGGGACATCTCCGACCGGCTTGAAAGGATACTGGAGCGGGAGGATCCAGTTGTTGTGGTCCACGTTGGGACTAACAACATAGGCAAGGCTAGGGTGGAGGACCTGTTTGTGGATTATCAAGCACTAGGAAGGAAATTGAAGAACAGGTCCTCGAGGGTCATAATCTCCGGATTACTGCCCAAGCCACGTGCTAATTGGCATAGGGAAAAGAAAGTTAGGGCAGTAAACACGTGGCTAAGGGATTGGTGTGGGAAAGAAGGATTCCATTTCATGGGGCATTGGCACCAGTTTTGGAACCGGGGGGATCTGTACTGTTGGGACGGTCTCCACCTGAACCGATCTGGAACCAGTGTTCTAGCGAAAAGGATAAATAGGGTGGTCAGTAGGACTTTAAACTTCTGAGTCGGGGGGCAGGGAAAGGGAAAGCGACAGGCAGTAGGGAGTTAAATGGAAGGATAAGCAACAGGTTAGCATGTGTCCAGGTGGGTTTAAGTTCAAGGCAGACTAGGAATGAAGCAAAAAGGAAGGATAATTTAGGACCTCTCATGATGTCCAATTTCTCTAATAATGATAAGAAAGTCAGCATTAAGGCACTTTACCTGAATGCTCGTAGCATTCGTAACAAAGTTGATGAATTAACAGCACAAATCATCGTGAATGAATATGACTTGATAGCCATTACGGAGACATGGTTGCAGGATGGTCACGACTGGGAGTTAAATATCCAGGGGTACCAGACGTTTCAGAGGGATAGACAGGTATGTAAGGGAGGTGGAGTAGCACTAATAATCAAGGATGGCATCAGGGTGGCATTGAGGGATGATATAGGTTCTATGGAGAATGAGGTTGAATCCATTTGGGTAGAAATTAGAAATTCTAAGAAGAAAAAGACACTGATAGGCGTAGTCTATAGGCCACCCAATAATAGCATCACACTGGGACGGGGAGTAAATGAAGAGATAACTAATGCCTGTGAAAAGGGTACAGCAGTTATCATGGGAGATTTTAATCTGCATATAGACTGGTCAAATCATCTCGGTCAGGGCAGCCTTGAAGAGGAGTTCGTTGAATGTATCCAGGATAGTTTTCTGGAACAATATGTAATGGAACCGACGAGACAGCAAGCTATCCTAGATCTGGTCCTGTGTAATGAGGCAGGAATAATTAATGACCTCATCGTTAGGGATCCTCTTGGGAGGAGTGATCACAGCATGGTTGAATTTAGTATACAGATGGAGAGTGTGATGATAGAATCCAATACCAGGGTCCTATGCTTGAACAAAGGGGACTACGATAGAATGAGGAAGGACCTCGCTAAAGTAGACTGGAAACAAATATTTTATGGTAGGACAGTTGAGGAGCAGTGGAGTACTTTCAAAGAAATATTTCATAGTGCTCAACAAAAGTATATTCCAGTGAGAAGGAAGAATTGTAAGAAAAGAGGTAATGGGTGTCTAAAGAGATACATGAGGCTGTCAAATTGAAAGAGAAGGCTTACAAAGTGGCCAAGATCAGCGGGAAACTAGAAGATTGGGAAAACTTTAAAGGTCAGCAGAAAGCCACGAAACGAGCCATAAAGAAAAGTAAGAGGGAACACGAAAAAAAACTGGCACAGTTTTAAATAATAAAAATACGTTTTTATAATTATATAAAACGAAAAAGAGTGGCTAAAGTAAACATTGGTCCGTTAGAGGATGAGAGTGGTCATTTAGTTATGGGATGTGATGAAACGGCGGAGGCATTGAACAAATATTTTGTATCGGTCTTCACAGTGGAGGACACTAATAACATGCCAGCAATTGACCGAGAGAAGAAGGTAGGTGAGGACCTGGAAACTATTACTATCACGAAAGAGCAAGTGTTGGGCAAGCTAATGGAGCTCAGGATAGATAAGTCTCCTGGCCCTGATGAAATGCATCCCAGGGTACTGAAAGAGATGGCTGGAGTAATAGCAGATGCACTGGCGATAATTTTCCAAAATTCGCTGAACACTGGGGCAGTGCCATAGGATTGGAAAACAGCAAATGTGACGCCACTGTTTAAAAAGGGAAGTAGACAAAATATGGGGAATTATAGACCGGTGAGCTTAATCTCGGTCGTGGGGATGCTTGAGTCTATTATCAAGAAAGAGATAGGAGGGCACCTCGATAGAAATTGTCCCATTGGATGGACGCAGCATGGATTCATAAAGGGCAGGTCATGCTTGACGAATCTCTTGGAATTTAAGAAGACATTTCGAGCAAGGTAGACAAAGGGGACCCAGTGGATGTGGTGTACCTAGATTTCCAAAAGGCCTTTGACAAGGTACCGCACAAGAGGCTGCTGCATAAGATAAGGACGCATGATGTTAAGGGTAGAGTACTAGCATGGATAGAGGATTGGTTGTCTAACAGGAAACAAAGAGTGGGAATAAATGAGTGCTATTCTGGCTGGCAATCAGTGACGAGTGGTGTGCCTCAGGGATCGGTGTTGGGACCACAATTATTTACAATTTATATAGATGAATTGGAGTTGGGAACTACGTATAAGTTATCCAAGTTTGCAGATGACACGAAGGTGTGCGGCAGAGCAAAGTGTACTGAGGACTGTAAAACCTTACAGAGAAACATTGACACATTGAGTGAGTGGGCAAAGGTCTGGCAGGTGGAGTATAATGTCAATAAGTGTGAAGTTATGCATTTTGGTAGGAGTAACAATAGAACTGATTATTACTTAAATGGTAAAAAGCTGCAGCATGCTGCAATGCAGAGGGACCTGGGTGTACTTGTGCATGAGTAACAGAAGGTTGGTCTGCAGGTGCAACAAGTAATTAGGAAGGCAAATGGAATTTTGTCCTTCATTACGAAGGAGATTGAGTTTAAAAGTAGAGAGGTAATGTTGCAGTTGTACAAGGTGCTGGTGAGGCCACACCTGGAGTACTGTGTGCAGTTTTGGTCTCCACACTTGAGAAAGGATGTGCTAGCACTAGAGAGGGTGCAGAGGACGTTCACTAGGCTGATTCCGGAGTTGAGGGGGTTATCGTATGAGGAGAGGCTGAGTAGATTGGGATTATATTCACTGGAATTCAGAAGGTTGAGGGGGGATCTAATAGAAACATATAAAATTTTGAAGGGAATGAATAAGATAGAAGTAGAAAGGATGTTTCCACTGGTACGTGAAAGTAGGACAAGAGGGCATAGCCTCAAGATTAGGGTGAGCAGATTTAGGACTGAATCAAGGAGGAACTTCTTCACCCAGAGGGTGGTTAAAGTATGGAATTCCCTACCGAAAGGAGTAGTAGACGCTACTTCATTGAATATATTTAAAGATAGGGTAGATGTTTTTTTGAAAAATAAAGGAATTATGGGATATGGCGAGAATGCGCCATGATCTTATAGAATGGCGGAGCAGGCTCGAAGGGCCGGACGGTCTACTTCTGCTCCTAGTTCTTATGTTCTTATGTCTCTCTTTTCAGTAATATTCAAGCTCTGTGTTACCCAACATCAGAGAGACGCTACGTTCTTGCTCACTGAGTCATGTAATTGCTGTGGAACTCCCACAATCACAAATTTAGGTTTGAGAACGTCTGCACGGCAGCCCATTTGTCGGTTTACTAGTTTTCCTTCTGATGCCCCACCCTCAATGTCCCTTTTCTTGCTGCATCTTGTCCAAAACTTCATCTGTCTGCTAGCCCGCATCCTCCTGCTCCAATCAGCCTTTTTGCCGACTGATTATCACCCTATCTGATCTGATTTCCCACAACTGGAAGATTGATGTTAATGTAAATCTCCCATGGCAAACTGTATTGTAACAGTAAGAGCACAATAATACAGAATATGTAATCTAGTGCTCTGTTAGTAAGCTATTTAAAGCAACCTGTCTATTCAAGGCAGGATCTATGGCCAGGATTCTCCGAGCTCTGCGCCACAATTGCACACGGCGTGGGGGCGGAGAATGGGGCGTCGGACCCGCAATGCCTTCCCACAATTCTCTGGTGACTGGAGAATCGCTGCCAGTCGGGGGCCGTTGAAAGAGGCCCCCACGGCAATTCTCTGTGGATGACCAGCCGAGTCCCCGCCCGTGGTTCACGTATGGTTTCACCTGGCGGGAGCTCGGAGTTGCGGCTGTGGTGGCCGTCCTGGTTTGGGGGGGGGGGGAAAATCACCCTGGACTTTCTAGAAAAAATTCCGGAGTGATTCGGGCCAGTGGACATAGCCCCATTACTGGAGAAACCCGCCCTACGAGTCTGCACTAAAAGTCACTGAGAATTTGACAGGCACTGAACTTTACACATTAGAACATGCTCGCCAGGTTCAGGCTGCAGCTCAGAAACATTGGCCGCAACTTTCCAGCAAACCCGTAGCAGGGCCGGCGAGCCATTGAAAGCTTCATACACGTCGACAGGACTTTCTGACCCCACTGGCCTGAAGGGCTAGAAGATTCTGGCCATTAAGTTTATAAAGTCTGTGTGTCAGCCTTAGCTCAGCAGCTGTATTCTCTCTGGATCAGAAGGTTGTGAGTTCAAGCCAATTTCAAGGGCATAGTGGAAAACAAATCAATAAATACTAACCTTAATGGTACTGTGACAGTTACTGGAAGTCTAAATAAAGGACCTGCATTAGGAGCAGTGATGTCATACCCACAAACCTGAAATAAATGAATAAATAGTAAAATAACCAAATCATGTCTGATACAATGCCATGGTGTATTATTACATTGTTTGCATTCAAAAAATTTAAATATAATTAACTAAACTAAAACATTAAACCTAAACAGAACTTGGTAAGCATTTCATAATAGTTGCACAACGCAGCACGACCACGGAAACAAATATTTTTCTGTGCACTGGGGGAACACAATTTCTGGTTCTCTGTTATTCTGCACGATTAATCGATTTTAACTTTATTCTGAATTCTTATATAACTGCACAGCAAAGAGGTTTTTTTTTTGCAGTTTTCTGGGTTACATGTCAAACAAAAATGGATGTCTCATGTACTTTTTAAAATTTATTTAGAGTGCCCAATTCTCTATTTTTTCCAATTATGGGGCAATTTAGCATGGCCAATTCACCTACCCTGAACATGTTTTTGGTTGTTGGGGTGAGACCCATGCAGACAAGGGGTGAATGTGCAAACTCCAGGCAGTGATTTCAGGCCGGGATCGAACCTGTGTCCTCAGCGCCATGAGGCAGCAGTGCTAACCACTGCACCATCGGGCAGACCCAGATGTCTCATGGTCATGATAAGTTGCACTTCCAAAAAATTCAAAATTAAACCTGTTCTGTAGAAATCTTTAACATAAATTTCACTGCAGGAAAATAATGGTTGTAGCTTTTTGACTTTTGCAGAGGTGTAAAACGGTAGGGGTGGAAAACCACTTGTTACACGTCCCATCTGATTTTCCTCTTCATTGAGTTCAATATTAGGGTATATAATGGGCAGCCAATCCGATGCTGCCTGTTTTATGCCTGACGGAGGTCAGCTTCTCGTCCCCTTCACAAAATATAAATTCAACTTCTCAAATAGTTACTTTATGGCAAAACAAGCATAAAAATATTTTAAGCAAAAAAATAGGGCAGGATTCTCCCCTACCCGGCAGGGTTGGCGCAGCGCCAGCCAGCGCCTAAGGGCCTCCACCGGCCGGCGCGAGTTGGCACATGCGTGGGAGAGCCAGCGTGTGCTGGCGTCTTCCCAGCTCATGCGCAGGGGGGGTTCTTCACCGCGCCGGCCATGGCGGAGGTTGACAGCAGCCGACGCGGAGGGAAAGAGTGCCCCCACGGCACAGGCCCGCCCGCGGATCGGTGGGCCCCGATCGTGGGCCAGGCCACCGGGGGGGCACCCCCCGGGGCCAGATCCCCCCCCGGGGCCAGATTCCCCCCCCCCCCCCCAGGTCTCTGCAGACCGCCCGCAGAGCCAGGTCCCACCGGTATGGACCTAGTTTGATTTACGCCGACGGGACCAGCCGAAAACGTGCGGTTGCTCTGCCCATTGCGGGCCGGAGAATTGCCGGGGGGGGGGGGGTGACGGGACCCCTGTCAGCGACCGGCGAGGTGATTTTCCACCCCCGCCAAAACCCCAGCGCCGGAGAATTCGAAAGCCGGCGTCGGGACAGGATTTATGCCACCCCCCGGCGATTCTCCGACCCGGCGGGGGCTCGGAGAATCCTGCCCATTGTGTCTATTTCCTAAATAAAGCCATTATCTGGTACTAGATACCTCAGTAAAATGCACTCCTTCGCGAAGGCCACGTGGATCCACTCTTATGGTTATATGTCTACACTGATTCATCAGCTCCAAGTGACTAGGGCACTGAATCCATGACGCGTTGCACGTTAATGCTAAGTGAAGCTGTAGAGATATTCGTGCCGAGTTTTCTACAAAAAATTAAAATTTGAAAAGAGATCATTAAAGTCAAGTTCTGTGCTTTAAATTCTATCCAACTACATTGCGGTAAGAGGGATGTACAGCCGTACATCTTTGATGAGCCTTTTATTAAAAAAATGAAATGTCTGGAGTGTGATAGCTCCAATATATGTGCATGAGCATACACACATGCTAGTGAATCGCCTATGCAATGACTCAGATTATTCATATGATACTCTGCTTTAAATAGACTCTTGATCTACCAGGTAATGTCTTATTCTGTTATTGAGGTGAAGCTGTGTCTCAAGGTGAGGAAATGAACAGAAAGGCATAATGGGTAGTTAGGCTAAGTCAGGAGTAACATTTTACAGCAGTAGAATAAGGAGTTAGGTTAGTGGACTTTTAAACATCAACTGGGATTCAAGGCAGGAAGAGGGGGTTGGGCAGTCACTAAGACCATTTCTTTGTTGCCAAGGATACTGGGAAAAGGGGCCTCAGGCCAGGTTAAGGAATGTAGGGAAAGCCTATGGGAGCTTTGCATTTGTACCGTTGCCTTATTTGGTCATATGTATGTGAAACTTGATGCAACTTGAACGTATATGAAATGAGACGTTTTTCCTTTGTCCGGCACTCTGGCTGTTGAAAAGGCAGGAGACTGGTGGTGTTCTGCTCTCCCAATAGAGTGAGTCACCCAGCTAGCTGGTTAAAATAAACAATAATTGATACCTGCCAATCCGTCTCAAATTTTATTGAGCCCAGACTGGCAGCAAAAGAATCAGGATTGTCATTTGGTGACGAAACCCAGAATTTCTCCAGATGATCACCTCTCATCTGCGATATCAGAATTGGACTGATCTCGGAAGGGGAAAGAGGAAATGGGCCCACGATATGAGTAGCTGGAAAATTGCCATGTCGATTTACCTCTCTTTCGTATTCTGATTACAGTCTAATCACTCTCATTTGATCAGGCAAGATCGTCTCGACGAAATCAAAGGTCAGTCTGGCGGATGATAAGAATTAATTTCAGTCGATGCAGGTACGGCTGAGGGGTTGAACATGATTGAGTGAATACGGAGTAACAATTCAGCTGGTGACTGTTGGAATGTTGCCTAGTCAGTCAGTTGCATGAGAGTTGAAAATTAAAATTGGTTATATTAAATTACACTTTAATTCGATTAAGGTCTTTAACGGGTTGATGGAATGTCAGAGAGACAATTCAGTAAAGACCGCTGATGGAATGTTCTGGGGACAATTCAATTCCGTACAATTAGAATTGGCTAAAATTGGTTATATTAAATTACACTTTAATTCGGTTAAGGTCTTTAACGGGTTGATGGAATGTCACAGAGACAATTCAGTAAAGACCGCTGATGGAATGTTCTGGGGACAATTTAATTCTGTACAATTAGAATTGGCTAAGTTAAAATTTATTGTTGGGAGATTTTTTTTGAGTGAAACAAAGAATTGGGAGATGAATGGCCACTAGGGGGAACCAGAGACTTGCGATGTTTAGAACCATATCGGAGAGCTCTCAGGATTTGCTAAAATTCTATTCTGGTTTCTTTGAAAAATTCAAACTTTTATTGTTCGGTTGGTTGAGATGAATGAAAGTATAATGATTTCAATTCCTTTTGTTTGAGTGGAGATCTCCAACGAATGAATGAGTCCGTTTAATAGGAATTTCTCTGGTATTCCTAGTTTTTAAAATGTTGTGTTTTGCAAAACGAAGTTGCACATCAATTAGGAGGTATACTCGGCTATTAAAGTGCGATTTAAAACGGGGTAAGTATTTGAAAGTTCTTTAGAAAATCAGTAATAATGATTAACATTGTGGGAATTAATTAGAACATAATTCTCAGGAAGTAAACAAAAAGCAAAATCAAAATGTATAAATTGGGATTTGTAAATGATTAGTTTCAACTCGGCATAGTCTTGGCTGCTAAAAAAATTAATTAAGAAACAAGAGAACAAAGGAATCTAAATTGAAATGTGAAGACTAGGCATTCGGTGTGCGCCATGTGCTCCTTTGTTAGAGGTAGCCATGATGTACCTACAATTAAAAATTTTGTTCGGTGTGTTCCAAATTTGTAGAGATTGCAGTATTTTCTCTGGAAACTCACTACACATCAAATTCACTAATTGGGGATTTTCATACAGCAATGACTATGGATTTTTTTTTTTGGACTACATTGCAGATGGACCTTTAAGGAATAAAGATATGGGACCGGAGCTTAGATTAGGAGTATTACTTGCAGTATCAGGAAATGAGAATCTGATGGCAGGGAAAGATTAATAAAAATCAATGCAAAAAAAAGAAAAAATTAAGATATAACCACCAATTGATAACTAGAGGAGATAAGGAAAGCAAAACTAGCAATACCTTTGGCACTAAACATTATGTATACTGTAAATTGCCACAAGGATATGTTAATTCCCTGAACCATTTTCAGGCAATAGTAAGGGAGCTGATTAAACATGATTTGGCTTTCGTATATATTCTTGTGTTAATTAGAGATGATGATCAGGAGGACACATGTTGAAAGAGTGACCAAAATTATTAAAACACTTAGTGAAGTAGGATTTAAAACAGGGTTAAAGAAATGCCAGATTGGCAGGAGCGAAGTCGGCTATTCAGGGTATTCAGTGTCAAAGGCAGGCAGGGAGGCCAGTGTTGGGATGAGAGAGAAAGTTACTAGAATCACAGCGCCTGTTTCACGAAACGGACTTCAGCAAATCATGAGAACTTTGGGGTATTTGAGACACCGATGGAAGAATGGTCATGAGAGTATGCAGGCCCTCTTTTTCCTCGGAGCAGCAAAAGTAAATTGTACTTTTAATCACAGCTGATAGAAGCACAGGGGAAGTTGAATTAGAGAATTGGTCCCCAGTTTAAAATGATTCATTGTGAACATAATGAAACATCGTGTCAAAGGTGTGGCACATCCTGTAGCCCAGTAGTTTGGTCAAGGAGTAATCATATGAAACCTAGGAGAATGACAGATACAGCGTAGTCAGACGATTTGATATTGCATTTAGAACAATAAAAATGGGGAAATGCTTCGGCTCCAAGCAATACTGGTGATTGAAGTTTGTGATGACCTGGGGACGTAAAATTAGCCTAACAGTGCTTAGAGACTGTATCACTGCAATGATGCCATGCCACAGGATAGATCATATCCCCCAACCGCTCGGACAAGGGGAAAAAGGAATGTTTGGGTATGGGTGTCAGGATGCCAGTGAATTGAAACCTGTTAGCAGCATCGATTGGACAGGTGATACAGTGAAAATGTCATGTTCGGAACTTAGCTTTCAAAAAAATCCTGTCACAATCAGAATTAAAAACATTGAAGTAGATGCAGTAGCAATATCCGAAATGTATCAGGGAAAGTTTCGACCTGATTGAATCACTGAGTTAAAAAAAGAGGAATGGTGGCAATGGAAATCCGAAAGTCCTGGAGAGGGTACTTCTGGAATATCCAAGCAAGGATAGGAAGATACAAATCAAGAAATAGGGCCCACTCCGCCTTTGACCTGTTCATTTGGGTTTCAGATGAAGCAACAATAATACAGATGACGAACCTGAACAACACTCTGGAGAAGAATGTTTCAGACAGTATGGGAAAAAAACTAATGATACAATTGGCTACATATTTGAGGGAATTAAATGATAGAGCCCGGAAGAAAAACCTTATGGGTTAACAACAATTCAAAATATCAAATTATTACTAAATAGTGAAACCTCCGGGTCAGACATCTCTAGCTGGACGTTAGCTGATGGGTGATCTGTGGTCTCCAGGAAGGGCGTATTACGCGGTGGAGTTATTAAGGGTCTCGGCAGACAGCAGCGACTGACGAGGAACCCCCGTATTTTAAATGACAATAGTTTAAGAACCTTGGCAGCTTGCTCCATGAGGGGAAATTTGTAACCAATATAGCATTGGAGAGTATAACAGTCATTACAGACAAAATGTCCTGTAAGTTCTTAGGGACTGTTATGTATGGATTCAACTGGGTTGTAACCACAAAAAGTTAACTGTATTAAATGTGCGAGTGCTGTTATTTAAAAAAAAACGAATAATGGCAAGTATACACTTCATGCTGTAAGGAAAATGATAACGGACAAAAGGGGTTTGAAGAAAACTGAGCTATTGTCTCAAGTAAGCCAGGGTTGGCAGGCTACGTGGTTCAGTATAATGTTCGACGTTAGTGTAAGGAAGTCAGGAATAGAAACAGGATCAGTTGAAGCTCCTGCAATTAATAAAGCAAGATAATCAGTGGATAATACATGATATCATAATTTACCATTCCCATGAGAAACGAAAAGCACTTTCTACATTAAAAAAAAACCCAGTGAGGGATAAAGATCTTTTGGTCGCTGATGGACTGAGTTGTGTGCTGTTTCTAAGGGACATGAGGAAGCTTTTACGGTGCTGCTACCCCAAGGTAGTCAGATGCCTTGGAGGTAGTGGGACACACGGACATAGCTATTGTGTTACCTTCCTGAGCGGCGACAGCTATGGTTCACGGTGATTGGACTTGAGGAAAGCACAACACAAAGGATCTATCGACACTGGTCTGCAAGATGGATGCATTTACCATTGATTTCCGTGTACAGTTTACAAATCATGACATGTACATATGAATGACAAGGATGAGGGATAGTTGCTAGTCAGTACAACTAGAAGAGGGATATAAACCCGACAGCAGGATTCAGCTCAGAGTTAGCTCTCATAGCTTGGTCATGGGGCTTTACCTGATGCATGGATTGATAATACTTGTTTTGATAATTGTATACTGTATAATCATTGGATGCCTTAATGTGTGTTGTAAGATGGCTATGGTTCGAATGATGCCGATAGGCTTGGCCCATCATTACTCACCAAGATGACATCCCGTTACTGGTGACCATCACACGAGAAGGAAGCTGGACGGAGAGCCAGAGGCTGTAAAAATGTGATGAGGTGTTTATGTATGGAATACCGGCTCAGTGAAGTTCTGATAACGGGCCCCATTTTATTGGACAGATTAACGAGGAGTTCTACTCCCGGTTGAGCATACGCCAGCAGTTCCACTGTGCATACTGGTCACAGATGGCCGGCTTGACTGAGAGACACAATCAGACCCTCAAAACCAACTTGGCCAAATTACGAGTGGACATGGTTTAAGTTGCTCCCCGTTGCCCTCTTCCAGCTGTGGGTTACACATGCGGGATCGGCCTGGCTCTCTCCTGCCGAGATCTTTTATGACAGGCCCATTAGAACACCCTGGAACCTGCCTGTTCCAAGACTGGTCCAGTTTCACCATATGACTGAAGAAAGGACTATGTTTAGCCCTCATTAAAGCCCTCAAAGAACTCCATAGCCAGGTTCGAGCGGCTCACCCGTCACCGTCCCCATTACATAGCTCGCTTGAAAAATGAAACATCAGTGCAGCCTGGTAGTTATGTCATGGTTAAGAACTGGGCTCGGAAAGGGTTGGAGCCACAGTGACAGGAGCCCTTCCAAGTTCTCCTTACCGCCCCCGCTGCAGTTAAAGTGGAGGGGCGGAGTGCTGGGTCTACCTCCACCACTGAAAAATGGTCGGTCACCAACCTGCCTCCTTTCCCCAGCGCAATTTTAGAGGTGTGGAGCAGGACGGATTGGATACGGGCCACCTGTGCTTTCTTCGGCTTTGCCTCACTTGGAACACCATCTATACCTGTAATCCTGACCAAACTACAAGGACCTTTCACTTATGCAGAGGTGACGTTCTCCGATGCCCTCATATACGAGGGCATAGTATGGACTCATGGAAGGTTATCAAGTTAAAGGACAATGAAGGGCTCATGAAACAATTATATCGGTCTCGGCGTTGGGAAGGGAACATTGCATGGACATTGCCTTGTTTTGGAGTAAATGTACATTTGATTTTGGATGTGATAAGACTGGTGCCATAAAGGTAAAATCAGACTGTGTGGAGGGGGTAGGAAAAGGTTGTAGGGGGAGAGGAGGAATAGCAAGAGGACGGAACGAGTAAGAAGGGAGGCACGACGAGAATGCAGGTTATCAGGAGGTATACTTACTTCACTTAGGACCCAGAACGAAGGGAACCTGGGCAGCATGAATCTCTTCAACCAAATCTACCACCGCGTATATGGCCAGGGACCGGTTGTCTGCTACCTGAACCCTGCATCGGTTTCTAGGTTATTTTCCGTCTCACCGCTTTGGGGAACTCCCCAAAACGGTGGTTCACTGTCAGAGTTCCGAGCCACCGCCCGAGCAAGTTACTCTTCCTTACGATCCGGGTTCGGCCCCACCAGCTATTTGCCTTCCCCTTCCTTGGTATGACTCCCATTCACAGTATGATAAGCTTCAACGGTGGAGGGCGTATATACCGAACCACTTCACTCCCTATAGAGATTCCCGGTCGTACGAGAATTATTACAGCAGTGAGGGGTACGGCTGTTTGCTGGTAGAGATAGAAATGAATATAACATGTCTGTTCTCCACTTGTACTGATCGGAAGTGTCGCATAACCCTGACATCAGGTCAATGTGTCTGTTACAACGCCACTTGTGTCCCACTGAAGGCAGGCCTTCAGCTTTGTGGCTGGGCGAATGTCTCTCATATCACTGTGGGAACTAGGGCTTTCTGCATTGCTAGGAAGGCCGAATGGGTATTCCAAAGCTGGATAAACTGGTCTACTGGGGGAGTCCTGCTCAACCGATATGCTGATTGTGATGCTAGCCTGTATACGGATCAAGGATACTACTTCTTTAATGGCACAGCGACCAATGTTTTGTCACCTCCATTTCCCCGCCAAATCGCTATCGGGACTCTAGTCCCTACCACAGTCCCCTGCCCCTCTGTGTGCGGGCAGTCTCAGCAGAATTCTGCGAATGGGGAATCCTGAGCACAGCTAGGGATTGGACCAATAGGTTATCATGAAATGATAAAAGGAGGGAATGAGGAAATGAACAGAAAGGCATAATGGGTAGTTAGGCCAAGTTAGGAGTAAGATTTTACTGCAGTAGAATAAGGAGTTAGGTTAGTGGACTTTTAAACATCAACTGGGAATCAAGGCAGGAAGAGGGGGTTGGGCAGTCACTAAGACCATTTCTTTGTTGCCAAGGATACTGGGAAAAGGGGCCTCAGGCCAGGTTAAGGAATGTGGGGAAAGCCTATGGGAGCTTTGCATTTGTACCGTTACCTTATTTGGTCGTATGTATGTGAAACTTGATGCAACTTGAATGTATATGAAATGAGATGTTTTTCCTTTGTCCGGCACTCTGGCTGTTGAAAAGGCAGGAGACTGGTGGTGTTCTGCTCTCGCAATAGAGTGAGTCACCCAGCTAGCTGGTTAAAATAAACAATAATTGATACCTGCAAATCTGTCTCAAATTTTATTGAGCGCAGACTGGCAGCAAAATAATCAGGATTGTCAAAGGAGACAAAATGTAACTATCAAATAAGAAAGAGTAGAGGCTAGAGTTTAATTGTTTTCCAGTTTGCGTATTTATTTCCCCATTTTTAAAAAGAAAGATGTGATTAATAACGTTATTCAAGTTAAGCATCGTGGCTTCTGTATCAATTGATTGCCTGTGGGATTTTCTCTTTCAGGACTACAATAATCATAATATTAATCTTTATTGTCACAAGTAGACTTACATTAACACTGCAATGAAGTTACTGTGAAAAGCCCCTAGTTGCCACACTCCGGTGCCTGTTCAGGTACACAGAGGGAGAATTCAGAATGTCCAAATTACCTAACAGCACGTCTTTCGGGACTTGTAGGAGGAAACCGGAGCACCTGGAGGAAACTCACACAGACACAGGGAGAACCTGCAGACTCCACACAGATAGTGACCCAAGCCGGGAATTGAACCTGGGACCCAGGATCTATGAAGCAACAGTGCTAACCACTGTGCTACTGTGTCATCCACCTCTGCGAAAAAGAAATGTGCACAAACTAAAACACCACAGTGTTGAACTAAAGCCTTCCTTTCTCTATGCATTTGCAATATAATATATCATTCTGGACTTCATAACTCTCTTTAGTCAATAAATACTTAGTAATTATGAATCCATGCAGATGTCTCGCATTCTTGGATATATGGCTAATATCTGTGGGATACATCAGATTGTCTATCGTTAGCACAATTTATACAAATTGAACGTCAACAACAGCTTCAACATTTGGCTGTTTTTAATTAAAGAAAGATGTTTCCCATGTTCCTCATATTCTTTATCTAGTTAAAAAAAAACAGAATTTGAAGCCTCAGCTTTATCCTGCCCACAAGCTATTTTAGTCACCAATCTTGAAATATTAATGCTCATCTTAATTTCATCGGGGGTAGTGGTATTGTCACCGGACTAATCCAGAGACCCAGGGTAATGGAGGCAAATCTCAATCCACCATGGCAGATGGTGCAATTTAAATTAAATTAATATAAATTTGGAATTAAAAGTCCAATGGTGGCCAGGAAACCATTTGTTGATTGTTGTAAAACACATGTTCATTAGAGAAGGTACTCTGCCACCTGACCTCCAGTTCCACATACAGTGGTGACTCCAAATGTCCTCTAAACTGGCCTAGAAAGCTGCTCAGTTGCATCAAACCACTAGAAAGTCGATAAGGAATGAAATTGGACAGACCACCCGGCATTATGGGCAGCAGGGTAGCATGGTGGTTAGCATAAATGCTTCACAGCTCCAGGGTCCCAGGTTCGATTCCCGGTTGGGTCACTGTCTGTGTGGAGTCTGCACGTCCTCCCCCTGTGTGCGTGGGTTTCCTCCGGGTGCTCCGGTTTCCTCCCACAGTCCAAAGATGTGCGGGTTAGGTGGATTGGCCGTGATAAATTGCCCGTAGTGTCCTAATAAAAGTAAGGTTAAGGGGGGGGGTTGTTGGGTTACGGGTATAGGGTGGATACGTGGGTTTGAGTAGGGTGATCATGGCTCGGCACAACATTGAGGGCCGAAGGGCCTGTTCTGTGCTGTACTGTTCTATCTATTAATCTAGGCACCTTAAACGTCAGTCAAATTTAGCCCATGTGACTCTGCAAAGTCTACCTTGTGGAGATTATGGGGGCTTATGCAAAAATTGTGAGAGTTGTCTCAGACAAGTCAAACAACAGTCTGATGTAGTCATACTCACATAATCATACCATACAGATAGACCTAGACACAAACATCACCATTGGATTGGATTTGTTTATTGTCACGTGTACCGACGTACAGTGAAAAGTATTTTTCTGCGAACAGCTCAAACAGATCATTTAGTACATGAAAAGAAAAGAAAATACATAATAGGACAACACAAGGTACACAATGTAAATACATAGACACCGGCATTGGGTGAAGCGTACAGGAGTGTAGTATTAATCAGGTCAGTCCATAAGACCTCCATAAGACAGGACTTAGTGTCCGCAAGGACTGTGTGTATGGTGGTCATTCGTACCGAGGGTCGTTTAGGAGTCTGGTAACAGCGTGGAAGAAGCTGTTTTTGAGTCTGTTCGTGCGTGTTCTCAGACTATTGTATCACGTGCTCGATGGAAGAAGTTGGAAGAGTGAATAAGCCAGGGGAGGGGTCTTTGATTATGCTGCCTGCTTTTCTCAGGCAGCGGGAGGTGTAAATAGAGTCAATGGATGGGAGGTAGGTTTGTGTGGACTGGGTTGTGTTCACGACTCTTTGAAGTTTCTTGCGGTCTTGGGTCGAGCAGTTGCCATATCAAGCTGTGATGTCGCCAGATAGGATGCTTTCTATGGTGCACCTGTAAAAGTTGGTGAGAGTCAGTGTGGACATGCCCAATGTCCTGAGCAAGCATAGGCACTGTGGTGCTTTCTTGGTGGTAGAGTTGACGTGCGTGGACCAGGACAGGTTTTTGGTGATGTGCACACCTAGGAATTTGAAGCGGTCAACCATCTCCACCTCGGCCCCTGGGTGTGTCCTGTCCCACCAGCAGGACAGACCCAGTAGAGGTGACAGCACTGTGGTATACAGCAACACATACCCCAGCTGATGAATAATTACTACTCCATGTTGAACACCACTTGGAGGAAACACCAATGGTAGTAAGGGAACAAAATGCACTCTGGATTGGGCACTTCAATGTCCCAAGACTAAGTGACCCAACAACTTAGAATGTGTCTGTGGCAGATTGCGAGGGAATCAACAATATACCTGACCGCATCCTCACCAACCTGCCTGCCGCAGATTAATCCATCCACGACAGTGGCGGTACAAATGACCACCATACACACAGTCCTTGCGGACACTAAGTCCTGTCTTCACAATGAGGCTCTCTCCATCATGTTGTATGGCACTACCACCATGCTGAACGGGACAGATTTCGAACAAATATTGCCACTCAAGATTGGGCACCAAGAGGCGCTGTAGGCCATCAGCAACAGCAGAACTGTACTCAACTGCAATCTGTAACCTCATGGCTTGGCCTATTACCCACTCTACCATTACCACTAATCCTGGAGAATCAACCCTGGTTCAATGCAGAGTGCAGGAGGGCTTGCCAGGAGCAGCACCAGGCATACCGAGGTGTCAGCCTGGTGAAGCTACAACACAGGACTACTTGCGTGCCAAACAGCATTAGCAGCAAGTGATGGACAGAGCTAAATGATCCCACAACCAATGGATCACATCTAAGATCTACAGTACTGCATATCCAGTTGTGAATGAACAATTAAACAACTCACTGGAAAGGGCGGTATGGTGGCACGATGGTTAGCACTGATGCTTCACGGCATTGAGGACCTGGGTTCGATCCTGGCCACTGTCACTGTGGAGTTTGCACATTCTTCCCCCAATCCGAGTGGGTCTCACCCCCACAAACCCGAAGATGTGCAGGGTAGGTAGATTGGCCATGCAAAATTGGTGCTTGATTGGAAAAAAAGAATTGCATACTCTAAATTTATATTTAAAAACACAATTCGCTGGAGGAGGATGAGACTCCACAAATATCCCCATCCGTAATGATGGGAGTCCAGCACATCAGTGCAAAGGATAAGGCTGCTGCATTTGCAACAAACTTCAGCCAGACGTGTTTAGTGGATGATACATCTCAGCCTCCTCCAGGGGCTCCAGTATCACAGATGTCAATCTTCAGCCAATTCGATTCACTCCAGGTGATGTCAAGAAATGGCTGAATGCACTGGATGCTGCCAAGGCTGTGGGCCGTGATGTATTCTGGCAATAGTATCGAAGACGTGTGCTCCTCAACCAGTTGCTCCACTAGCCAAGCTGTTCCAGTACAGCTACAACACCGGCATTTACCCGACAAATTGGAATATTCTCCAGGTACGTCATGCACACAAAAAGTAGGACAAATCAGACTCGGCCAATTACCGCTCCATTGCCATCCCATCATCCTACTCCCGATCTTTGGTAAAGTGATGGAAGGAGTCATCAACAGTGCTATCAAGTGGCACTTACTCAGCAATAACCTTCTCACTGACACTAAGTGGTCTCTGAGAGCTTTCCACCTAGTCCCACCCCCTTGCCTTATCCCCAGATAGCAAACTAATTCCTTTTCGAATCCACGATCGAACCTGCCTCTGCCACCCTCTCAGAAGTTCATTCCCAGACTCCATCCATGCTCGCGGTGATAGAATTCTTCAGTTCAACATTGTAAAAGGAAGGTGATTGTGACTGTCGGAGGTCAGTCATTTCAGTTCTAGGGCATTACTGCAAGACATCCTCAGGGTAGTGCCAGAGGCCCAATCATCAGTTACTTCATCATTGACCTCCAGTCATAAGGTCAGAGGTGGGGATGTTCACTGGTGATTGCACAATGTCAGTAGCATTCATGACTCCTCATGATACTGAAGCATTCCATGTCCAAATGTAGCAAGATCTGGCCAATATCCAGGCTTGGGCTGACAAGTGGAAATAACATTTGTGCCAGATAAGTGCCAGGCAATAACCACCGCCAACAAGAGATGATCTAACCGTCTCCCCTTGACATTCAATGGCATTATCGTCACTAGGGGATGACAGCTGGCCAGAAACTGAACTGGATTAGCCATAAAAATACTGTGGCCAGAACAGCAGGCTTGGAATCCTGCGGCGAGTAATTCACCTCCCAACTCCTCAAGCTGGTCTACCACCTACAAGGCACAAGTCAGGAGTGTGATGGCATACTCTTCGCTTTCCTGGATGAATGCAGCTCCAACATCACTCAAGAAGCACGGTGCCATTAGGTCAAAGCAAGCCTCTTGACTGGCATTCCAACCACAAATATTTACTCCACCCACCACTGATCCACATTGGCAGCAATGAGTACCACTTGCATGATGCACCGCAGGCACCTTAGGCAGCACCTGAAAATGAAAATCGCTTATTGTCACGAGTAGGCTTCAATGAAGTTACTGTGAAAAGCCCCTAGTCGCCACATTCCGGCGCCTGTCCGGGGAGGCTTGTACGGGAAATCCAAATCCACGACCTCTATCGCCCAGAAAGACAAGTGTAGAAGATATTTGGAAATGCCACAACCTGCAAGTTCCCCTCCAAACACCATCCTGACTTGAAAATACATTGCCGTTCCTTTGTTGCTTGGTCAACATCCTCTAACTCCCTTCCTAATAGCACTGTGGGTGTACCTACAACACATGGACTGCTGTGATCCAAGGCAGTTCACCATCACCGTCTCAAGGGAAATTAAGGACGGGCAATAACAATCTTGTGCTACAATTTATGTAGCATAAGATGTACTTGGGTAATCCTAAAGTCTATAGAATCTAATTAGTTACTTTAAACACAGTGACTATTGTTATGATGGCAAATTTATTTATGTGCACATTGGAAGTAGTTCCTTAGCTCGTGTCTTTCCTATTTTAAACAGTTTTCATTCAAATCTCTGCTGCTAAATGCCAGTGCTAATACCTTGTAGATTTCTCCAATCTTTCTGGTTGACATAAAATGTATCCAATAGCTCTTTGACACGTCAGGCTACAGGCTGTTGTCACTAAACAAAGATTTACATAGAACATTACTGAATTTTAATGGAAACCATTGGAAGATTAATTGGAATAAATAGGTACGTTTAGTACACGGAAATAATCTATTCTGGCGTTTTTCAATTTCGGAATGTAGCTTTATGGCTTTTAAGGCATCCAAAGATGGATCAGAGCTCTGCGAGTGTGTGGGGTTCAGGAGGTGCGGTCAGTCAGAGTTTGAGAGGCCGAGGTGGAAAGGGAATTTGTGGGTGTCTTGTGTTGGGCCCAGAGAGGAGGGACCCAGAACGAGCTTCTGCACTGAAACCTGCCTGCTGGCTGCTTGCCCATGGGCCTCTCCTGTTATTGGCATAGTCCTGGCGACTGCAGGATGAGGCCAGTTCAATTGGCCCACTGGCAGGAGGCCTGCCAGTCGCCACCCCCGCTGATGGTAAAATTGCGGTAGAGGAAAGGTTGGGCAGGTAAGCAGTGAGTAGCCTGTTCACTAGGTTTAAAGGAGCCACCCACCTTCAAACCTGACGCCGTGGGAGTGTTAAATTCAGAGAGTTGTGAGGCTGCGGAATGCAATACTGGAGTTAATGAATGAAGTGGAGACCACAGCAACAAGAATCGGTAAAAAAAAGGTGGGAAGAAAAGGGATAAAGAATAAGAAAAAAATACTGCGGAAGCTCGAAATCTGAAATAAAAACGAAATGCAGGAAAAGCTCAGCAGGTTTGGCAGCATCCGTGGAAGGAGAAACAGAAGTCCATATGGCTCAAGTCCATATGGCTCTTCTTCCAAGGATATTTTGTTGGTATACGGTATTAGGTTACTGCTTTTTTGGTGGATAAACATCAACACAGCTGGGTTCTATGTTGTAATTTCTAATTAAAAGCCATTGCTCATAAAAATAGTAAAAGGTTGATGTTAAGCACGAGAGAAAAATAAATACATATGCACTGCAATCAGTTCGAGCAGTAACAGTAGAACAGATTAATATCCGACATGCTTAGTGAAGAAAACAGCAGAGAATTTATCAAAATCTAATTTAAAAATATAATGACTGGCAGCAATCTAAGAGTCTGTTATAAGCTTTGTGGACAATTATACAAATATTAATACAAATTTACTGTGAGAGCTGCTGTCATTTAAATCATAGAATTTACAGTGCAGAAGAAGGCCATTCAGCCCATAGGGTCTGCACCAGCCCCTGGAAAGAGCACCCCATCAAAGGCCCACAGCTCCACCCTATCCCCATAACCCATTAACCCCACCCAACTTTTTTAGATACTAAGGGGCAATTTATCATGGCCAATCCACCTAACCTGCACATCTTTGGATTGTGGAAGGAAACCGGAGCACCCGGAGGAAACCCACGAAGACACGGGGAGAGCGTGCAGACAGTTACCCAAGCTGGGAATCAAATCTGGGACCCTGGAGCTGTGAAGCAACAGTGTTAACTACTGTGCTACCGTGCCGCCAAGACCAGGGAGTCTGTCTGCCCTCTCAGATGGATGCAAGGTATTCAATGGCCCGATTCAGGGATAGGGTGGGGAGAGGGCCTAGGTAGGGTGCGCTTTCAAACGATTATTGCAGACTCGAAGGGCTGAATTGTCTCCTTCTGCGCTGTAGGAATTCTATGGTTCTAAGAGTGACTACACGTCAAAAGTACCATACTTCATTGACTGTAAAGTGCTTTGCAGTATCCAGAAATTATGAAAAACACCATGGTAATGAGCTCCATATTTTAAATTTGTCTAGAATCCCTTTAATTTAAAGTGAAACTATCTAGAATTATGCTCAGGCAGATTTAATTGGAATTCCTGACCATGAGGTCATTAGGCCTCTGAGCAATTAATCTGACCCTCGGGTTCCCACAAGGTTCAGAAAAGAGGCAAATCCATGAACTGGACTATGATTTAATGTTGCTGGGAGTTGATAGAAAGGACGAATTGCACCTAACTGAATTTTGAATTTCAGCCTGGGTTGTGGTGTGCAGAACCTCCAGACACAAAATTCTTGTTGAGCGAAAAGCAGATGATACTGCAAGTAACCTAGGAAGGCTTCTCAAGCAGTCCATTTCTACTCAGAAGAAACAGGTTGGGCTTGAGAGTTAGTGAATGGTGAAGCTGTGAATGGGGGATGCATCAGGAAGGAAGTCTTTTTTTATAAATTTAGAGTAGCCAATTTGTTTTTTCCAATTAAGGGGCAATTTAGCGTGATCAATCCACCTACCCTGCACATCTCTGGATTGTGGGAGCGAAACTCACGCAAACACGGAGAGAATGTGCAAACTCCACACGGACAGTGATCCAGGGCCGGGATCGAACCTGGGACCTTGGCGCCGTGAGGCAGCAATGCTAACCACTGAGCCACCGTGCTGTCCTAGGGAGGAAGTCTTGGGCAGCTAAGACCAAAGAGAAGAGAAGACCAAAAAGATAGATTCTGTGAACGGAGCAGTGAACTTCTGGAAGGGCATCTCTTTTAAAGGCCCGTAGAAATCAGTTACGGTAAAACTATGGTCTGACAGGATTATAAACCTATTAAAGGAACTGAATCTCCAGCTGAGAAACAGAGTTGTGGATATGATCGCTGAAATATATGCCGCAACTACTGAGGAGAGTGGGGGCAGGAAGAGCATAGAGAATACTTATCTTTGTTGTACTAACTATTTAAAGTGAAATTTATTGTTTCTATTGAAATGACATCTGTATCTTAATGCAGGGTGTTTCAAAGTGCTGGTCGCGACCCACGGGTGGATTGTGGATGGGTGTCAGAAGAGCTGCGCAGTTGAGGGTCCCGGCAGTGTTCCCGAAAGATCCCGGTGATATTACTGAAGATTAAGGCTCTACAATTTTCAGCACACCTAGCAGAGCTGTTTAAACAGCTAAAACATTGTTAACTACCCGGAACTGTGAACTGCGATGCATACATACCAGAGAGAAAGTAAACCCTGTTTGTTAGTGGCTTGAGCCAGTTGTGCAGTCTTGTTACAAAGATCTGTGATTTGTATCACTTCGGGTTCTGTTTCTACTCACATCGCTGAGTAATACTGCAGTCTCTTTGGTTTCAGAAGCATAGGATTAAGATTATTTTTGTGATACTGATACATGGCTAGATACTTGGGGGCAACGGATTCATTTCCCTTTTACTTTACTGAAGGGCACTTCTGGTGCCAGCGAACAAAAAAAATCTTAATTTTAAATCCACAGCCTTACCATAAATAAACTATTGTGAATCTGAACAACGCTGAACATCATAAAGTGGGTGGTAGAATGACTGATAGTTATTATGGGGCAGGAAGATTTTGAAGCACTCCATGGTTGGTATTATCAAAAGGGAGCATCCTAACTTCCGTCTCTCTATGTCTACGTCACTACTTCTCAATATCTCTGTGTCAATCTCCCTACATACCATTGTAACTCTAATTCCACTCTGATATACCAGAGGCTGAAGTAATTGAGAAAGATATGATGTTGGTGGAAGAAAAACAAAACTGGAGGACAGAGACACACAGAAAATTGAAAGTTATTGGGGAACTGGGAAAAAAAAGAGGGGCAAATAAGGAGGATGGGGGGTTGATGCAGCCGGGCCAGGATTCCTTCTTCCTGTCTCACCCAGCCTAAGGGAGGATGCAAAGCCCTTGGTGTGAGACCGTGAGGACAAAGATGGCTCACCTGTCACATTGAAGGTAAGTGAGCGTGGCATGGCTCCCGAAGGTCGGCCAGTTTGCAAAAGTGAGTCACGGAAAATAAAGTTTGAAAAACACTGGGCGGGATACTCCGACCCCCTGCTGGGTCGGAGAATCCCAGGGGCTGCGCCCGAATTGCGCCACGCCGCTCCGACACCAGTACGCGATTCTCTGCAGAGCGAAGAATCGGCGCCATTGGCGCTGGCGTGGTAGGTGCAGCGCCGGTTGGGGGCCCTCGATTCTCCGGCCTGAATGCGGCGAGCAGACGGAGCAAAAAAAACCCGAGTCCCGCCGGCGCTGTTCTACCATGCTGTGAGCCGGCGGGACCTCGGCATTGAAGAGTCCGGGGGCAGCCTGTGAGAGGGGGTGGGGGATCTGCCACCAGGGGGGCCTCCGTTGTGGCCTGGCCTGCGATCAGGGCCCACCGATCGGCGGGCCGGCCTCTCGGGCTGGGGCCTCCTTTCTTCCGCGCCGGCTCCTGTAGCCCTAAGCCATTTGCCGTCGGGGCCGGCGCGGAGAAGAAAGCCACTGCGCATGTGTGCGCTGGCGCCGGTGCCACTGCGCATGTGCAAGTTGCCATGGCGTATGCGCGAACCCCACGGCGCCCAGTTGACGCCGGGGTCAGCAGTTGGAGCGGCGTGGGCCGCTCCAGCGCCGTGCTGGCCCCCTGTGGCCCAGAGAATAGGGCGCCGGAAGGCCTGTTGACGCCGGAGTAAAACACTCCTGTTTTTACGCCGGTGTCAACACTTAGCCGCCCGATGGGAGAATCCCGCCCAATGACTTAATGCAGGCTTAACTTTACATTGATTTTGTGTTTGACTGTTACAGTGAAAGTATAAAAAAGTGAAATCTTGTCCTTTGCATCAGAATTACTTGTGTATTCCTTTCTTATAAGGTTATTGGTCTGTTTGGGGATCACAACACTATATTAATGCAAGCTTTTCTTTTCACAAAATTGATGCTGTTGCAAATGTAATTGTAATTCATTAGTTTCATGCCCAACAAGTGCAAAGTCTTTATCAATAATAATACCTGATCAGAGAATCTTACCTGCATTTTCTGGAAACCATGGTTCTATGCCAACTCCATGATCTGAAGGTGAAGTTAGATGGGCAGGATCCCGGAGGTAGATCCCACGTTGGTTGCCAACAGCAATGCCGAATCCCAAATTACTGCTACTTATAGATGAATTTTGTATGAGGTAGTCATAAGCCTTATCAACCTAACAAGAAAATAAGTTTCATATACTGTTCAGATATTTTATAAAAGTAGTATTAAGTCTAATAATATTACCAAGGACACTGATTTAAAAGCAGCTCGGACAATTCTAGGATTTGTAAGAACCGGGGATGTGGTCTGGGTCCTGGCAGTACAGGGATAAGGGCTGACTAATGTATGAACCTGTAACCACAATTCAGTTTTGCTCTCTCCAGTTCAGTCAAGGGCAGCACGGTGGAATAGTGGTTAGCAGTGCTGCCTCACAGCCCCAAGGACATGGATTTAATACCAACCTTGGGTGGCTGTGTGGAGTTTGCACATTCTCGGCGTGTATGTGTGGGTTTCCTCCAGGTGCTCTGGTTTTCACCCATAGTCCAAAGATGTGCAGGTTAGGTGGGTTGGCCATGCTAAATTGCCCTTAAGTGTCCAAAGGTTTGGTGGGGATATGATGTTACAGAGATAGGGCAGGAGACTGGGCCTACACAGGGTGCTCTTTCAGAGAGTCTGTGCAGACTCGATGGGCCGAATGGCCTCCTTCTGCAATTTAGGGATTCTACAATTCTTTAAAGCAGTGCAGACTTGTCAGATCTTGTCTTTAAAGTAGTATCACAACATCTGTCTTCCTCAAAAAACATCTCTGTAAAGCAAGCATTCCTATGTACCATTGATGGTTACAGTGGGTTGAGAGCTGAGATTATTTTTCTTTGTTGTTTAAGTGGGAATAATGATAACAATTAAGGGTATTGTATTCACTGTATTGAGTAGCATTGTTTAAGGGGTCATTGTAAGTTATTTTCTAGTGTGATGTTACAGATTTTAATACTGTGTTCCTAATAAAGTTTGTTTTAATATACCATATCCCGGCTTGGGTCTTTGGCTGTGTGGAGTCTGCATGTTCTCCCAGTGTATGCGTGGGTTTCCTCCGGGTGCTCCGGTTTCCTCCCACAGTGCAAAGATGTGCAGGTTAGGTGGATTGGCCATGCTAAATTGCCCTTAGTGTCCAAAAGTGCCCTTAGTGTAGGGTGGGGTTACAGGGATGGGATGGAGGTGTGGGCTTGGGTAGGGTGCCCTTTCCAAGAACCGGTGCAGACTCAATGGGCCGAATGGCCTCCTTCTGCATTGTAACTTCTATGATACCCCTATTTATTCATGTAATCACTCCCGCAGTGAAGTATCCTATCCTCACAGTTTTACAAAAGTAAAATAAAATACTGGGTTTCTGTCTAGTATCCTAGCCACTGTTGGGATCTGGTCTGGGATTATAACGTACCCAAGGTCGGAATCAAATCCAGATCCCTGACATTGTGATGCAGCAGTGCTAACCACTGAAATTAAACAGATGAAAGGAACAGCATGGGTATGAGAGAGATGGCACGGAAAAAGGGATTAAAATGAGATGGAGATTTAATGTACTATGGTAACCGGGCATGGCCTAGTTTTAGGCCCGATTAAATTGGATATTTTACATTAACGAATTGGGCACTTTATATCAAACTGCAGTCAAACCTCAGGCAGGCTTATGGGAATTTGGACTTGACCAAATGTCAAATACACAACACACAGACAAACTGCCAGAACGTGTCTGGGCCTGTCCTGTCACTCACCCATCAGAAGATCATCGATTCGATTGTTATGCATCAAATTTGTTTTGCGTAGTCCAGATCAAGCCAGACTCTTGGAAACTCAGAGTTCCCGCCATTACCTTATATGGCAACAAGATATGTGCAAACTACACCTGTGGGGTGGGCCCCCCGGTGTCCTGTCAAGTGGTCATCACCGAATTCATTGGCTATTGGGATCCATTCCCGAGGCATCATTGGTATAAAGCCAGAGAAGCTTCGAGAAAGACGTGAATGGAGGGGAATAAAGGTAGAGATCCAAGACCCCAGAGGAAGAAAGAGTCGGCAGGTGACCGTGACCATCCAGAAGACCGACGAGCAAACAAAGCTGCCAACAAGACTCACCTTCGTGACGACGGACCAGAGGGACTCGGGAATTGGACATTTGGTTTGATCAAGCCACCTTTACGTATGGTATAACTGAATCTTGGGCGATGTAAATACTTAAGAAAGAATTGTAAAGTCAACAGGGAAATGTGCAGAATGTCATCCCAATTGAATGCAAGAAAGTCAAGTGAATATGTAACTCAACTCCATGTTCTGTAATGTTTATTAGAGATTTTATGAATAAAGTATATTTTTTGTAAAAAAAATCTCTAGAGTGAGGCCATGTTCTTTGGTAACTGGGCCGACCGGTCCCTTGTCCCTTCATCGTCAAGGTGCTGGGGATATGGTTCGGAGCAGCTGGGGCACATACCAAAAACTGGGAGGAGCGCATCGCCAAGCTAAGACAGAAACTGGGCTAGTGGGAGCAACGCTCCCTCTCCATTGCGGCCAAAACCCTGTTCATCAGGTGTGAGGTACTCTCGGTGTTGCTGTACGTGGCGCAGGTCTGGCCCATTACCCGACCCTACGCCGCGGCAGTCATCCGAGCCATCTTTAAGTTCATCTGGAAACCAAAGATGGACTGTGTCCGAAGGGACACCATGTACAAATCTTTGGATAAGGGAGGGAGAAACGTACCCAACGTCTCCCTCATCCTGATGGCCACCTTTGTGTGCAGCTGCATCAAGCTGTGTGTGGATCCCCAGAATGCAAACACCAAGTGTCACTACATACTGAGGTTCTACCTGTCCCCGGTGTTACGAAGGATGGGCCTGGCCTCATTGCCGTGGAACGCTCCAAGTAGTTGGACCGTACCATATCACCTGTCCCTCGTGGAAATTGTTTTTCAGAAAAATACTTTTGACCACAAGGCAATGAAGCAGTGGTCAGCACGCAATGTCCTCGAGACCCTTAGAGAAAAGGAGACTGTGGAGGATGTTGGATGGTTCCCTGAGCAGACTGTCAGAGTCATCTGGCAGAACGCTTCATCACCAGAACTGTCAAACAAGCACCAAGACCTAGCTTGGCTGGTGGTAAGAAGGGCCCTCCCTGTCAGATTCTTCATGTACACCCGAAGGCTCAGCGCAGTCGCACACTGCCCTTGGAGTGGCTGCGGGGGAGGTGAGACGGTCACCCACCTCTTTGTGGAATGTGCCTTTGCAAAGAAGGTCTGGGGAGAGATGCAGTGGTATTTGTCAAGGTTCATCCCGAGCAGCTCTGTGACACAGGACTCTGTGCTCTACGGACTGTTTCCAGGGACACACACCGAGAGATACATCAACTGCTGCTGGAAGGTCATCAACTCGGTGAAAGACGCTCTTTGGTCTGCCCGAAACTTGCTGATCTTCCAGTGCAAAGAACTGTCCTCGTTGCAGACTGGCACATTCCAAGGTCCAGGACTACATGCTGAGGGATGCACTCAAGCTTGGGGCAGCTGCCGCCAAGGCGCAATGGGGAAAAGGCCACTGTGTAAGATCTCCCAGCAAACGTACACCGAGGGGCTGGTAACCGTGTAAAACCCCTTGGTCTGGGTCATTAACACTCCAATGTACAAAAGCATTGAAAGAAACATGACGATGTGAATACTTAATAAATAATTTTAAAGTGAGCAGGGAAATGTGTGGAATGTCATCCCAATTGAACGCAAGAAAGTCAAGTCAATATGTAACTTTGATGGAAATGTACAGTCATAACAATTCAAAATGTTCTGTAATGTTTATTAGAGATTTTTATGAATAAAGTATATTTTTGGGAAAAAAAATCTCTTGTATTTTATTAGCCTTTTGGCTCAGATCTGGTATGTCTCTCTTGTGGGGACCATGAATTGGATTCAATTTGAATTGGTTTTTGCAGCAGGCAAGGAGCTGGATTAGGGGTTTGCCCCTGACCACACTCTGAGCCCTGGCTTTGTAACTCATAAAAAGTATTTTTTTTAAAAACTCTTCTATTTTATGTTGGTTAATTTAAGGGTTAAATATTGTGTTTGTTCAACAAAGTTGGCTTTATTTCATACTTGTGTTGTCGTTTGTTCTCCTCATCATTTAAGACATCTGGGTAAAACCTTTGAGTGAACAGATTGGTCGAAGTATCTGAATTGGGCAGATACAACAGTACAATTGCAATAAAGATATTAATTTCACTGCAAATATTTTGCGAGTCTCTCTGTTAGTTATTTCATATTTCAGTCAGAGGGGAAAACTATTTATTTATTTCACAAAAATGATGTTAATTTTGTGCTACTTAAAAGGTTAGTTTAGCAATCAACAGTCCACTGACAAATACTTGAAAATGTGCTTCACTATTAAAATAGTTTGACAGTATTTTGTTATCACTGAAATTTACATAGTATTACACTTGGAAATGGTAGTGAAGTAGCGGTATCAGAGTATTAAAATGGTATTTGAAAACTGCGTAAAGTATTGTTCATTGCCACTTAGTTTAAGTCTACCTTATTCATCTGGATTGTTTTCTTTCATTTTAGTAATATTCAAAATAAAAGCTGATGTTTTGTTGATTCCCTCTGAATGTAGCCAAGTTTTTGGCCTTTTCTTTCGGTTTTGACAGACAGAAAATAAATTCTTGAATTTATATAGTGCCTTCCGTGACATAGGCACTTTACAGCCACTGGAGTACATTTGAAGTGTAGTCACTGTTGTAGTGTACGAAACCCGGCAAATAATGTGTGGGAAACAACAATGTTATAATGACCTGGTAATTGGCTTTTGTTAAAAATAAAAATTATATATTGACCAAAGAATAGAAGATTTTGTTTGTATGTAAAACATCTAAATTATAATTTTCCAGCCAAAGAAAAGAAAGATGTATGCAAAACTACCTGTTGACAGAACGTTCGCACAGATTCCTGATGTAGTTCTCCTTCTACTAAAAATAAATGCATTTGGCCGCATGTTTGCTGAAGCTTGCAGCGTCAACGGGGAATGAACAGGCAAAGCTGCGTATAGTCCCATTTTGAACAAGAGGAGCTCCGCTCGCCAGAAGTCCTCAGTGTAGCGAGAGTTCGGGACGCCATTTTTAAATGGCATCCCAATCTCCGAGGCCCCCAACATCCACCCCCAGCCCAACACACAATGGGAGGGTCCCCAGCCCCCGTGCACTCCCCTCAACATCCGCACAGGGCACTCCCGGCCCAATTGGACCCTTGCCAAAAAAAAAATGCCAGCTTGGCATCTTGGTAGTGCCCACCTGGCACCTTTGCAGTGCCCCTGCCAGCCTGGCAATGCCACCAGGGCACCTTGGCACTGCCAGGCTATCACCAGCAGTGCCAGGGTACCACCCTACCCAAAAGGCAAGCACCTGGGGGCCTCTGATCCCATGGGAGACCCCCACGAGTATTGTTCCATCTGGTCCCTGTTTCTGGAGAGCAGTACTGAATGGCACTCGCCCAATGTCTCTGAGGTGAAGACAGTAAGAAGTCTTCCAACACCAGGTTAAAGTCCAACAGGTTTGTTTCAAACACTAGCTTTTGGAGCACTGCTCCTTCCTCAGGTGAAACAAACCTGTTGGACTTTAATCTGGTGTTATAAGACTTCTTACTGTGCTCACTCCAGTCCAACGCCGGCATCTCCACATCTGAGGTGAAAGGGATAGATCCTACACCTCGGGTACCTCGGGAATCTGCACATTAAAGTGAGACTAGCTGTCTCACTTTAATATGTAGATTTGCTAAAATGTGATCAATGGGCGGGATGTATATTGCAACATCTTGCGTGATTGTGTTAGATCTTACAAGCCGTTGCGAGCCAGGTGGATGGGGAAGCGGTATCTCCCCGGGCCCTTTGGCCACGCTGCACCGTGGCAAGTTGCTTTTCGGATGCAGTTGTGGCAGTTAAATTGCGCCCATTATGTTGCGTCTAACAGTACACCATTTAGCCTGCAGAGCTCAAATTAATTAACATACTTTTGACAGTCGTGTTAATTTTACTTTCTTCAAACTACCATGCAGTACGCCTAGTTAAAAAAAACCTATGCAATATTAAAAACATACCTGAATTACACCATGTCCTTGTGCAAATACTTCAATATCGTCAACCTTCAGGGCAGTGTTTTCAAGTGCTCGCCGAATGAAATGAACTGTGTACTGAACACCGTTGACCTTAAGACCTGTAAATTATAAAACATGTTACTCTCCAGAATGCCTGATGGTGAAGGATAAATCAACACACCATATTTACACACTTTTATAAGTATTTATTCACAAATATACACATCACAATATGTACCTCCTCAAATTAAAGACAAGTGATTCCCTACTTAATGCTCAAAACTTGCATCAAGTTACACTTAAATAATTTACAATGACCTAAAATAAGTAAAATATATAGAGCGTGATTTAATGGAAATGGAACAGAGTCCCCTATTTGCGCCGACAATTACCTCGCCATTAAGCGGGAGTCTGTTGCATTTCTGGGCTCGGGGCGACATGTCCTGCCGAGGTCGCACTTGGTCCTTTTTCCTGAAGTAGCTCCGCCATTTTTAAATGGCACTCTGATCTCTAGCCCCCACCAAGGCCTCTGGACCTCCTCCAACTCCCCAATTCACCAACAAAGGGGTCATCGAGCTCCCCTCACCTAGTAAAAGCAGGGCACCCCTCGGGCCCGATCCCCAGCATTGGCATGCTCCTGACAGCCTGGCTGTGCAACCTGGCAGTGCAAGAGAGGCAACCGGGTAGCACTGCCGGTGTGCATGGATGGCACTGCCAGGGTGCCAGGCTCGCAATGTCCCAGTGGCAACAGGGGTGCCAGGGTACCACACTGTCCAGAGCCCAACACCATGGGTTCGCGATCGTCTGGGATCGCCAACATGGCACCCTGGCTGTGACAACCTGGCAGTGCTAACCTGGTACCCGGGAACAGATGCCACTGCCAGGGTGCCAGGCTAGCAGTGCCAAGGTGCCAGAGGGAGTCCCAGGGTACTCCCCTGTCTTATCGCTGACCACCCATGAGCCTCTAATGGCCTGAGAGACCTCCCCCACCCCGAGTTGCCATCATGCCTGGTCCACATTTGTAGACATCAGTGTCAATCGCAGGCACGACAGTTGATTCCCGGGCTCCGGGTGAAAGCAGCGTCCAGGTGCTCAGCTCATTTAATTATCATTATCTAGATCACACCCAGTGAGGGCGACGGAGCCAGTCAAGTGACTTACGATCGCCCCGGCGAAGAGGTTCTCCTGGTAATCTCCCTTTGCGCCCAGCGCAACATGGTGGCTGAATCGTGCCGCGAAAAATTGAGGGAAGTAATTTCAGACGTAGTTATAGAAAGATGACATTAGTACACATGGAAGCAGGCCCCCTGTCAGCATGTAGATAAGGTGGAGAAAGGGTTGAGAATGGATCCTTGATGGACTCTGGATGCAATGGGGGAGAGGTGTGAAGTAAGGCCAAAAAACTGAGATGCCGGTGTTATATTCAAACTGGCAGCTGTGGAAGTATGCAAGACCAATTCCACAGAGTGAATAAAGAGGAATTGAAGAAGGATAACAAGGCTGGCTCAAACCCTGTAAAGAGTTGAAGAGGACGAGGAGGGACAATACATTAAAGTTACAGTCAATGAGAATGTTGGCCATGACTTTACTTGGGCCAATTTCCTACCGGGGAATGACAGAAACACGACTGGAGATGTTTGAATAAAGAGTAACGATACAAATGGAAAACAAATAATAACATGATGAAGGATCTTAATGACAAAAGGGAGGTTGGAGAAAGAGTAGCAGGTGCTGAAGGTGGAATGGTTGTGAGTGATGATCTTGTATCTGACTTGGCAGTGCCGGATATTGAAATGAAATGAAATGAAAATCGCTCATTGTCACAAGTAGGCTTCAAATGAAGTTACTGTGAAAAGCCCCTAGTCGCCACATCCCGGCGCCTGTTCGGGGAGGCTGGTACGGGAGCCATATTGATGATCAATGAAAATAAGAGTATTCCATTCTTCGCGCTAACATACTATAACCTCATACAATTTAATAAGAAAATTATTTCACACTTAATAATGATATCCAAAATATTTCTAAGTTTAATTTTGGCGTGTTTGGTGGGGTGTTTCTTGCTGGCTTTTTAGGTGAGATCCACATCATTATTCAACCACATTTAGTCATTTTTTGGGGGCTTTCTCCCCGGTCAAGCCCACGCTTAGAAATGTTTTCAATACTGGGGAGCTGAGCTCGCCAGTGAGGCGAGCAGCCATTTTGAAAGGTGCCCTGATCTCTAAGTGAGGTTGAGGGTTTCCCACATCCCCCACCCATGGGCAATGTCACCCCCACACACATAGGCATTACCCCACACCACTCCAAATGAGGATGCCCTGCTATGGGATTGTTGAGGAACCCCCTTTTCGGGCCTCCCCATTCCCCATTCACCCCTCCCAGGACCCTTACCCTTAACCCCATAACCTTTATGAGACCCCTTCATATCTGCCCTTCCCCTCCCCCATATCTACAGTTCACCCTCTGATGTTAGTTTCTCTGCTGTTTGACCTTTCACATCTTTTGTTCTCTCTGGGGATTGCCATTAGCACTCTTTCCTCTTGGTCTCTGTGGCCATTAGCACACGGTTTCCTTGGGTTTCTGTGGCTATGACATCTTTCATTCTCACTCCACAGTATAAATATTTCCCACTTTCTCTGTCTGTTAGCTTTCACAAAAGAGTCATCAGACTCGAAACGTTAGCTCTTTTCTCTCCCTACAGATGCTGCCAGACCTGCTGAGATTTTCCAGCATTTTCTCTTTCGTTAGAAATAATAAGAGTTGTGGCACTAGCATTTACTTTTCTGTTTTGGAATAGCTGAAGCCGATGAACTAAAAGGTTTTTTAGAATTAGCAGCAAATGTACCATCAACAAGACATATCACCAAGCCTCCTTTGAAGGCATCTTCCAAACAGAAACTCTTTGCCTTCCAGAAAGATAAAGGTGGCAGATGCATAGGAACATCGCCTGCAAATTCCCCTTCTAGTCACATATCATCCTGACTTGAAACTATATACTTGTTCCTGCACTGTCCTGGAACTCCCTTCCAAACAGCACTGTCCCTGCGGTTTAAAAAGATGGCTCACCATCACCTTCTCATGTGCAATTAGCGATGGGCAACAAAAGCTCACATCAGAGGGAGGGCAAATGTCCAACATTTTGGCGAGATCTGAAGGATACTTTTTCCATATTTAAATGAGCATCTCTATTGCTACGACCAATGCACCACTTCAGGACATCAAAGGACTAAAATACATTAATGTACAGATCAGGCTACTTTATTAAACCAGCAACTACTTGAACCAAAAACAGACAATGCTGGGAATATTCAGTAGGTTATGATATCATCTGTGGAAAGAAACAGGGTTAATGTGTTAAGTCTGTGACCGCTCATCAGAACTACTTGAAGCATGTCTACAAACATTCTATAGAATTCCATGTCTACCTCTTTCCAATGAGTATAATGATATGAGTAAAACATTCTGTTTTAACACAGTATTCAATTGTTTGTTCAGGATTATTCGTTACCTGAGAGAAGCAAAGCAATTCCTCCACAAGCATTTGGAGAAGACATTGAGGTTCCATTCATCAACTGTGTTCCACGTAGTGTCCAGTTTGGGACAGAAGCTATGGCACCACCTGGTGCACTGATACTCACTCCAAGAGCTCCATCCGCACTAAAAATACATGAAATAAATCTTGTAAACAACACTTGTAAGACCAAAATCAGGTGGAGAAAACGCGTCTGTAATACAACAAAAGTAATTTCACATTTTTTTAAAGAACCTCCATTGATATAGCATTATATCGGCAGTCCTCATGCAGCCCACATCTACCACTCTCTCCACCAGGGCGGCAGTAGTGTACACCATCATAAAATACACCGCAGCAACTCAGCAAGGCTTCTGCAACAGCACCTACTAAACCTTGACATTTACTAACCACAACAGCAGACACATCGAAACTACGTGCAAGTTCCCTCCAACTCACATGCCTGCATAACTTGGAAATATATCATCATTCCTTTATCATCACTGGACCAAATCATGGAACTCTCTGCCTAACAGAATGTCTGCACCACAAGTACTGCAGTGATTCAAGAATGCAGTTTTTCCAGGACAAATACAGATTGGCAATAAATGCTGGCCTTGCTAATGATGCCCATAAACCATGAACACATAAGAAAATTGCACGGAACTGTCCCAGCCTTGAATCCTAACTCTTCATTTACTGTAACAATTTCGATTGCCAAATTAGTAGCAGCAGAAAATAACAATAATAATAATAATCGCTTATTGTCATAAGTAGGCTTGAATGAAGTTACTGTGAAAAGCCCCTAGTCGCCACATTCCGGCACATGATTTATCAGAAAATTTAATCAACAAGGAGAATTGAATAAATTTAAGCAGTGCTTATACAGAAGGCTCTCAAGGTTCCGTGTCATGTATGGATAAAAAATCTTTTTCCAACTTTTATCTTGAATATTCGACGTATACCAGTCTCACGATATCAGGGTGATTTTATTTTATCCAAGAGAAGTTGTTGCCTGAAATAAATATTACTATTCTGTTACTTTCTGTGATCCAGCTCGCCCAGAAGAAACTAATGACCGTTTTGAAATCCCAAAGTTGCAGTTAAACTTTGAATCAATATGCACCACTGCAATCTAGTATTATGGGATCCTCTGGAAGAGGTTGAGTTGTTACTGGGTGGAGTATAACTCCACTATGGCATTAAGCACTTTGGACCAACTCCACATATTTTAAATGAATTTAAATTCTGCCTACATTCTATAAATGAACAAATTATAACTTAGCTCCCCCTGTGAATTTACTTGATGTATTTTAATTTCATCAAGTAAACATATCAGAAGTGCTGACTGGAACAAATAGTATAATCTTTGACAGTTTAGTGCATTCTTAACAACCTGGTTTAAGGAATGATTTAAACATCTGCAATTGCAAAAAAAAATTAGGTTACACTTTAAAATGTCAGGTAAAGCAAAGAACTTTTCTAAACCTGTGGTCTTCGAGAAACTAACTTGTGAGAGCATGTCACTTACATCCAATGTTCAAAATTGGAATAAACAATATCGACCAATCGCTGGAAGCTACTCAAAGGCAATAAATTTGGCCCATTCATTTGGGGAGAAGCTTTTTCATGTCCAACATATCGAGGTCAGATTTGCAGAAGAACTAGAATCCTACCACATGATGCAGTGCAACAACACTGCTATTTTACCAACCATGTGACGATATATAGATAAACGGTAACACTAACGAGTTGTACCAACATGAACAAAATCAACTAAATTCATCCCTTGAGAAGACATTTCTTCCCAGAGGAAAGTAACTATGAATACTATGAAAAATACCTTCCTTTGCCTGAACACAAATGGTTTTCAAATATAAATAGGCACAACTGTCTTTTCTAAGAACATGTACCGTGCAATTACATTATTCAAAACTAAGTCAGAATGATCGTGTCAGCACCCTGCAGAGGTTCTGACACAGGGGTCGAGAATCTCCCCTACCCGGCGAGGCGGGGGGTCCCGGCATAGTGGAGTGGCGCCAACCACTCCAGCGTCGGGTCTCTGCACCTTTAGGGGCTAGGCTCGCGCCGGAGTGGTTTCCGCTACGCCAACTGGCACCAAAACCAGCGCCAACGGCCTTTGACGCCCGCTGGCCGGCATCGGGGCTGGCCAAAAGGCTTTAGCTGGTCCACATGTGCGTTGGTGCGTCAGCGACCGCTGACGTCACCACAGGCGCATGCGCGGTAGGGGAGGGTCTCTTCCGCCTCCGCCATGGTGGAGGCCGTGGCGGCGGCGGAAGAAAAAGAGTGCCCCCACGGCACTGGCCCGCCCGCTGATCGTGGGCCCCGATCACGGGCCAGGCCACCATGCCCCCCCAGGACCCCGGGGGCCAGCTCGCGCTGCCAATCCCGCCGGCACCAGGGGTGGTTTAAAGCACGTCGGCGGGATTGGCCTGTCAGCGGAGGGACTTCGGCCCATCACGGGCAGGAGAATCGCCACGGGGAGCACGCTAATCGGCGGGGTGTGATTCCCGCTCCCGCCAATTCCCGGGTGGTGGAGAATTCCGGCCACGGCGGGGGCGGGATTTATGCTGGCCCCGGGCGATTCCCCAACCCTGCGGGGGGTGGGAGAATTCCGCCCATGGACCTGCGTGGGAATTATCCAGGAAGTTTAAACTTACACTGGGCAATCCTCCTGGTCTCCAGAACCTTTTGTGAAGGTCTCTGACTCAGATCGAAAGTTGGAGATTTCAGACAGTTCCGCAGTTCTTCCATTAATAGTTGACCAGGAAATGTTAGACAGATTAAAACTTGGTTTAATGTCTGAGTAACTCGAAACTGACCACCAGTCACCCCTCCAAATCAACCAACACTTGATCCAATACCGACTACCCACTCCCCCTGAACACATTTCCTAACTTCCCCTTTGACATGACCACTCTCGTGACCACCTGACCAACGTACCCTCCTGACCAGACCTGCCTACTCCTTCCAACCACCCAACTATCTTTACAACTAGACCTGTCTAACCCCCAGCCCCCCGATTTACCCCAGGCCCTACCGGAATACATCCTGACCAGCTACTGCTCCCGAACAGATCCGGCTGTCCTTCCCGAGTACCCAAACCTGACCACACAGACCTTCCCAGTAACTCACTTACGTACGCACTCTTTCATTCATCCATTTACTAACATTCAAACTAGATCTTAACACTTACCACACAGCAGCCAGTGCCGTGAAAAGAGTGTGTGTCCCTTCTTTCCCCAACTCTACTCTGCTTCAACGGAATTCCCCGAGAGATGCAGCATTGCGCATTTCTGTGAAAGCCATGATCAGACGAAATACGCAGCTGCATCAAGTCAGGGATATTTATGAGTGAAACGGTGACCCACGTATCTTTACCACTGCTCGGAAGACTTGGGCCAAAGAATTAATTTTTTTTCAAATAAATTTAGAGTGCCCAATTCATTTTTTCCAATTAAGGGGCAATTTAGCGTGGCCAATCCACCTATCCTGCACACCTTTGGGTTGTGGGGGCGAAATCCACGCAAACACGGGGAGAATGTACAAACTCCACACGGACAGTAACCCAGAGCCGGGATCGAACCTGGGACCTCGGCGCCGTGAGGAAGCAGCACTAACCACTGCGCCGCCGTGCTGCCCTGGGCCAAAGAATTAATAACTTAATTCAAATAGCACAAAGGAATTTTGTAAAAATAGGTTATTGCATTTATTACTAGTAACACATCGCCACAATTTCAAGGCAACACAATAAATAAAACTTTAAAGGAGTGAATAAATCGTCGCAACTTGTTTTCTATGATTACTCAGGAAGTACTCATTACTGCTGCATTATTCACAACAGCTTGCCATAAAGGTTTCCTGAAAAGCTGGAGTTGCCCAACACAGACTTTGCTTACCATGGTCCTCTTGAAGACCAGGTGTATTGGTTGGCAGGCAGCTTCTCTCGCAAGGAGTATTCAGCAATCATCATGTCAGGTGAGACATACGCACCAACACCTGTAGATAAAGGCATTTAATTTAAAATTTGTATTATTCAATCAGTGTCTGTTGGAGTTACTTCTGCAGCAAACTGATAGCTTTGTGAAAAATTAATTGCTTGGATCTAATTTGTTTGCACAAGTTGGCAGTACTTATTAAATAACATAATTATATTGCTTCTTGTTTAATAACAATACTTCAATGTATGTTTCCGTTGATATTACAAAATAAAAACAGTGGTGTGGTTGAAGACAGTAATATAGTAAAATAACTCATTCCTAAAAAGACCAATCTATCAACGCCAATATTATAGATCAGACATGGAAAAATGATTCCCTTAGCTCACCACATCCAAGGTTTGCACTCTGCCTGCAGAATTAAATGATACATGGCAGAGAAAACTCAAGAGAAATGTTCTGGATAGAATATTTAAAATAATTAATCCATGTAGATATCTTAGATTAATAATATTGGTTTACCCTTTGAAAAAAAGCAATTGAATAGTTCAGATTAAACATTATGACAAATGCCCACGACGCTGAGGACACAGGCTCGAATCCGGCCCTGGGTCACTGTCCACGTGGAGCTTGTACATTCTCCCAGTATCTGTGTGGGTCTCACCCCCACACCCCAAAGATGTGCACGGTAGGTGGATTGGCCACTCTAATTGCTCCTTAATTGGGAACAAAAATGAATTGCGTACTTTAAATTAAAAAACAACATTGTGATGAAAGACTGGACAAGTCAGTCACTCACACAAGGAAAGTTAATGGACAAGCCATAAGGCCATAAGGCATAGGAGCAGAATTAGGCCACTCGGCCCATTGAGTCTGCTCCACCATTCAATCATGGCTGATATTTTCTCATCCCCATTCTCCTGCCTTCTCCCCATAACTCCTGATCCCCTTATTAATTAAGAACCTATCTATCTCTGTCTTAAAGACACTCAGTGATTTGGCCTCCACAGCCCTCTGCGGCAAAGAGTTCACAGATTCACCACCCGCTGGCTGAAGAAATTCCTCCTCATTTCTGTTTCAAAGGATCGTCCCTTTAGTCTGAGATGGTGCCCTCCGGTTCTAGTTTTTCCTACTAGTGGAAACATCCTCTCCATGTCCACTCTATCCAGGCCTCGCAGTATCCTGCAAGTTTCAATAATATCCTCCCTCATCCTTCTGAACTCCAACGAGTACATACCAGAGTCCTCAACCGTTCCTCATACGACAAGCTCTTCATTCCAGGGATCATTCTTGTGAACTTCCTCTGGACCCTTTCCAAGACCAGCACATCCTTCCTTAGATGTGGGCCCAAAACTGCTCACAATGTCCAAATGAGGTCTGACCAGAGCCTTATACAACCTCAGAAGTACATCCCTGGTCTTGTATTCTTGCCCTCTTGAATGCTAACATTGCCTTTGCCTTCTTAACTGCTGACTGAACCTGCACGTTAACCTTAAGTCCTAATTATGCAATCCAACATTGTTCAATGGCTTATCCATCATATTCTTTGCTAGTTACACAACCAGGGGTATTCACCTGGACTTTTTAAAAATGAATATTCTTAACGTTGTGACAACATATCAGACCCAATAAAATAGACAATAATCATCTACACAACGCCATCAAGTAAACTATATGTTCAATGTATCGATTATACATGAAAGGTCTAAAGTTCAGTGAAAAGGGACAAGAAAATAGAAAAGTTCACACATAAATAGCAGCCCACTAAACTAGTTCAGAAGATTTAAACAGGAACCAAGAAAATTATAGTAGACAATATAGGGCTGACCAGCACATGATCAAAGCAAAATATTGTGCCACAGAATGGCTGGGCAGAGTCGCTCTTAATACTCTGTACACTAACTTGGTTTGGATAACATGCACGCAGGAAAAGTCTGAAACAGACATCCAAATGATCAAGGATCACAAATATGAACAGATTATCGGTCTAATTCCTCAGTGATATGTGTCCATAAGGGGAAAGAAAATACCCATGTTATTAATTTTTGCCAAGCATTATTAAAGTGTAAGGTATTAGATGGCTGAATTTAGCAGTATTTTTTAATTACTACATGTGGAAACCATTAAGATAATTACAAAGCTAATAATCACAATTGAATTTCAAATAATTTAAGCAGAATCTAATTTCAGGCATGGACTGACAACGCTTTAACGTAATGAGATTAGATTGGCTATATATTTTCCATAATTCTTAACTCAGAAAAAAAATAATCTACAGGAGATTTTGCAATTGAGACAGAATTTCTAATTAGGAATGAAGGATGTCGTAATTTTCTACCCATTGAATGGAAAATCACAGGCTGATGAGCACAGCAGAAATTGCTAAGCGAAGTATCTAAAAAAATTATTCCATAAATTTATGAATAGCAAAAATGAATCTTTACCAAAGATTCAATCTGCATGAAGGGTTGACTGTACAATATCAGATATTGAATCACAACAACATTCTACTTGTGTTGAAATATCAACAATAGATTTAAAATTCAATCAGTTTCTATTCATTAATTTAATCTTTAACAACAGCTAGAATTAGTCTTCACTGGGCTTGGGCCATTTTAGGAATGATTTGGGCTAGAGGCTTTCGAGAGTGAGAATGGCTAGTTAATAAGTAGATAATAAGGAAATGGTGGAAGCAGTGAACAAATATTTGCTTCTGTCTTCTCCATTGAGGATACGGAAAACATTCCAGTAATAGCTGTAAATCAAGAGGTGGAAGGAAGAGAGGAACTTGGGGACAATCACTAGGGAAGGGGACTGAGAAAACTGATGGAGCTGTAAGGTGACAAGTCTCCGGGCCCAAATGAGCTTTATCTTAAAGTCTTAAAAGAGGTGGCTAATGAGGTAGCAGATGCGTTGGTCTTAGTTTTCCAAAATTCGCTTGATTCTGCAAAGACCCCACCAGACTGGAAAGTAGCAAACACAACACCTTTATTCAAGAAGGGGGGCAGAAAACTGAAAATTATAAGCCAGTTGACTTGATTTCTGTCATGGGGGAAGGAGTTATAATCCATCATTAAGAAGGTTATAGCTGGATACTTAGAAAAACTCACGGTAATCGGGAAGAGTCTAAATTGTTTTGTGAAAGGGAAATCATATTTAACCAATCTATTAGAGATCCTTGAAGGAATAACATGTGCTGTGGATAAAGGGGAGCCTGTAGATGCATGTACTTGGGATTTCTAGTCGGCATTTGATAAGATGCCATCCCAGAGGTTATCGTGTAAAATAATAGCTCATTGTGTAGGGGGTAGCATATTAGCATGAACTGAAGGTTGGCTGGCTGACAGAAAACAGAAAGTCAGCATAAATGGGTATTTTACTGATTGGCAGGTTGAGACAAGTAAGAGTGCCAAAGGGGTCTGGAGCCTCAGCTTTTTATAATTTATACCAATGACTTGGATGGGGGGGGGGGGGGGGGGGGGGGTGAAGACATGGTAGCTAAATTTGCAGATGACACAAAGATAGGTAGGAAAGTATGTTGTGAAGAGGACACAAGAAGGTTGCAGATGGATAGATAGATTGCGGTCGATGGGCTTCATCTGAGGAAGGAGCAGTACTCCGAAAGCTAGTGTTTGAAACAAACCTGTTGGACTTTAACCTGGTGTTGTAAGACTTCTTATTATGGATAGATAGGGCAAAGATCTGGCAGGTGGAGTAGAATGCAGAAAAATGGGACGTTGCTCATTTTGGCAGGAAGAATAAAAATGAAGAGTATTATTTAAATCGATAGCAGCTGCAGAATTTCTAGTGGAAGAGGGATCTAGATATTCTAGTACATGAGTCACAAAATGCTAGCATGTAGACAGACCAAGTATTAAAGAAGGCTAATGGAATGCTACCTTTATTACGAGAGGAATTGAACATAAAAATTAAAGGATGTTATGCTTTTGTTATACAGGGCATTGGTAAAACCACATCTCAAATACTGTGCAAAGCTTTGATCGCCTTATGTCAAGTAAGGATGTAAATGTGTTGCAGGCGATACTGATGAGGTTTACTAGATTGACACAGGGAATGAGCGAGTTGCATTATGAGGAGAGGTTGGAGAGACTGAGTTTGTTCAACTGGAGTAGCTGACTGAAGTACAGAAGATCTTGAATGGTCTTGAAGTGTAATCCCTGTTTTCTCTTCGTGTTTTTTGCCTTTTAATTTCTGCTATTTTTCGCTTGTACAATTTTGGTTCATGGATAATTAATGGTATTAAGGACAAACAGGTGAACTCTGATTTAAAACAGGAAGATACAGCAGGATGTGCTGTTTGGTCTGACATCACTGATGATGTGAGCTGACTGGCATACTGGTGGCCTTTCACAGTAACTTCATTTGAAGCCTACTTGTGACAATAAGCGATTTTCATTTCATTTCATTTCAAGAGCCGGATTCTTTTCGTGGACATTGGTGTTGCTGTCTCTGGAACGTTCCTCAGTGGGACCAGGTTTTGTTTTACTTTTGTTTTGATTTGGAAGCCTAGAAAGAGGCAGTCTGACCCCCCTCTCTCTCTCTCATTTAATGGACGTTTCCTAAAGATTCAAGGTAAAAACCTCTCTCTCTCTCTGCACATACAGACTGAACTGCAAGGAAAGTAAGTCAAGCCACCAGCTGCACGTGGGGTTCAAATGTTTAAAACCCTCTAAAAACCGTGGTGTGGAGAACTTTGCTCTTACCTCCGTAAGGCTGGAGGTCAATCTGGTGAAGCTGGGAACCAAGCAAGATTAAACAGGCCTGAGGCTGTTCCTTTGAGTGAAGGCCCAGGTTAATAAAGTTAAAGGGACTCTCTAGAGGAAATCCTATTTCCTGGAAGTACTGACTGAACACTCCTGCCAGAAGATCAGCTCTCACACTACACCGGAGGCTTCGATCCCCAGGCATCCTGGGAGGACAGCCTGCTACAACGACTTCAACATCAGAAGCAAGGACACTCTTCTTTCGTTTCACCTTAATTCCCTCCCCCCTCCGCCCGCCCCACTCTGTGTGTCCCTGCCCTGTGTTGCTTGGGTAGAGTGTGGGACGGTAACTTTTGAGAAAATAGCAACTCAAATGGAGTGGCCAAAAGCAAAATGGACATTACCCCTGCGTAGAGGGGCAATTTACCCTGAGTAAATTGCTGGGGAGGGGCACAGGAAATTTACACTGCCCTGACAGAGCAGGAGTCTAAGGATTATGAGATGGTAAAGAAGGCTATTCTGGATGTATATGAATTGGTTCCCGAAGCATATAAACAAAAATTTCAGAATGTGAGGAGACATCCGGGACAGACTTATGCAGAATTTGAGAGGGTTGAGGAGTACAATTTTAATCGGTGGGTACTAGCATTGAGAGTTGAAATTACCCATGAGGCTTTGAGAGAGGTCATTCTCTGAAAGAAGTTTAAGGATTCCCTACCTTCTATAATAATAACCCGTGTTGAAGTCCAGAGAGTGAAAACCGCTGGACAAGCGGCAATTATGGCTGATTATTTTGAGCTAAACCATAAATTTAACTCTTTGTTCAATCACCCGCATAGTTTTGAAAAGGATAGGAAGTGGAAGAGTGAGAGGAGGCAGATAGGTGAGATAGAGAATAGATGGCTGGGAATGCTCTGAGATCTCTTCCTCAGGCCAGGAAGGGGTGGATATGAGACTTGGAAGCCTAGGTGTCACCATTTTAACAAGGTGGGACACGTCCAGTCAGTCTTTTGGAAGTTGCAAGGAAAGCCCATGGCACTTGTGAGGGTTCATAGGGAGATTACTGAAAAGGGAACAAAATGGGAGAATACTATGGTGCAAACTGTAGCGTTAACTGGACTCAGGAGAACTGAGGTGAACACTTCTGTGGGAGCAGGTGTTAGGAATGAAGTAGATGAGAGCTATGCTGGTTTCTGTCTAAGGAGAAGGTCAACCCATTTTCCTCAACTGATGTAACCAAACCAATAACAATTTTAAGGGACAAAGGGGCCACTCAAACTCTTGTGATGGAGAAGGATTTGGTTATCCTTCCAGAGAGTTCAGTAAAAGCAGAGGTATTAGTGAATGGAGTAGGTGGAAGTTGAGTTCCATTGTATAAAATGCAATTGGAGTGTGATTTAGCTGTTGGAGTGGTTAAGGAATTTCCAGTGGAAGGTGTAGATTTACTTTTGCAAATGATTTAGCGGGAGTGAAGGTTGCAGCTTCACCCATGATTACAGAGAGTTCGAAGGAAGCATTGCAGTTAGCATCTGAGATGCCAACAGTTGGGCAGGAATCGACTGTACACTAGCCCAGGGTGCCGTAACACAAGGTAGATGTGGAAAGAATGTTCCCTCTAGTAGTTAAGCCCACAACTATTGTCACTGTTTAAAATTAGGAGTTGTCCATTTAGGACAGGGATGACAAAAATTTCTTTCTCTCAGAGGGCTGGGAGACTTTGGTACTCTCTGCCTCAGAAGACGGTGAAGGGGGGGATGATTCAATATTTTTAAGGTGGTGGTAGATGGATTCTTGTTAGGCAAGAGAATCAAAGGTTATTGGGGGTGGATGGGAAAGTGGAATTTGAAACACAAACAGATCAGCCATGATCTTATAAAATGGTGGAGTAGGGTCAAAGGGTCAAATGGCCTACTTCTGCTCCTAATTGGTATGTTAATATTTAGTTTGTAGTAGTGACGTATACATTGGAAAGGATTAGGTCTGACCCCTGGTTGGTACGGAGTGAGCTGATTTTAGCCAGTATGGCTATAGCAGCAATACAGATCCTCTCAATGCCTCTTGGTTGGGATGGTGAAACGTGATCAAGACAATATCCTGCAACACCTCACCCCTCGTATTGTGGTCTGCTTACCCTTGCTGTAAGTGTGCAGGAAATGGACATTAGAGGAAAGCTTGATGGTGATGATCACTGCGTTAATTTGCTTGTAGGCAGTCAATGTCTAAGTTCACAACACTTGAGTGAGGTACAAGAAGCACTTGGTACATGCTGTGGAACCTCAGCAACAGTGAGTGTCTTTGGGAAAGGGAGAAAATTGGTGGAAGGGATTTGAAAAACAAACCTCTGGATATAGTCACAAAGGAGTTAAATAAAACCAGTTCCTACCAATGACACTGGAAGTAGTTCCACCTGGACACCCGACAGTGGAAAGGCAAGGTCCATTGTTGCCTGCGCTTGACACATAGATTACATTGTACTTCAATACTGCTTCGTTAATTACTTCACAAATGCATCTGAAATGGAAAGTGGAATAAAACAAAGATCAGGAGGTTATGCCAAACTTCTGCAACCTAATTTACATATTTAAAACATTATAATCACCCACTTAATGTAGTGGGACTCTTTTTAATTATAATATCCATTTTGCAGTACATCAAATCAAAGTCATCAAAATTGTTCATATCAGTAGCCTATTTAGTCATGAAATTTCACATTTATCACCGTATATTTTCTGAGCTCTAAGATAGTGTGGGGGAAAGTCTACAATTCCTCACTAATCAGCACCATAAATAACTGGCATATAAACACTAAACCATCAGTTAATCTTTCAACCTCTTTGTACTTATTTTAATATACATTTTGCTTCAATGCAATTAATTTCTGTATAATTTAGCCAAGTTGAGTCATGAGTCTTCAGAAATTGTTTGAATTATTGAATAAATTTCACCTAAAAAGTTTGCTTGATTACTCTGCCTTGTTGGTCTGAGAATTAGGTTACAAAGCGAACCATACAGCCACTTAGTCCATTATGCAGGTGTCTGTTTTGATTAGATCATACTCCAATAGCATTAGACTGTCACTGTTTTTTCAAGTAACTAAAAAATTCTGTATCTGATAATTCAGTGGTGTTAATTTTCAATCATTCTTAAATCACAAAAATGTAAAAATAAATTAAACAAAAACGTTCATATCCTCATGACATTGTGAGATGCATCTCCCCAGGATCCCTAAATACATTGTCACTGATGTATTTCTTTTGGTGAAACAGTACAACTGGTGGCTTGATTCCAATCTTTTAAAGTTAGAGATTTCTTTTCTATGTAGAATTTGTTTCAAACCAGCAAGGTTAATCGTTACTTTATCTTACTCGGATTTTTCATGGAGTTGTACCTAAAATTCATTGGAGTTACTATCAGCAGTGCACCTCTTATACAGAAGCTGACTTATGATATTTGACAAATAGAATCCCACGTTCACTGCCTCCACCAAGGGCCAGTGTTTTGGCAACAAGTACTTTGGACAACACTTTCCATCTTTGAAACATCCAAGCTAAAGAACATTTCCAATGATCACCCATAAGAAATGCTATGGAAATAGCTGCAGTCGAATACCTATCAAGAAGGTGAAACGTTGTGTTCTTTGGGCCACTCAAGGATGGGAACTTGTACACATTTATCCTGACTTAATTTTCTTCATGTTTTTATTTGTCATTATAATATTCTCGACTTTAGGTTATGTCATTCCAGTACTTAACTGTAACATATCATCTCTCTGATCTTCAGATATAACCGCTAACCAGGATTGCAGTAACACTCTCTAAATAGGATTATTGATTTAATGTTCTTCCAGGTCTACCTGCTTAACATATAAACCAATATATTTAAAATAAAGCATACAAGACTGACTGATTCTGGATAATTCAAATTCTGCTCCAAACTATTGATGGCATATTTCCTGATTTCCACAATGCACTCTAATAAGAAACCATCAATATGCATCATGAAGATACCTGACAATTTTGCTTAATGATAGCAAAACACATTGTGGGAACAGATTTTAGTTGAACACTAAATATTTTCACCAAAATGGGTCTCACCGAAAAATCGGAAAGCATCATTCTGACCAGAGACACATATTAGTTTCCTTAGTTGTCCTTCTGCATTTGCTGCCTCCTTTGGCAGTTACATAAACACTTCTCTCTGAAAAGTATTGCCGAGCAGAATTATGGGCCAGAATTTAATGATTGCTGTGTGGGCGTGTGGTTGGCCTGACCGTTCACGAAATGGAGCATGATGACATCGGGAGGGCATCACGACATCACTGCGCAGCCTCGTAATACTTTGGTTTGTAGACGTACAATAAAATCAGAAGCGTGTCCACAGACAGATAAGCCCATTAAATGTCCAATTAAGAACGACTTTCAGTGGTCCGTGCATTTTTATGTGCGGCACACGCGTCAAATGGCCTGGTGGCCTTCATGCTCTATATTCATCCAGGGTGAGATAAAAGGCCCAGAAGATGTTGGTAAGGTGGGAATCAGGAGATCAGCTGTGACTTGTTTGCATTTGGATTACAGGCAGTTTCTGGCAATGTTTGGTTGTTTTGGATATTTCTTGGATCGCTAAACATTTGTAAAAGGCTTTCTGCAGAAAGGCCCCTCCAATGCAGAACTCTGTGCAACCATCTGGACAAACATGGGATTGTGTATTGTGTTGGAGGGATTTCCTCAGAAGTGGAGAGGGCCAGAAGGGAGAGGAGGCCGGTTTCCTGCAAGCGCGGTCCCTGTGTCTGCCCTCTGGACCGAGAGGCACAGCCAGAAGGAGTGGACCGAGAGGCAGATCCAGAAGGGGGTTGGCAGAATTTGCAAACGAAAAGGATCTGGAGAAGGTGCCAATGCCCAGCAGGTAGAGCATATCGGCAGTGATCATGCTACCTGGACATGTCAGAGGTCCAGTGCCGAAGAAGGTTCCATCTGTCCAGGGGCACAGTCACCTCTATCTACGACATGATTGGTCCCAAAATAGCCTCTAACTGTGCCACCCTCTGCCAGTGGCTCTGAAGGTGATAGTGCAACATTACACTTGTGTCACTTCAGGACAGACAAGACCAGCCAGGCAGACTGAGCCAGAGGATTTGCTGCAATTGCAGGTTTTCTCTGAAATCAGGGAGCTATTGACTGCACTCATGTGTCCATAAAGGTGCCAGTGAGTGAGCCAGGTGTCTTTGTCAACAGAACAGGCTTCTACTCCCTCAACGTCCAGATTGTATGTGACCACAAGTGTCAGATACTGCAGGTTTGTGCCAGGTATCCAGGAAGCTTCCATGAGGCCTATCCTGGATGCCAAGGCTGTTCATTGCTCCAGCTCGCCTGGATGGCTGGCTGCTGGGGACAAATGCATCCCACTGAAAAGGTGTCTGATTACATCGCTGAGACACCCAAGGACTGCAGCTGAGGAGAGCTGCAACTGCAGTCATACCTCTATAAGGGCAATAATTCAGAGGACAGGCAGGCCAATTTAGCTCAGTTGGCTGGACGGCAGGTTTGCGATGCACACTGAGTCCACCGACAGTTCAATCCCGATACTGGCTGAGGTCATTCATGAAGGCCCCGCCTTCTCAACCTTGTCCCTCGCCTGAGGTGGGGTGATCCTCAGGTTAAATTACCACAAGTCAGCTCTCCCCCTCACAGGGGAAAGCAGCCTACGGTCATCTGGGACTATGGTGACTTTACCTTATCTTAATTGAGAGGACAATTGACCTGTTCAAGATAAGGTTTTGCTACCTGTTCCGCACAAGGGATTACTTCAATATTTTCCCGTATGTGCCTCCCGTATTGTCGTAGTCTGCTGCACGCTACACAATCTGGCTCTCTCAAGGGGAGCCCATTGGAGGATGGCCATAGTGATGTTGTTCCAGAGGCCGCTGAGGACAATTCCAGTGTTCGAGTCTGAGGAGGAACCTGAACATTCCCAGCAAGATCCTGATGTGAGGATGCTTATGGAGGCGGGGAGAGCGGAGAGATCTTGATTCAGAGGACTTTCATTGAGGAATCCAAAGCAAGGAGTCAAGGGGATGGCAAGGGAAACCCCACCTTACACTGATCGGTGTTGATGAGACATTCCTGTCAGCCTTCACTCACTTCCCTACCTCTGAAGTAAACCTTGCAGCCAATTATCTGTGTGACACATGACTCCTGGACCTCTTCCCTAACAATTGCATGAAGTATGCAAAGTACACTAGGTACACTTAGTATATTAAGATGACCTCACATTTTAATATTGAGCAATGAGATAGACATGCAACATTACACACCTGTCAATGTAAAATATATTCATCCGTGATACCCCGTTTGTGTGATCATTCTGACTTACATTTCTACTTATGAGTGCTACATCTTGGTGCTTCCTCCTCATTGACAGCTGGATTGGAGGCAGGCGTTTGACCCAGATGGCCATGGGCCATGATGACTTTGGTGGCAGTCCTCTGGCCGCCGGGGGGTGAGAGTCCAGTGCCATGATTACGCATTCCTCAGTCATCACGGTCAGATGGACCCGGCACTGGCAGAGGGTTGAAGGAGCTTCTGCCATCAGCAGGAATGCCCTGAGAGGAGCCCGTAGATGCGAGTGGCAGATCATCCACCAATTGGTTTGAACTTTCGTGCTCACCATAGATGAATGGGCAGCTAGCAGAGTCACTAGGCAATTCATCCTTCTCTCACAGTGGCAGTGACTTGCTGAGGTCACTGCCAATATGTGGGTTTCCAGGTCTGACTACAACACCAAAAGCCCCTGATTGAGTTCCGGAAGCTGTCTTTCCATGAGATCTGCCACTCTCTCTACTGAGGATGTGCATTCAGAGCTCTGGGCTAAGACCGTGCTAACCCTACTCATGGGCATTTACAACACAGAGATATGGCTCACAGGCCTTCAGGGATCTTTGCCTGATTTTCTGCATAATGTGCATCTTCCTAATGGACTCCACAGGCTCATCATCTGCATCGGGTTCAGCATCATCCTGGTCTCCAGCAATCCTCCAACTTCTGGAGCCCTAGAGATTCTCTGTCTCCGTCAGCTTCTCAGGAGTATGTGACATGCCCATCACATTGCCGGACCTCACCCTTACATACATGCCAGCCACCTGTCTAATCACATATGGTCTTTCAAGGCACAGGACTATGTGCCAATTTATGCTCGGTATTTCACACCCATAAGCACCACCAAGTGCTGCCATCCACAAGCACATATCTCCATGGTTACAAATGTATTCAGTACTCAGCCTGGCAGAGCGCACAAGTTCATTGCACCTCTTCCTGCACAGGATCCAGACCCTTTGCGCTACATCATACCCACTGACCTGACCTCCACTTCTACCCAGGCCTTGGATATGGTGGCCTCCTCTCTTTAAGTCTTGCGGCAGCAAAATGAAGCTGTTGAATAATGATCCCTCCCCTCGTCCCCGCACCCTCATTTGTCCCCAAACATGCCCTCCTCCTGCCAAATTTGCTCGTGGCCTTGCAGAATGTACTCCCTCACCAAGGAGTTTATGCCAGTTGACCTACACTTTAATGCAAATGTGACGAGAATCTCTAAAAAGAATTTTAAGATCATCTTCCAGCTGTGAGAGCATCCGCACTAACATCTGTATCACCCAGTCACTCTTCAAAACCCTCAGCTGCTAGTATTTGTTTACCGTTACAAGTCTCATCTGCGAGGACATTCCCAGTAATAATGACAAAGCTGGTTGAACTTAATCTCGTACCTCAGAAAAATTTCCAAACTCTCTCCAGCTATCTAATTCCCTTTGTTTTGCCTCCCTTATTAGTTTAATCTCAAGTTTATTGGCAACCACCAAAACTTCACGATTATGAGGACTTCTACTTCCATTACATGACTGCTCTGTGGTCTTTCTTTCATTATCTAATCTATTCAAGGTACAACATCTAGTTCCACTTTTATGTCTATCAGGACTACGACTAAAAGATCTCCCTCTTTCATTATCGGAGGGTTTTACTCCTGTTCGTGAATGTTTTCTGATTCAAAAGTCATTTCCAGATTCACTGTCAGTACTCACACGGCACCTTCTCAGTTTACACTCTTTCAGTCTTTGTTGCCAATCCATGGGCTTTGCTTCTTGACTATCATCCGAAACATTCAATTGACTAAACTTGCCAGTAGCTTTTCCAGCACCTCCTCCAATTGCGAGATCTTTATTCAATTAGACCACTCTGGAATATAGGTTAGCTGAGAACCCACTCTGCGTAATCAGCTTGTCTATATGTTAGCTTTATCACGTGTCATGATCACTCAAATATCCACGATCCAGTCCTTGATAGATCACATTCTGTTCCTCGTCACAACACACAAACATTGAAGTACAAGGTGTCTTATTTACTTCACTCAGCTGCGCCAAGTACAATCGGTTGGATTGTCAGTTTCAGGGACTATGTCCCCACGCTGTCGTAAAAACTGTGGCCTTTTAATGCCAGAAAAACTGGCATCAAGTGGCCACATATTCACAGCCCTGCAGGGGGCTAGCAGGGACCTGTCATGAAGCTTGCAGCTCTAGCTGCCGATACGGGCCCCCCCCCGCACATCCCGGTCAGAGGCCGCGTATGCCCACGGCGGAGGCCTCCAGTTGCCGCGCCATGCTCCATGGCGGACTCAGACCACGGAGCTGGTCCTCGTAAATAGTGCCCCCAATTGGCCGCGTACCCGACCCGGACCACCCGCTTGAAAATACCCCCATCCCATATAAGGTCCCACCCCTGCCCTCCAATCAGCCCATCCCCGACCACAGCGGCCACCGCATGAGTATCCCGAATGGTTGGGACCATGTTAGAAATACGCTGTCGGGACTTCTGCCGGTCGGGGGCGGAACGGGCCTCCAGCAATGGCCGCAGGTAGGGGATGCGTGGTGCGCCATTCTTCCCGGGTACGCCGCTTTTCGGGGGCAGCAGAATAGAGGAACCGGCGCCGGTCCCGATTCCATGCATGGAAATGGATTCTCCAACCCGGCACCGGACGCGATTATCAGTATGTGGAGAATCAGTCCAATATTTTTAAATTAATTCTACTTAACCACACGGATTAAATCTTAATAGTTTGGTTGCTATGCTCGATAAGTACGGTCTTGACGTCATGATCTATTACTTTACCAGGGCCTTTTTATATCTTATAAACTTCTCGTTTTATAGTATCCCAAATCTCCAGAACTGAACTCTCATGCTGATCACTTGACCGGCACTACGCCCATCACCCTGAACACTTACGTGTGAACTCCATCACTTGCTAGTTCCCCATGAAGCCACACACACAACCTACTAAATTGCAGTTCCCTCACTGGTATTGGGTCAAAAACCTGGAACTCTCTTTTTAACTGTTGGTTTACCTGTACCACATGCACTGTAGGGGTTCAAGATGGCTCACCATCACTTTCTCAAGGGCTATTAGGGATGGGCAACAAATACTCACATGCCATTAACAAATATTAAAAAATGGTCCAATGCAATGCCTTTGTGCTTTATGAATTTTCTCTGATTTCAGCCTGGATTAAAAAGCCTGTCTCCCTGTATGCGAAACATTATGCAAAATGAAAAAGGACCTAATTGCTTTCTGGAGCAGAAGGACTAACACAAAAGAAGTGTTTTTGGATTTCTCCCATCGACTAACTGATAGGAACTATATTCTTCCACTATCTGAATGGAATTCTTTGCATGATGTTTCCTCTGTTGCCAATTAATTGTCAATCAGCTGAAATATTATTCACAATTTTATCATTCACAGAATAATTCTTCTCATAAAGATCTCGCTTAAAAAGCTTTAAAGGACTCTCCGCTAAGTTCATGATTATGACGTGCATGTTTTCACCTCCATTATCAAACAGAAACTGTACTGGTATCCCAAACCCAGTTTCTTATTCATTTTGCCATAATGTTGATAATAACAACTTTCTTGTTCTGACTAAATGTTAAGTGTGGAAATACTCAGCTGAATTCTCCGTCGGGGGAATACTCCGCTTCGCCAGCAGCGCACTCACATCTGCGGATTTCCCGGCGCTGTGGGGGTGCCCACAATGGGAAACCCAATTGGCTGGCTGCCAGGACGGAGGATCCCGTTGCCAGCTGGAGGGCGTGCCGCACCTGGAAACGTATACCCATCCACTATATTTGATAGCCAAGTCAATAAATACAGGATCAAAATATTTTGGTCTTTATTCATACTTTCAGATCCATGAGCGTTACATCAATGGAAAGCCCATAATGGTAAAATTGCCATCGTTTTTACAGATCTCACAATTCTCATTAATCTCTTCTATTAGGCTCATATATTCCTTACCAATTACATTTGTATCTTTTAGCAGGTCTTCTAACTTTTGCCAAGTAGGATAAACAAACTGTCCATGTAACCTTAAAATAATTTGCTTTCTCTGATTATCGTCTGATGCAATTAATACTTGTCTAACATTCTGAGGAGAAACATCAGGGCTGGAATTCTCCATTTCCTTTTCCCGCTGGCAATGCACCCACACCCCCGGGTTTCCCAGCAGCATGGGGTAGCTTCAATGGGAAATCCCATTGGCCAGGGAAGAGAGAATCCCACTGCCAGTGAATGGGGCACCGCTGAGAACACGTGGCTGGGGGAGAGGAGAATCACGTCCTAGGTTATGTAAAGGGGTTACAACAATGTAATTACTGAGTAAACTGCAGATCAACTAACTTACAAATTTCACTTGTTTTGTGCCATTTTTAATAGAAGGTTTACTCAACAGCATCGGTATCTCACTGGAGACAACACCAGTACTTAGAATACATAAAATAAAAACAGAAAATGCTGGAAAGCAGGTCTGGCAGCATCCTCTTCAAGTCATGTGGAATCAAAACATTAACTCCATTTCTTTCTCCACAGATGCTGCCAGACCTGCTGAGTTTTCTCAGTGTTTTTTTTTCTAGTTTCCAGCATCCGATTATCATGCTTTTGTATCAATACTTATAAAATCACTTATTGTAGCTGTTTTACATGGAAATACGATTCTGTTTATTGACCTCAATACGGTGACATCGTCAAATTTAAAGTAAGTTGTACTGAACTAAAACTCCTCGTGACTGGTATAATTTGTTTGGATTCATCATTATCTTCACCCTCTTCCTAAGAATTCGCTTCATCATGTGTCGTTTCAAAGTCCCTACTTCTTCACTTTGGGCAGTTCACTACCTCATGGTACTTCAAGTCATGCCTAATTGCCTATTAATGTTTCTTGGGCACCCCGGGTGTTCATTTTACCAATGTTATTGTTCCAACTGTGTCTCCTGCAGAACTATTTCAAAATCAGCGTTATGTAGATAATTATGTAGAAGGGACATATGAACTTGAAATGTCAACTCTCTTTCTCTCTCCACAGATGCTGCCAGTTCTGATGAGCTTATCCAACATTTTTTGTTTTTATTTCAGATAATTATGGAGTCTTTATTCTACATGTCAACACGGTTCCATTTTTTTCATGAAAGAAATGACTGTTAACTCAGGACTTTTTCAAGATAGCAGATATCTGATCCATAATCTAATTTGCTGAGAACAGAGTATCAGTTAGAATCCATATCAGACACTTTAGTACAATCCAACAGATTAAAATGCTTGTGTAAATCCAGGAATCTCTAAATTGAACCTCAAACTTTTATACAATCCATTAAAATCCATGATATATCCTGCCATTGAATAACCTCCAAAATCTACCAAATTGTGGTCATTCCTTATATGCATTGAACAGATCATTTACCTGTAGATTTCATCCAGGAACCCTGACAGAAGGTCTAAACCTTCAACACTATTCATCTAACTCACAAAATACTTTATCTCTATTTAATTTCTTGTGGGAATCAATAATTCCAAGGCCATAGCTTGTTTTCTTTTTGATATAAACGGATCCTAGGTTAACATACCAATTTCATTTTCCCCATGAGTCACATGATTCAGATTGGAGCGCATCAGAAGGTAATCATAACCCAATAATTTAAAGTTGCTTCCTCCCATTTTCCATAAGGATTTTGGTTTTATATCTGAAAACATTTCTTGGTTTCCATTCTTTGTCTTTAGGTACCAAAATCCCGCTATCATGTTCTACTTCAGAAAGCCAGAAGGCGAAGGATAGAACAGGGACATAATATTAATAGATTTCAAAAGCATAATTGACAGATATGTTACATTGCAAATGAGCTGCAAATAACCCTGAAACCCGAGGTGGAAATTCCAGAGAAACAAAAATTAGTGGTGTCTGTCAGCAATCATGACAGTGATGTTCGTAAATCAGAAGAAAAATTAAATGCAGTAGGTAGACTACGTCAAGGTTAGTAAGTACAGCTGCTTTTGTATGACATGAACAAAATATTTAAGACAATTGTGATGAATGTAGGAAATTGTTGTGCATTATATTTTGTTGCAGTAATGTTATTAGATATTCTGGTTCAAGTAAGGAAGTATGTCTGCTATAGCTGTGATTAAGGAGTCATAAAGGTGAGGTCATCATTGATTTTTACCATTTACTTGTTTGCAGATAGATGGTTAATGGAACATTGTTTGATTTTGGAGGATCCCTGGGGTGTAGGAAATTTATGAGGGATTGCGCTTAGTACCAGCTAAGCAGGTCATGGGACATCTTAGTGGGAAGAGACAAGAGAAATGCTTATGTTTGGGATTCATATGATGTCATTAATGGAAGGAGCCAAGATTATCTATAGTTTTGCAGTCTGCTGTAAGATTTTTAGTTGACCAGATGTGTCTGACAAGACAGAAGGATTTTCAGGTTGTTCCTGAAAGGATCTCTCCCCAAATGTCTGCACAGCAAAGCAAGTAACCATGATTGTTAATTTGATTTATAAGTAGCATTTGAATTGCTTAATCAGAAAATACAGTGGCAGGTGTAGATGTGAGTTAAAGTTTCTTTTCCTTTTATTTAAGAGGTGCTTTAACTGTTGTTAATTTGGTTAATTGTGTGTTTAAATTAAAGTTTATTTTACCATAAAGATACCTACTGGTCAGTGTTATCACTTGTGTGGTTTAGTAGGCTTCCCTCACAGACTTACAAATTGCAAATTGATGGGATTCACAGACAGTTCTAACACAACAGAAACTTTAAAACTGGTAATAGAAACATAACATGTTGGAAGGCCTCAGGTCTGGCAGCAACAGAGGTCCAATCAGTCCCCAACTATCACAAACCTCCTCCAGCTAGCTGACCACCTTCTTTTGTTGAACAATCTCTTCTTTAACTCATCTCACCTCCTCAAAATAATAGATACGGCAATGTATACCCGCAAAAGGTCCAAGGTACGCCCAGCTTTTTGTGGGATATGTTGTCCTTTTTGGATCCCTCCATGAACTCTTTTTCAGGCAGGGATGACTGCTCTCTCTCGGAACTGGAAAGGTAAATCAACTTTGCGTCAAATTTTCACCTTTCTCTCACGTTCACATGGTCTATCTCTGACTCATCCCTTCCTTTGCTTGATGTCTCTAGCTCCATATCAGGAAACAGGTTATCCAAAAATTTTACTTATACGCCCACTGACTCCCACAACTGTCTCGGCTACATTTCCTCACACTCTGTTTCCTGTAAGGACTCCAGACCATTATACCAGTTTCTCCGTCTCCATCACATCGTTTCTGATGATGCAATCTTTCACAACAACACTCTTGATATATCCTCCTTTTTACTCAAAAGAGGATTCCTCCCAACATTTTTGCCACAACCCTCAACCGTGTCTGACTCATTTTCTGCACTTCGGTTCTCCTTGCCGTTCAAGGTCCCTAAAATTCCTTCAGGAGGAGCAGCAGTTTGTGTGTGCATTTCTTTCAATTTGGTATGCACCACTTCTACACTGGGGAGACCACATGCAATTGGATGACTGCTTTATGGAACAGCTCTGCTCTGTCTGCAGGTATGACCCTAAACTTCCATTTGTTTGTCATTTAAATCTCCACCTTGCTGACACATGGAAATCTTGGTTTTCAGCCTGTTGCAATGCTCCAGTGAAGTTCATTGCGAATTCAAAGAACAACACCACGGGCGCGATTCTCCACTCCCCACGCCAGGTGGGAGAATCGCGGGTCGGACGGCCCGCGCCGGAGTGATTCACGCCACTCCGTGCTGCCGGGAACCCCGCACCCTGCCGGGTAGGGGTGAATCCCGCCCTACTAGTCACCAGCTGCCAACCTAAAAAAGACCCCTTTGCTGATCATCCAACTCAATAGTCTAATCCTGCTTTCTCCCCATAGTTTTTGATCCCATTCTCCCCAAGTGCTATAGCTAGGGGAGAATGGGATCAAAGGACATGGGGAGAAAGCAGGATTAGGCTATTGAGTTGGATGATCAGCAAAGGGGTCTTTTTTAGGTTGGCAACTGGTGACTAGTAGGGCGGGATTCACCCCTACCCGGCAGGGTGCGGGGGCCCCGGCAGCACGGAGTGGCGTGAATCACTCCGGCGCGGGCCGTCCCAAAGGTGCGGAATCCTCCGCACCTTCAGTGGCTAGGCCCCCCCGGAGTGGTTTGCTCCCCGCCGACTGGCGGGAAAGGGTTTGGCGCCACGCCAACCGGCGCCGAAGGGCCTACGCGAGTTGGCGCATGCGTGGGAGCGCCAGCACGCACTGGCGTAATCCCCGCGCATGCGCAGAGGGATTCGCTTCCGCAACGGGAATGGCGGAGGACCACGACCTCCGGTCCGGAAGGATTGAGTGCCCCCAGGACACAGGCCCGCCCACGGATTGGTGGGCCCTGATCGCAGGCCAGGCGGTGGGGTTGGAGAATCCCGCCCGTAGTGTGCTCCAGGGGTCGGTGCTGGGACCACAATTTTCACAATATACATTAACCATTTGGAAGAAGGAACTGAAGGCACTGTTACTAAGTTTGCAGAAAATACAAAGATCTGTAGAGGGACAGGTAGTATTGAGGAAGCAGGGGCCTGTAGAAGGACATTGACAGGCTAGAAGAGTGGGCAAAGAAGTGGCAGATGGAATACAATGTGAGACAGTGTGAGGTTATGCAATTTGGAAGACGGAATGGAAGAATAGACTATTTTCTAAATGGGGAACTGTTTAGGAAATCAGAAGCCCAAAGGGACTTGAGAGTTCTTGTTCAAGGTTCGCTTAAGGTTAACATGCAGGTTCAGTCAGCAGTTAGGAAGGAAAATGCAATGTTTAGCATTCATGTAGAGAGAGCTAGAATATAAGACCAGGGATGTACTTATGTGGCTGTATAAGCCTCTGATCAGACCCCATTTTGAGTATTGTGAACAGTTTTGGGCCCCGTATCTAAGGAGGGATGTGCTGGCCTTGGAAAGGGTTCAGAGGAAGTTCACAAGAATGATCCCTGGAATGAAGAGCTTGTTGTATGAGGAACGGCTGAGGACTCTGGAATCTGTACTCGTTGGGAGTTTAGAAGGATTAAGGGGGATCTTATTGAAACTTACAGGATAATACAAGGCCTGGATAGAGTGGACGTGGAGAAGACATTCCCACTAGTCGGAAAAACTAGAACTAACACAATCTCAGACTAAAGGGACGATCGTTTAAAACAGAGATGAGGAGGAATTTCTTCAGCCAGAGGATGGTGAATCTGTGGAACTCTTTGCCGCAGAAGCCCGTGGAGGCCAAATCGCTGAGTGTCTTTCAGACAGAGATAGATAGGTTCTTGATTAATAAGGGGATCAGGGGTTTTGGGAGAAGTCATGAAAAAACTATCAGCCATGATTGAATGGCGGAGCAGACTCAATGGGCTGAGTGGCCTAATTCTGCTCCTTTGTCTTATGGTCTTCTCATACACTCTGCTCTGCTCTGCCCTCTTTGCATTTGTGTTTTTATTTCTATGTGACGGTCTTAATCTTGTTTTTCCTATGTTTGATTGAGAGATAGCTGTTCATTATTCTGCTATTCCCACCCACTGGATAAATATTTTGTTTCTTTATTACAACCATTAATAATAATCTTTATTAATGTCCCAAGTAGGTCGACATTAACACTGCAATGAAGTTGCTTGAAAATCCCCTAATCGCCACACTCCGGCGCCTGTTATGGTACACAGAGGGAGAATTCAGAATCTCCAAATTACCTAACAGCACGGTTTCCGGGACTTGTGGGAGGAAACCGGAGCACCCAGAGGAAACCCAAGAAGACACGGGGAGAACTTGCCGACTCCGCACAGACAGTACCCAAGCCCGGAATCAAGCCTGGGATCCTGAAGCTGTGAAGCATCAGTGGTAAAAACTGTGCTACCATTCGCTTTGCATTATGTACCATGAAACCTTTTGTCATTTAATCTCTTCCATGCTACACACCATCGGAGACCTTTCCTTTTGTTCTTCCCCCTGCTTTCCCCCTTTTCACTTGCTCAAAACTGATAACATTTCTCTTCTTCAGTTCTGAAGAAAAGTCCTTAACCTGAAATGGAAACTCCCTCTCCCTCTCTTCAACATTTTCTGTTTTATTTCAGGTTTCCAGCATCTGCCAGTGTTTTGCTTTTGATTGTGTAATAGGTGCTAATGCAAATAGTTAGTGCAGTGTTTGGGTAATATAAGTAAACGTTCATTTTAAGCAATAGGGACTGTAGTAGAACAATCTTGTAGCATTCATTGATAGAAAAAACTAATGCCAAGGTTCACACTAATGGTAATGTATTTACCTTTCCATTAACAATTCAAACCTATTGTCTGTCAAATTTGATTCTACATGTCATTCCACTGATCTATAATTTTATCCATTTGATATTAGTGTCAGCAAAGCACTGATCAATTATACTCACCCTGCATTGGGCCAATGTGTAGCCTCACCATAGCTGTAGTTTACAAGATCACATTTATATTTTATTGCTTCAATCATCTGTTGATAGAATAAGAACAAGGCTTAAATATATTCCAGACTGAAATATTTTTGCACAAGACAATCAGGCATTATGAAAAATCTCAGAACCTTTTTCAAAACCTCGGGGGCGGGATTCTCCGTTTCTGAGTCTAAGCGCTGACGCTAACGGAAAATCCGTGGACTTCCACATCAGAAAAATCGGGGCCACACTTGTGCCGATTCTGCTATCGGTGAGGGGTTAGCATCAGCACTGCCTGGAACCCCATCGAAACCCACTAAAAACGGTGCGGGAATAACCAGGTCCGTGATGGACACTCGCAGGGCTGACAAGCTGCAGCCGCGCTTAAACTATGCACCCCCCACACACACACTGCTTGGGGCTGAAAAAATGGGACAGGTTGCGCTGGAGCATCGCTTTATAAATGACTTGGAAAATGTGGAAGATACAGGGCAGGATTCTTCTTGGCCGACGCCGAAATCGGGGCGTGCAATCGGGCGGAGAATAGATTATAGAATTTACAGTGCAGAAGGAGGCCATTCGGTCCATCGTGTCTGCACCTGCTCCTGGAAAGAGCACCCTACCCAAGGTTAACACTTCCACCCTATCCCCATAACCCAGTAACCCCACCCAACACTAAGGGCAATTTTGGACACTAACGGCAATTTATCATGGCCAATCCACCTAACCTGCACATCTTTGGACTGTGGGAGGAAACCGGAGCACCCGGAGGAAACCCACGCACACACGGGGAGGATGTGCAGACTCCGCACAGTGACCCAAGCCGGAATCGAACCTGGGACCCTGGAGCTGTGAAGCGATTGTGCTATCCACAATGCTACCGTGCTGCCAAATAGCTCCCGATGCTGAAATCGCGGCAGGCGCCGGTTTGAAGCTGAATCGCCATGCTCGGTCTTCCAAAAAACAACGTCACTGCGATGCACAGCGCGTGTAGTTGAAACACCGTTCGCGTCTCGTTAGTGGGTGCCGGTCAAGCAGGTTTCTTTGGCCAGGATGTGTAGAGCTTCATCACTGTTGTTGGAGCTACACTCACCCAGACGGGTTGGGAATATTCCACCACACTCCTGACATGTGCCTTGTAAAATAGTGGACAGGCTTAGGGGGTTCAGGAGGTGAATTACTTGTCACAGAATTCCCAAACTCTGTCCTGCTCTTGTAAGCACAGGATTTATGTGGCTGATCCAATTAAATTTCTGGTCAATAGTAACCCCAGGATGTTGATGGTGGGTTCCAACAATGTAATACTGTTGAATGTCAAGGATTCTTTCTTGTTGGTGGTGGTTATATTACCATGCCATTGTGTGGCACTGATGGCACTTTCTATTTATCAGCTCAACACCCGAATGTTATCTAGGCCTTGCTGCACGTAAGAGTGAACTGCTTCAGTATCTGAAGAGTAGCAGATGATACTGAACATGCTGCATTCGTCAGTGAACATTCCAGTTCTGACCTTATGGGGAAGAGGGAAGGTCATTGATAAAGGATCTGAAAATAGTTGGGCATAGGACACTACTGTGAAGAATTCCTGCAGTGATGACCTGGGCTAAAATAATTGGCCTCTAACAATCACACCCATTTCCTTTGTGTTGGCTATAACTCAAACTGGTGGAGAATGTGACTTCAATTTTACTCCTTGATGCTACATTTTGTCAAATGCTGACTTGATGTCAAGGACAGTCACTCTCACCTAATCTCTCGAATTCAGCCTTTCTGTCAATGTTTGAATCAAGATTGTACTGAAGTGGAAATCAAAACCAAACTGAGCAGTAAGTGAACATGTAGATGAGACAATAGAATTCCAAGGAATTCCTATAGTGTAGAAGAAGGCCATTCGGCCCATCGAGTCTGCACTGACCCTCTGAAAGAGTAGCCTACCTAGACCCACTCCACTGCCCTATTCTTGTCAACCCACCTAACTTGCACATTTTTAGACACTAAGAGGCAATTTAGCATGGCTAATCAACCTAATCCGCACTTCTTTGAACTGTGGGAGGAAACCTGAGCATCGGAGAGAACTCACGCAGACACAGGGAGAACGAACGTACAATTTCCACACAGGCAGTCACGCAAGGCTGGAATTTAACCTGGGTCTGTGAAGTAGCAGTGCTAACTTCTGTGCCACCATGGCTCCCTGTCAATTAAATACAGCTTCTGCCATTATGCTAATGATTTAAGAGTGATGAGGGTCGGGGAGGGAGGGGGAGTTGGGTTAATTGCCAGATCTGTCATGCTTTTTAATGACAGGGACATAACTGGGTCATTTTCTGCTGAGACTTTCTACCTGTCTCTTGTTGAGAATACTATGAACTGACTAAAAACATTCTTCTGAATATGTTTTAACAATTTTGCAATCTCTGTATCTTTTACAATAATTTATCTCAATTTTTATTAGGGTAGTTGAAATCCTTGCCTACATATTTGTTTTTCTCTTTCGCTCTGGCTGTTTTTGGGATCTATATTTCCAGCAGTAGAACAAAATAAGAGGAAAATCAAAAGTAAATTTTGAAATGATCCTTGTCGATAACAAGATGAATCAAAAGCATAATGCAGCTGAATTAAAAAAGGCTGATAAATGAACACTCACAGCTCTGATCAACCCTGTTCCAGTTTCCATGGTGCTAAGCCTTGTGTCACCAATCTTCACAGCAAGGATTTGAGCCCCGGGTGCGATACCATTCCGTTCAGGATCATCTGGAAAAAAGCCTGCAGCTATACTAGCTACATGTGTCCCATGAGCCCCTGTTGAGAACAAATGCCAACATAAAGATACAGTAGCTTTACACTTCCCGACTCAAACTATCTATAATCTGTCTGCATATCCCTTATGTCTTCTTCTTAACATACCTTCCTTGCTCGTCTGCAAATTTAGCTACCATGCCTTCACTCCCCTCCCCAAGTTATATGGACATTACTCAAGGAACCTCATGGTTCTCATCCTCAGTAGCAAGAAACTATAAGAGAAAGTTATGACCTCAAGGGAGACCATTACCTTTTAAAAACAAAATGAATCTCATAGGTATTAACTACAAGAATCACATCACAAGATTTCATATTTCCAACAAAAACCTTTACTGTACAAGAATTAAACAAAGCAAGTACATCTAACTTAGTGCTATATTTTGCAACCAATGTTATTTAACCCATAAATCTCAATAGTATATTCCTTTTTCTACTGTTATTCCTACCCAAGTTTCTCTACATTTTTTAGGGTCTTAAGGGTTCCTTCACTTCTCCTGATACCAAACTAAATCAGATTTAAGGAATTCACTATTTTGCTCCGTGTTTTCCGTGGTATGAGATTCCATTTGGTTCTTCCACTGGTATTCAGCCTGGAGACCCTCCAATTCTGTTTATGCATCTCACGATTGTGCACAACCCAGCTCAAGCATGGGCCTCATTGTTTTCTTGCTCAAACATCAGGAAAAATCCTTGTTTCCCACATCAGGTTCCAGCTGCTTACTTGCACCAACAGCTGTCAGCTTTCTCTCTGCTTATGTCTCTGTCTGTGAGAAAATACACAAATAAACCCAACACAAAAGGGTATATTCCTTGCAACCTACCCCCATGGTAGCATGACACTCCTGGAATGTCGGAAATAGAGATTTAAACCTATAACTCACTATTCCCAAACCTGCCATTTGAACTAAAGTACATGGGCAATTTAAGAACCTCCCTTAGTTACTATTTGCCGTTGATCTAGGAATTACGTGGATAATTCACACCTTTAACAAGGCAGAACAATTCTCCTCATGCTTACGGTCTTCAGTTCCCCAGCTAAACCATCCCCACGTGCGTTTTATGACTCTCGCTTTTTTACCTCTGAACAAGTATACATGAAGCATTGTTTGAATGGGATTTAGCTTTAGGTTTGTTTGCGAAAGTTTACCTAAAAAAGTTACTTTCCTAAAACATATGAGTCATGAAATTAGACATTTCCAAAGCAATGGACTTTGTGAAATATTTAATATAAATTAATAATTTTTATGGCAATGCTCACATTAAGTTAGATAACACATTTGATAATGCTTGATATACTGTCCACTGTTACGTTGAATCTAGCCTTGTTTAAAGCCACAACTCTAGTTGCTGAATGAGTTCATTCAGAATTTAATTGCTTTTCTGCTTTCAGGACAATTCCACAAGCAAGTGAAAGAGCGTGCAAAACATCAACATTGGTGCAATGGACTCTTTTTTAGTTGGTGAGGTGCCTGATATCACTGAACCCAAGAATCACCAAACTAAGCACCCACACAAGAGCATTTTTGCTCAAGTGCACATGTTTCTTCCCTGTAGGTATATATTCCATTTATCCAAATTCGGAGAATTCGGGCAAGAGTCAGGTGAACTAAAGTCTTACCTCCGCTTGTCACAATACAGAGTGTGTTGCCTTCATCATAAATATTGACAGAGTAGTTGAGCATCTCAGATATCCCCAATGAGGCATATTCTTGTGCTTCACTGTAATTCCTCAGTACAGCGCAGGTACTGAGATCACCACATTCACTTGTGTCCACACAGGCTCTAAAGACAAATGGTTATGATCCATGGAGAAATAATTATGAACCACAGCAACACATTTCTGAGTAGAATTCAATTTGAATCATGTGGTTTGTTGAAAGGTGCTTTTACTCTTGAAGGGAAATTTAAATTCTTCTTCACAGCAAATTACTAATTTAAAATTCTCAATTAACGAAATAAAGAGCTCTTCAAAAACAGCATCAGACACAAAGATTTCTTTTAACTTCCTAAAAACATCATTCTCAATATCTGGAATACTTTATCAACAAGCATTTTTCATAATACAGTTTTTAGGAATCGCTTCAGTGGTTACCTCCATGTCTCACCATCATGCCACACTAGGCAGTCATTTGCAGGACCAAGGTCACAGTACTTTTTCTCCATGGTATTTAGCAATTCCACCCGAGTCTGGAGTTCCTCTCGCTGCATCTTTTCTGCCTTTACAAAGTAAAAATGCTGGTATTAAAAATGTTGGTCCAGTTAGGTAACAGCCTATAAACCTTTTCAAATGCAATTGAGCAGTTAAACTGTTTAAATAACAGTTTTAGTCACCTTTGAACCGTAAACACGTGGCATAAACAATAACAATCAAATATTGCACTTCCTCTCCGTGTCTGCGTGTGTTTCCTCCGGATTCCTCCCACAGTCCAAAGATGTGCAGGTTAGGTGGATTGGCCATGCTAAATTGTTCCTTAGTGTCCAAAATGTTAGGTGGGGTTACGGGGATAGTGTGGGTTTAAGTAGGGTGCGCTTTAATGAGCCAACTGGCATAAATTACCGGAGGCCACTGGAATTTAGTGGTGGCACAGGGAATTAAAAGGGAGTCGCACTGCTTTCCTGTATCTCTTGAAGGCACTGAGGGGCATTAATTAAATCAGGCCCCTCTCATGGAAGCAACATGGTTTCCCACCGGTTCTCCAACTGGTGGAAGGATCCATGTCAGGGATATTAAATCCAGGCCTATATTTCTTTCATTCTATGACCATTTTTTCCCCAGTGTGACTTTGCTATTAGGTTATGAATTGATATTTTCTCATTGCACAATTTTAAATCTGTTGGTTTTTCAATATTCTGATCGAGTAAGATTTCTTGTAGGCATTCCATGAACTCCACACTATCACTGCAAATGTTGACTGACCAATCTGTAGGAAAATTAAAGCCCTCTCTGATTATTGTACCATCCTTTCTACATGAACCTCAAATTTCCTGATTCATACTCTTCTCAACACTCCAATTATTGTTCTTCCTCTTCAGGTACCATGGCTTTCATACGTGTGGATGGTTATCCTGGCAATTGTATATTTTGACTTTACATCTCTGAGATGGTGAAAGGAACTAGCCAATATAAAACTTTCCTGACAGATAGACATTTATTGCCAGAAGATTAACCAGATCTAATATCTAAACAAGGGATCCATTGAAGGTCAGAAGGGTTGGTTGCACTTTAGCATCCAAGATGGAAAATCCCCTATGATGTTGGTGCAGAGGTAAACTACTCAATCTCCAAAGTGGAAAATTAGGAGCTAAAATCAAATTTATTTCATTATGTTTCTTTTGGAGACTTTCTGATATATTTAAGAGGAAATCTATACTTTGCTTTGACTTTAGTCTAAAGGATATGCAATACTGTCCCCACAAACGTAAATCATTTATCTCTGAGGTCATTGAACAATGTAAGAGTTATGTTTATTAGACCAATAGTTACCTCCTTATAAGGATCAATTGAAATCAGCTCTTAATGGATATCTACTTTGATTCTAGTCAGTATTATTTTAATACTGCACTGTACCAGTGGTGAATCATCAGAAATCTAACGCTGGCTTTGCTTGAGAACAGAGAAATGCAAAAACATACTTCATGATACCAACGTTTTTCGCAAATTATGAGCACAGATTCTGGACAAACTGCTTCACTTTGTCTGATATTTAAAACCTTTGATAGACTTTGGAGCTGACATTTTGTATAGTCGTTAAAAGCTTATGATAGATGTTGCTATTGTCATCAGACCAAAACATAGAGGTATCGAATTTGTTTTTTGATGTAGGCAATGTACTTCATGGATCAGTACAATCATAGTATGAGTGAAATGCATTCTCTGTAGCAAGTATTCCAATTGTTGCCTTTGTCTCTTGTATACTTATGCTCTATTATTTCTTGTTATTTCATTTGATACCATCTAAGCGGCATAGGACCGATTCTCTGTACATGTTCTGAAAAGAAGAGCTTGCAATATTTGATGTTAATCTTAAAAAAGCACAAAACACACAGAACGTTTGATGCTCATAATGAAAGTCTAGAGGATTCAACTTATGTGAAAGCTGAAGATCTTGTGGCAAGAGTTTCACTGAGATAGAAGGCACAATTTTGTGGGTCCATTAGCCACATGCATAAATCTCGGAATGGCCGGAAAATATTGCGAGGGGCCAAAAATGGGATTTGCGTTGGTGATATTTCTGAATGTGATCTCCAGTGGCCTCACTGCTGACATAATCGGGTTCACTCCCAGAAAGGGCGGGTACCTGATTTTAATTCATTTGCATCTATTTAAATCTAACTAGCAGGTTTAAAGTCAGATGTTTCGGATTTACTGAACCTTCCCACACCATGATATCATGTGGGCACAAATTACTACTGCTCTATAAAAACATGAATCAGGCACCAGTGACTCCAAGAGGGAAGGGGTGAAGGAGGTTATTACAGCTCTCCATCGTGTGCTAAGGTTCACAAGAGGAAAGTTACTACTGGACCGGTGTGGTGGGGGGCATCATTCAAGGTTGCAGGGGAGCAGGTTGGGGGTCACCCCTGGGCTGGGGGACGCAGAAAGTCTGAGTTGCTTGTCATTGTCAGCCTGCTGTGTTGTCTGTTTTAAACTCGTTTCTCAGCCCTGAACAATTCTGCAGCCTGTCTGTTTAAAAAGCAGTTCACAGTCCAGAATGAGTGAAAGGCTTTGATAAGGCTGAAGATTGCCAGCTTTGGGACTGACTGAATGTGACCCTGAGAGAGAAGGCAGAACAGTGATGATCACTGCCTCAGAGTATTTGTGCCTCTAACATTCCAGAGAGTCTTCCACGTCCAACTAATTGCCCATTATCATTTGACTTTCACCAATGTCAACTGTCCACAGTTTCACAGTTGAGATGAGTGGTTGAAACCTTAAGTGTCAAGGGATGAAGATTGGGTGCAGGACATCAGGAGGGATAATGTCGAGCCTAGCAGTTGCGATGACCCAGTGTCCTGAGGGGATCCAGCAGCCTTCAAGGTTCAATTGGGCATTCATTTCCCCAACACATGATGAACCCCACTGCTGCTGATATTAAGGGAGGGAGCAACCAGACCGGAGACCGTAGACGACTCTGATTTGGTTAGGGAGGTGACCGCGGCCAGCAAAGCGATCAAGTGTGATGGGCAGCAAAGAATTGAGGTAGCGCTGGCTGCCGGAGACAGTGTAGCATTGTCAGCTTCACAGACAAGAGGACAAGGTGTCGGGAGGGATTAAGGGCTGTGGGATGGATCATCTAGCTATCTCCCATTCCTCTCAGATTATAGATTTGTCTTGGTATTTGTGCCAGTGGAGCTCACAGACAATATCAATTCCAACCCAAGGAGAAACCTGCACCAGGGGGCAGCTGGTCAGACTCAAGACTCGGTAAACGATCAGTCCAAGGAGGGGGCAGAAGACGTCAGAGTAGGAGACCTTGGGTTTACAGGATCTGCATGTCATCGCTAGAGCTGTCGAACATCATGTGCTACTGAAGAATCCAGCTCAACAAGGAGACAATGCGGCACCTCTGAGATGTACGTGCAGACATGGCACCACTTGGAGGCGGATGGCACCTGCTCTCTGTGGCCAAAAAGATCATGGCAGCCCTGAACTTCTACGCCAACGGCTCATTACAGGGTTCATCCGACAATTTCTATGGGATCTCTCAATCGTCAGCCCACAAGTGCTTCCAAGTGGTCAGGGATGCTCTGTATGCCCAGCCCTCTAACTTCATCCGTTTTGACCTTGACCAACAGGTGCCTGGGCTGCAGGCTTCACAGCCATCATCGGGCTGCCACAGGTCCAGTGGGTCAGTGGGAGGGCACAGGTAGTCTTTTGAGGAACTAGGCATCAGGGATTGCCCTTAATCAACGTGAAGGGTTCCATGGAATGTACAATGTTACAACATTTTGGGCTAGTGCACAGTCAATTCCAGCCCCACAGGCCCCAGACTCCCAATATAAATGAATTAACCCATAATTTGTATATTTTCCTGAGATCTTTGAAGCTAGACTGCTCGAATGACTTACAGGCACCGGATATGTAAGTAAAACGTTTTTACAAACGGTTTATTTATAATAAGAGAAGAGATAAACATGTAATGGAAAAATAGAACAATGGTCTACTAATCTGACTATACCCCAAACCCTCTACCCAGACTCACGAGACTGACACAAGGTGGAGGGGGGTAGGAAAGGTTGAAGATGACAGGGATTAAACTGGACGAGGGATGAGACTCTTCGCTGCCTAATGGTCTTTGTAGGTGGTGATCTTCTCAGAATGCGAGGTTTTGAAAATACATCCATTGGTTAGAATCTTGTGAAATTTGCCTTCAATTAGACCTCCCGGGCTGCAGGATTTCCTCTGGAGAGTCACCTTGACTTGTACAGGTCTCCACCAGATTGACTCTCAGTCTCACTGAGATAGTATTAGAATTCACTGTTAGAATTCTCAACCTGAGAGTTTACAGCAGATTCACCGTCACTCTGCCTTTCACTCTCCCTGTCTGATCTTTGTGCAGGGTTTCTAGCTGTGGTATAGAGAGAGAGAAAAGGGCCTGGACTTCAGGACCCTGAGATATCAGCCTGGGCATTTCCATGCCTTTCTCACAGAGGTTTAACCTGCACAGGCCTAGCTGGAAAAATCTGCTTTCAGCATTAAATCAGGAGTTAAACCTTCACGGGCCTAATAGAGTGTCCAAACCTGTTCACTCCAGCTGAGATATCAGAGAATGAAGATGTTCCAGCCTTTTTGAGAGAGATGTTTAACAGGCTTCTGTCCACCTCTTAGAATGGATGAGACTGTTCATCTTCTGCCAGCATTGGACCCCCAACACTCGGGTAGACGGTGGACCGCCTCACCTCCACCGCTCCGAAAAGCCTGTTTAGTTTACCCTCTGAAAATCCTTGGGCGGCTCTCCTTGCGGCCATTCTCGTAGCTTGCCTGGGACTGAGTGCTGAGGAACTGTTTAAATACAGCTCTGTCTCGATTACAGTATTCAACTGAGCCCCAGGTCGGGCGAATCAGATGCCCGACGAGTCAGGCGCGGTGTGTTTCACGGGGTGCAATAGTTGCTCTAAGTGGGGTAAGACTGCGATCGGAACTGCGCCGCTAAGTGCACCGAGTTTTACGCATGTCATATTGGAAAAATTACGCCCAGAGTCTTTAGTTGAGGTAAACGAGCCTGCACAATGCCGTAGCTTTACAAAATATACAGCATGCTTGTCTACATGATGGGCCTGCTCAACATTCAGTTTCCTGAGAACCTTACAAGCTAGGCTAGAATTACAACAAATTCAGAGTTAAACATAAATTAGATATATACATCTAATTAGACAGCAAGACCAAAGTTCCGTTGGTGAATTATACTTCTTATATGTTTTTAATAAGATTCCATAAAGTGGATTCATTGGATGCTTCACTCCAAATGTAACTGGCTTCTCATTGTGGAATTTTGAAGTATAAATATTTAGAAATTCAATTAAAAAATTCAATTATAATGATCTTTAAGAATTTCTGAGCAAGTTGCTCTTAATAATTCAACTCTGATCTACTGCAATAAAGTAACTCAATATAGGCAGTAGAAATGTTCACTTTCAGTTACTTTCCCATGGGAAAAATAGTTAATAACAGAAGAAGATGTTGCAATTAATAGAGGAGACAGTGTAAATTTGAATATCCATTTAATGATTAATTACCAGTTTCACTCTAGTAGCCATGAGAGCTCTGATTTAATAGATACTTACTGTGCCGACGCTGCGTTATAAATTTGCTCATTCAAAATACTAACTTGTGACAAAATTGTATGAGTGCTGTCAAACTCATCTAGATTTCTGCAAGCTTCTGCCAAAGAAGCACGATGAAACGGATCCCAGAGCTTTTCCCGCTTTTCTTTCTGTGAAGCAAAGTCACAATATGTTCTTTTTGAATATTGAAACAATGAAACAGTAAAGCCAGACATTTTATTATTTTTTTAGGCATTCCATCCCCAATTGCCATTCAACTGAGCAGCTTGTCAAACCATTTAAGGGACAATCGACAATGGTTTCATGGTCACCTTTCAATTCCATGATTTTTATTAAATTCAAATTATGCCCTGGTGGGATTTGAACCCCAGTCCCCAGAACATTGCCCTGGGTCGCTGGATTACTAGTCCAGTGACAATACCACTACACCACCGACTCCCCAACATTAACCATTGACTCTATGAATTTAAAGCATTTTTAAAAAACAAAATACAGCACAGCCTTACCTGAATCCTTTCTTTCAGTACTTTGGGATAAAGTTCATGCATATTTTTGAGACCCACATGATATTTTCCAGATGGATTTACCCAATTTTCAGGAATCTTTAAAAGCAAAACAGAATTAGTTATTTATAGAATATGAAGCATAAACTTGCAGTTTAATACATCGCTCACTAAGATTGTCAGTTACTCATAGAGTTGAATTTTGACACAGATTTTCCCCTTCCCAAGAGAAGCTGAAATCTGGCAACAAGTCAGCAGTGATGTCAGCAAATGGGGTAAGTGCACTCATGTACTGACATTAGTTCATGAGTTAAAAGCGCTGATTGTCCTTCACTCAATTTAAATTTTCAGATTGCAATATGAATGATTGCGATTATATTAAGATAAAAGATAAGATATCACAAACTGAAAAATATTTATAAATGTGAAATTTATCATAATGGAGAAATTTCACACTCCACAAATACAAAAGAGCTTTTAGGGCCAGTGAGCTGTAATTTTAGCTATAGTTATGAACTTAGTATGTCATTAACAACCCAGTTGCATCTCATTCCATAGAATCATAGAATCCTTACAGTGCAGAAGGAGGCCATTCAGCCTATCGAGTCTGCACCGACCCTCTGAAACAGCATTCAACCTTGGCGCACCCCCCATCCTATCCCCGTAACCCCACCTTACCTTACTGGCATGGCCAATCCACCTACCCTGCACATCTTTGGACAGTGGGAGGAAACCGGAGGAAACCCACGCAGACATGGGGAGAAAGTGCAAATTGCACAGTCACCCAAGGTTGGAAGTGAACCCGGGTCCCTGGCACTGAGATATCAGTGCTAACCACTGTGCTTGTCCTTCAACAAGGTGCAACCTTTTCTAGGCTTTTTACAGCAAATGTAAAAGTTTTTGTCAATTAATTTACTGCTCAGACACTGCACTCTATGAAGATCTCAGCAGAACACACAATGGAGCAGCACAGAATAATTGACAGCAACTTCTCCACTTCCACATTATTCCACAAACGAGCAGACTCTCAGAGGTGCTGGCAGCAACAGTGGACAAATCATAGCAGTTTCACTGTTATTGCTCCTGAAAGAACACTCATATGCATTTGGGGCAGCACTGTAGCATAGTGGTTAGCACAATTGCTTCACAGCTCCAGGGTCCCAGGTTCTATTCCCAGCTTGGGTCACTGTCTGTGTGGAGTCTGCACGTTCTCCCGTGTGTTCGTGGGTTTTCTCCGTGTGCTCCGGTTTCCTCCCACAGTCCAAAGATGTGCAGGTTAGGTGGATTGCCATACTAAATTGCCCTTAGTGTCCAAAATTGTTTAGTGTTGGGTGAGGTTACTGGGTTATGGGGATGAGGTGGAGATTTGGGGCCTGGGTAGGGTGCTCTTTCCAAGAGCCGGTGCAAACTCAATGGGCCAAATGGCCTCCTTCTGTACTGTAAATTCTATGTCGATATGCAATTAGAATGAGGAAAGAATCTGCTTGTGTGTCTTCCTTTTTAATTACACCTTTCACCCAAAAGTGCTTCAAAGCTGATGAAGTATTATGGAAGTGTAATTACAGCTGTATTGTCAAAACACATGGCAGTCACGACTTCCGGTGGCGGCTATGAAGGATTAAGTCGCACATTTGGTGGCTCCCGCTCTGGTCGGACTTTTGGACCTTTTCCCCCGATTTTCTATCGGACTTGAACTGTAAAACTGAAGACAGAGGCAATTGTGTACTGAATTCTCACATCAGTGCATGGAGAGGACTAGAAGTGCTCGTGAAGGCAGAAACAGAAAGTCAGAAAAGGCTTGGGCTGAAGCTGCAGCGGGAGACGGCATGGCGGAGGACCGGACCTCTGGTTTGTCAACGCAGCGGTCAACGGAGCTGATGCAAGTTAATCAGGAAGGCTTTGCTAAGCAGAAACGGGACTGCTTGGACCCGATAAGAGTCGATTGAGCGACTGGAGCTTAGATTGGACGGCCAAGATCGGGCGATCCAGAAGGTGTAGAAGGCGCTGGCTGAGCAGGAGGAGCATCAAACTGCGTGGAGCTGGAGGTTGTGATGCTGAGAGACCAGCAGAAGAGGCTCCTGGAGAAGGTGGAGGACCTAGAGAATAGGTCCCGTCGGCAGAACTTGAGAATCATTGGGCTCCCGGAGGGGTCCGAAGGAGCGGATGCTGGGACATACATCGCAGATATGTTTGAGAAGCTGCTGGGGGGATGGGATATTCTCCCGACCCTTGGAGGTGGACAGGACTTGCAGAGCACTCGCGAGGAAGCCGCGAACGGGAGCCCCCCTGAGAGCAATGGTGGTGAGATTCCACAGGTACTTGGATAAGGAATGCATTCTACAGTGAGCCAAACAGATGTGGAGCTGTAAATGGGACAATAGTATCCTGCGGGTCTACCAAGACCCGAGTGTGGAGTTGGCCAGGAGAAAAGCAGGCTTCAACCAGATTAGGTCAATCCTTTTTCAGAAAAAGGAGGTTCAGACTGTTGTATCCGGCCTGTCTCTGGGTCACGTACGAGGAACAGCACTGAGGACGCGCTGGACTTCGTGAAAAGGAAAGGACTGGTGGTGGACTGAGAACTTATGAACTTTGCTGCAATGTTCATGTTTTTTTTAATTTTTGTATCTTTGTTCTTTTTATTTTTTTTAAAAAGTGTTTTGTTTTGTGGAAGCTGTTTGTAATGCCTTCTGTATTGATTTGGGACCAGTAGCCAGCGCCCGCACTGGAGGTGAGACGTGGGACTTATGGCTGACGAAGGGGTGTGCGAGCGGTTGAAGAAATGTATTCAGAACTACCTGTGTAGAAGTGGATTTCATTTGGAACTTCGCTGATAGGGTTAATATAACAGTTCTGAAAAGCTCTGTGAAAGAGATGTCAACAGGTCACGGGATGAAATAAAGGGAGTGTGTCTGACCGTATCTGTAAAAGCAAAGATGTCAGAAGGTTATGGGATGGAATATAGGGAGTGTGGCATTGGTACTAATTAATGTTCTGACCGTATCTGTAAAAGCAGAGAGGTCAAAAAGGCAAAGAATGGAATGAATGGTAACCGTTACTTTATTGCAGAGATAACATAATTGAGCTCGTTTGACCAGTTGGAACAAATAAACATTGAAATGTTTATTGGAAGGGCCTTGGAATGAGATAAGCCAGATGGCCATGGGATACAAAAACCTTTGTATTAATATTAATAGTGACTTGTGCTAATGATTATGTCAAAAATAACCTCCCGACCTCGAAGAATAATTCCATATATGTACATGTTCTGGATCCTTGCCAAATCATAGGTGTATCTAGGAATTTAAAGGGACCACCCCTAAGCTGTAAGATGTATAAAGATACCATCCTTATTCTGGGATTTTGGCACTTCTCGAAGGTGGTTACCCGACTGCTTAGAGATTTGTCCCGGCCGTAAATAAACGAATATTCGTTACTGACGTGTTCGAGTGTTTTACTTCTGGACTGACGATTAGATACGTGAAAGCGCAATTCACATTTGGTGGCCCGTACGGGGATCTCCAGAGGGGTCTGCGCAACTAACCGGCGTAATCGACTGAGCTCGTTCAAAGTAGAGGACGAATTTGGCCCCCAACGTGAGTAAAAATTTCTTTTCCACCTTGGTATTCGCCTACTACTAGTTTGATCGTTGCTCAGCCTTGCCGTTGGTTTGTCGAGAAGCCTCTGCGAGATCCAGGTCAGTCCAGCGAACCCGTTTTAAAGAGGGTAAGTGAGTGAACCCTGTGGTTATCGTCTCTAGGGGCAGCTTGGGACTGCCGCCGTGATTCCAGGCAGCGTTCGCTGGAGTTACGGGCGGGGTTGCCAGGACTGCTGGGGGGTAGCCTGAGGAGCCGCCGTGATTCCAGGCAGCGTTCGCTGGAGTTACGGGCGGGGTTCTCAGGATTGCTAGGGGACGGTAAACGGGCTGTGGGCAGCCTGGGACTGCCGCCGTGATTCCAGGCAGCGTTCGCTGGAGTTACGGGCGGGGTTGCCAGGACTGCTAGAGGCAGCCTGAGGAGCCGCTGTGATTCCAGGCAGCGTTCGCTGGAGTTACGGGCGGGGTTCTCAGGATTGCTAGGGGACGGTTAGCGGGCTGTGGGCTCCGGACGGGACTGCCGCCGTGATTCCAGGCAGCGTTCTCTGGAAGTTACGGGCGGGGTTCTCGGAGCCTATCCCCCGGTGTAACCCATACCTTCACTGAAGAATTTTACCTACTTACCCCTTAATAGCATTGGTGTCCTGGGTCCTGTGTTATTAAGGAAGTAAAGTAAGCTAATAACCACTTAAAATCTGGTCTTCTTGAGTTGAATTAGCTGTTTAAACTCGGCTGCTTTCCTTGTCTTTCTCCAGCAGGCTGTGTCTCTCTCTCTCTCTCTCTCTCTCTCTCTCTCTCCTGTTGCAGAGTGCTGGTGCTTCTGCTCCCTGGGTTTATATTCTCTTTCGAAGAGTTATTAAGTTTTAACGACTGTATTGTATATGGGCTTGTTTCACTTTGATAGTTTAAAAGTATCTTTGATGTAAACATCTTACTACAACTCGTTATTCATTTCAGGCATATCGTCTCCTCTCAGATTTGATTTCAAAAATGCTTTTGTTTCAATAGTTAACTTTTATTTCTGTGATTTCAAATCGTTTAATTTTCCAATTGTCCCCAGTTCATAACTTTGCCTTTGATTTTGACTTAAATGTTGTTTCTCGTAGCCAGGTCATCTCCAATTTTCTTTTAATTAACTTGATGTTTGTAGAATTTTACCCCTTAAATTGACACTAAATTCGACTGAGCATCTTCCATTCTTTCCAGCTGTTTACTAAGAGAGTTTATTTCAATTAAGGTGTGAAACTTTGCTCTTAGCTGTATGCTAAAATTTAACTTGGTTGTGACTTGAAAGACTTGCCTGTTTTAAACATTCGTCACTTAATGCAATTGAAACTCTCATCCATGCTTTTTCAGATGCTTTCTGAGATAGTTACATTCCATGAAGGTGTGAGCCATTGTTTTAGCTTACCACATGAAGCCTGTGTGTCTGCTGAGGCCTGATTGTGAGCAAGAATCTGCATTTTATAACCCTGCTCTTTGCAGCTGCTATTAACCTTTTGTGGGATCTTTCCCTGTACCCTCTCAAACCAGATATTGCCAGACTTTCATGTTTCAAATGACACATTTTTCTGTATTATCAAGAACCCACCGCAAAGAAATTAATTGCCTTGTGGAGGGAATACTGTCAGTTAATGAAAGATGCATCTATACTGGCTAGCTGGCAGGCAAATGCCTCAAAATTGGGTATTGGCCTCACTGAAGGGGGAATTGCTAAAACAGTAGAGGTCTTAAAAAGGGAATGTAAACAATATAAGAAACCTGGCGCCGGTCAGCAATGCGAAGCAAGGTTGGGAGGAGGGGACGATGGGGATGAGGAACATCTGTTCAATTGCGGGGGACGTCAGAAGCCTCCACAGCCCCCACAGCCACCTCCGCCACCGCCCCTGGAATGTGATCAGTATTATGAGTAACTCAGTATGTTCAGAACTACATTGGTCTCAGAATAAACAGATAAAGGATTTGTGCTGGGCAGTTTCGAAACTGCTGCGTTGAAATTGACACTGCATGGCTCCGCAGGGTCCTAGTGCCCGCTGATCACAAACAGTCACTAGCAGAACCACACAGCCTGCAATCGGCTGCTAATATTACCCTCCAACAAGATATCACTGTCTATAGTTCCCATTCTGTTACGGCCCTTTTGGGACAGCTACAGACTCAGCATCTCACGATGGCTCGTCAGAACAAATATGAGATTGCTCTCCTTAATAACCCGAAAGTCCAGTTTGCCCACTGCACCACTATCAACCCTGCTGACTTTTTGACGCATCCTCCCACAGACATGCTCGACCCAACTCATGACTGTCTGCAACTGTTGCAGGAAGTCTCCTCGGTTCGAGACGACCTCTCCGATATACCCATCCCGAGTGCAGATTGTTCCTTTTTCACCGATGGAAGTTCTTCCGTCGGCGAAAGGGGGGATAGACAATCTGGCTATGCAATCATCGATCAAGACGGTGACGTAGTAGAAGCAGCAGCATTTGAAGTTCCCTTTTCTGCCCAACAGGCAGAATTGTTTGCGTTAATACGAGCATGCATATTGGCACAGGGGAGGAAGGTTAATATTTATACAGATTCCCGATACGCCTTCGGGGTAGTACATGATTTCGGGCAATTATGGAAAAACAGAGGATTTCTAACCTCCGCTGGTACACCCATCTCACACCAGCAGTTAGTAACCCAGTTATTGCAGGCCCTTATGCTCCCAGACAAGATAGCGGTGATAAAATGCGCAGCGCATACAAAAGGCACAGGACTGGTGGAAACGGGCAACAGGAGAGCGGACGAGAAGGCAAAAGAAATTTCTAAATCTGGCAAACTAATGGTGCCTAGAATGATGAGGCAGACTAAAACCCCCTCGGGAAAGTCCCCCTCTGAAAAACCTATGCCAACCATTGCTGACATAACCCAAATGCAGGAGGACGCTCCTGCAACTGCTGTAAATATGTGGAAAAACTTAGGATGTATATATGATATCGAAAATAAGCTGTGGGTCACCCCGGTAGGACAAACATGTATGACCGATGCATTAGCAGCCTGGGTGACCGAATGTGTACACTTTGCAACTCACTGTGGAGCTCGTGCCACAGGGGACATATTGTTAAAAAGCTGGTGGCACCCACGACTGCAAGAAATGGCCCAACAAATTAGCAGTCGGTGCCTAATCTGTCAACAGCACAACCCCGGTAAGGCCGTCCCCTGTGATCCTGGCACAACCCCCTTACCTGAGGGTCCATTTGAGACCCTGCAAATGGATTACATTGAGTTGGAAAGATGTCAATGCTATAAATATGTGTTAGTCATTGTGGACACTTTTAGCAAATGGATCGAGGCCTACCCGACTACGGATAACAAGGCCTCGACAGTAGTTAAGGTGTTAATGCAAGAAATTGTTCCGCGATTCGGAATTCCAGCCCGGCTGAGCTCTGACAATGGTCCCCACTTCATAGGTCAAATCAATAAGGAATTCTGTGCTCTGCTAGGAATAAAGCAACAGTTTCATTGTGCCTACAGACCACAAGCCGCTGGAGTGGTGGAAAGGGCTAATCAGACTCTAAAGACTAAACTCGCTAAACTACAAGCAGACACTGGGGCCACTTGGCTCAAACTCCTGCCTTTAGCACTCTTCCAGCTACGTGCCACCCCCGCAGGAAAAACTCGCCTAAGCCCAGCGGAAATACTATATGGCAGACCCTTTCGAACGCCTTGGGACAGCAGTGTTCCACGGAATGTTCAATTCCATTACATGACTACCGAGATGGCTAATTATATATTAACACTAACTAGAATTTTGAAAGGATTACACTCCCGAGTTCGTGCCACCCAGGAAGAAGTCCCATCCATTACTCATGACGTCTCCATCAACCCTGGGGATTATGTCCTAATTCGAAATTGGACACGTAAAGGTTTGGAACCTCGATGGGAGGGTCCCCTACAGGTTCTACTCACTACCCCCACTGCAGTAAAAGTGGAGGGCCGGAACGCATGGGTACATATGCACCATTGTAAGTTAATTAAGTATCCATGATGTTCTAAACTTTTCCTTTAAGTCCTAGGAACACGAGTACCAGGATGAAGTCCCTCTTCACCGTCACAATACTCGCCACCCTGCTCTCTCTCGCTGCATCCGGAAGAAGGAGATGCCCGTATGGAAGCCGACGTCCACCCCTGTGCCGAGAAGGGACCCCACGATGTGGAACAACGACAGATCTCCGATGGATCACCACGGCTATCAAAACCTGCCCAACCACCGTTCATCCCGACGACCAGAAGCCCCGATTCCGGACTACGTACATGGTTCTGATCTACGATCGCCGCACATGCCGGTGGAACCACCGGTGCATTGATAAGGACAGGGTACAAATTTTACCATCAAGGACTACTCACCCCTACTCGCCTTCCAGAAGGAAGCGGGCAACGCACCATGTAACGGCAAATTCTTTTCTGTTTATGTCCTATGTCTATGCTAAGAAAGTGGGTGTCTCCTCTTGCTGGGTATGTACACAGGTCCCGACCCATGCCCATGGAGGCGTTCCCTTGATATCTGTTCCTTTCTCGATCGAACAGACGGCTGAATGGGTTATATTCCAGAACAGGACAGTAACTAGTCACTCTGCCTTACCAACCAGGGCCTCCAGGTCCTCCTCTGTAAACCACAGGGAAGCAGCCCAAGAATGGCTGAGTGCCGGCTACCCTTTGCGGGATTTCTTTGGTTGGCGACAGCCATCTTACTCAGCAGATCGCACACCCCCGTTCTTCAATATCCAGAACCCCCAGACCGGAACGGTCTGCTTACTCCGGGAAGTACGAACTCCTGGAACATATGTGTTAGGAACCAGTTCATGTAAGTACACTTTTGGTCTTACTGACTGGAAAGGCCACGCCATCATCAATAACATTATCAACCACACAGGGGGCCCTGATTGGACCCAAATATGGACCTCCTCGATGGTAACTAGCCTCACCTCCTATAATGGCACCTACTTCATTTGTGGCCATAAGGCTTACCCCTGGCTCCCCACTGACTGGGCAGGGTCGTGCTACTTGGGTTTCGTTGTTCCGGGTACTACACACTATGCCCAGCTCGAACATCATCCCCACTTTCGAGCCCAGAGGTCAGTACCACCGTGGGAGGTGATGACTTCCCTCTTATGGCCCCAAATAGGCGCCATCTGGTCCCTCAAGAAGTACGCGCTCCTCCGCGACCTATTGGAACAGGTTGCAAATGACACCGCGGAGGGATTTAGTGAACTCAGTGCAGAGTTGGTAGCCGTACGAACGGTAGCCCTACAGAATCGCATGGCCCTGGATTATTTACTAGCCAAAGAAGGGGGGACCTGTGCTATCATAGGGACCGAATGTTGCACTTACATTCCAGACAGTTCAGAGAATATCACGCGTCTGGTAACCCATATCAGAGATGGAGTACAGCGCTTGCGACTCGCCGGTCAGGCTGACTGGTGGAGCTGGATGTGGTCCAATTCTTGGGCCACTTACCTATTCCATGGGCTCATTATCTTCGTTACCATCTGTTTGTTGCTCTGTATCATAGCTACTGGTGTGAAATGCCTATGCAACCGTTTGGGTGCTGCTGCATTACCACAGATGCTTCAGAGATCCGCCCTAGACGAAAAAGAAACACTGGTTCCACCTACCCCTGACCTATATGAGGAAGTGGCATCCTGCCGGAGCCTAGTAGAGGAGGAGTACCTCCGCCTCGCTCTCATTTCCATCTAAAGTATCCTGAGTGTTATGTGATCAAGGAATGATCAAAGGGGGGAATGTAGAAGTGGATTTCATTTGGAACTTCGCTGATAGGGTTAATATAACAGTTCTGAAAAGCTCTGTGAAAGAGATGTCAACAGGTCAAGGGATGAAATAAAGGGAGTGTGTCTGACCGTATCTGTAAAAGCAAAGATGTCAGAAGGTTATGGGATGGAATATAGGGAGTGTGGCATTGGTACTAATTAATGTTCTGACCGTATCTGTAAAAGCAGAGAGGTCAAAAAGGCAAAGAATGGAATGAATGGTAACCGTTACTTTATTGCAGAGATAACATAATTGAGCTCGTTTGACCAGTTGGAACAAATAAACATTGAAATGTTTATTGGAAGGGCCTTGGAATGAGATAAGCCAGATGGCCATGGGATACAAAAACCTTTGTATTAATATTAATAGTGACTTGTGCTAATGATTATGTCAAAAATAACCTCCCGACCTCGAAGAATAATTCCATATATGTACATGTTCTGGATCCTTGCCAAATCATAGGTGTATCTAGGAATTTAAAGGGACCACCCCTAAGCTGTAAGATGTATAAAGATACCATCCTTATTCTGGGATTTTGGCACTTCTCGAAGGTGGTTACCCGACTGCTTAGAGATTTGTCCCGGCCGTAAATAAACGAATATTCGTTACTGACGTGTTCGAGTGTTTTACTTCTGGACTGACGATTAGATACGTGAAAGCGCAATTCACACCTGCAGGTCAACGACACAGGGGAAATTTCAGCAGCGATGGTCTGGGAAGCACTGAAGGCGGTGGTCAGAGGGGAGCTGATCTCGATAAGGGCCCATAGGGAGAAAGTGGACAGGGCAGAGACGGGCCCACTGGTAAAGGAGATACTACAGATCGATAGGAGGTATGCTGAGAGCCCAGAGGTAGGGCTTTTAAGGGAATGGCAGAGACTGCAGGCAGAGTTCGGCTTGTTAACCACAGGGAGGGCGGTGGAGCAGCTGAGAAAGGCGAGGGGGGGGGCGATCTATGAGTATGGAGAGAAGGCCAGCAGAATACTTGCTCAACAGCTTAGAAAGAGGGAGGCAGCCAGGGAGATAGGGAAAGTAAATGACGGAAATGGGAACCTGGTTGGAGATTCAGCAGGGGTGAATAAGGCATTTAGTGATTTCTACAGTAGACTGTATAGGTCTGAACCCCCTTGTCGAGGGACTCAAAGCCCCCAAAGTCAGAGACCTGGCTATCGGACATGGCTAGCTTTCTCTGTTTGGAGAAAATCAAGTTCGCCTTGAGAGGGTCACTGTTAGGGTTCACCCGGAGGTGGCAACCGTTCGTCGACTTCTTCGTGGAAAATTAATCGTCAGCAGAAGGGGGAGGGTTTAGTTTAGCCTAGAGTAGGGGGTTAATAAAGGTGGGACCTGTAAAGGAGGGAGACGGCTTTTGCACTATGTTTATAGTTTCATGTACATTGTTTGTTGTTTTGTTCTTATAATACCAAAAAATACCTCAATAAAACGTTTATTAAAAAAAAACACATGGCAGTCAATTTGCACAGAGCTCAATCTCAGCAATGAGATAATAAGACTATGAGCGGGATTCTCTGTCCATTCCATCCGGTAGGATTTTCCGTTCCTGCTACAGTTAATGGAATTTAGGCTGAGCGCCAAATTCTCCGTTCTCGCTGGCAACGAAAGCGTGGCAAATTCAGACCGGAGAATCCCGGCCCATCTGTTTTTAGTTGAGGAATAAATGTTGGATGTACGATGGAATATTTTCTGTCCATGTGATGGGGCAGACACATTCTCCACCTCGCCACGCCAAATTTCTGCCCGACCCTCCGGCGGGATTCTCTGTTACGCCAGCTGGTCAATGGGGTTTCCCATTGTGGGGCAGCCCCCGGGCGCCGGTAAAACGGAGAATCCCGCCCATGGTCTCCATTTAACATCTCATCCAAAAGCAGCATCTTCAACAATGGCACAAATTTTCCAGTGTCCAATTTAACGGAAGACACACATCATAATGCCGCGGAAATCCTGACATGTGGACCTGCATAGGAATTGCCGGAAAGTTTAAACTGTTGCCCAGGACCCTCTGTGTCAGTCTCCAAATCTGAGGTTGAATGGGAGATGTGGAATGATTTGCACAACTTGCCTTGAAAGGTACCAAGGAAATATTAGAAAGTTTAACACTTTGTCTAACACCTTGGTAACTTCACAACGGATCCACACCCTCCGATAATTCAATTGATCACTCCCCACCAGACCAGACCTAACTACCTCCAACAGCCCGACCAGAGTTTCCCTGAGCAAATCCCCACCCCTTCATCAACAAGGCCCAACTATATCCCCGACCATCCAACTGATCCCTCCTAACTGACCCCGACTACTTACCTCACCCACATATCAACACACCCGCAACATAAACTTAAACCTTAGGGGCAGCAGGGTAGCATGGTGGTTAGCATAAATGCTTCACAGCTTCAGGGTCCCAGGTTCGATTCCCGGCTGGGTCACTGTCTGTGTGGAGTCTGCACGTCCTCCCCCTGTGTGCGTGGGTTTCCTCCGGGTGCTCCGGTTTCCTCCCACAGTCCAAAGATGTGCGGGTTAGGTGGATTGGCCATGCTAAATTGCCCGTAGTGTCCTAATAAAAGTAAGGTTAAGGGGGGGTTGTTGGGTTACGGGTATAGGGTGGATACGTGGATTTGAGTAGGGTGATCATGGCTCGGCACAACATTGAGGGCCGAAGGGCCTGTTCTGTGCTGTACTGTTCTATGTTCTATAAACAGAAAATACTGGGCAATCTCAGAAGATCTGACAGCATCTGTGGGGAAAGAAGCGGGCTACCATTTCAAGTCTAGTTAATTCTTCGTCAAAGCTGGAGAGAACTGGGAATAGGGTTAGATTGATATTGTTGTGGAGGGGTGTGGATCAGTTGGGCTGGATAGAGGGCCAGCGATAGGTGGAAATGACAAAGATGTTGTGGACAGCAAGACAAAAGGAATGTAAATGTTTCAATCCTACTCCAGCCCCATCCCACAACTCTTTTTATCGGCACATCGACAACTGTTTCAATGCCACTTCATGGTCCTGTCTGGACCTTGTTTTGGGCCAGGGTTTAGAGAACCCCAAAGTGTATCGTGGAGTTCACCTGACCTACAACTTTTAATAGGTTGTGGTATGGGAGCACACGGCCCACTCTACAGGTGTGGTACAGCAGAAATGGAAAAGTATTTTTTAAAGCTAAACAATGTTTATTCTATGAACTCATGTTAACCTTTTTAAAACATACAGTGAACATCTTAGCAGCCATTAATTCAAATACAACCCCCAAAGACTACAACACTAAGTAATCATACAATTTACAGTGCAGAAGGAGGCCATTCAGCCCATCGAGTCTGCACCGGCTTCTGGAAAGAGCACCCTACCCAAGGTTAACACCTCCACCCTATCCCTCCGTAACCCCACCCAACACTAAGGGAAATTTTGGACACTAAGGACAATTTATCATGGCCAATCCACCTAACCTGCACATCTTTGGACTGCGAGAGGAAACCGGAGCACCTGGAGGAAACCCACGCACACACGGGGAGGATGTGCAGACTCCGCACAGACAGTGACCCTAGCCAGAATCGAACTTGGGACCCTGGAGCTGTTAAGCGATTGTGCTATCCACAATGCTACCGTGCTAATCCATTAAGCTTTCCTTTTAACATCCAGAAGACAGAAGAAACACCTTTTAACAGAAGCACATCAGGTTTACATTCACTATTGAAAACATTTATAATTCTGAATTCCACCAAATGATCAAGAGATAGTCTTTTCATGGCAGAAAGATCAACAGTACACCTACTCTATCTGGCTTCAGCTCCAACACTGAAAACAAAACTAAAACACACCCTGCAGCAAACAGCCTAAAACAAAAGTAAAAAGCTGACAGACAGCCCAGCTCCACCCACTCTCTGACATCACTGCAGTAGTAAACATCAATTTCTTAAAGGTACTCTCACTACAGATATTTATATACACACCCATTTATAAACACCCATTTCTTAAAGGTACTCTCACATGACAATCTGCAAAAATGTATTAATTTTGCTTCAAATTTCCACCCCTCTATCACCTTCATATGATCCATCTCTGACATTTCACTTTCCTTCCTTGACCTTTCTATTTAAATTTCTGGGGATAGAATGTCCACTAGTAACCATTAAAAACCCACTGACTCTCACAGCTATCTTGACTACAGCTCTTCACAACCCACACTCTTTAAGGACTCCATCCCATTTTCCCAGTTCCTCTGTCACATCTGTTCCGATTATGCCATTCTCCAAAATGGTGCTGCTGACCTGTCTTCTTTCTTCCTTAATCGTTGTTTCCCACCCACTATGGCCGACTGGGCTCTCAACTGTGTCCAACCCATCTCCCGCACCTCTGCTCTCACCCCTTCCCCTCCTTCCCAGAATAGGGTCTCCCTGGTCTTCACATTTCACCCACCAGCCTCCACATTCAAAGAATCATCGTCCGCCAGTTCTATTAACTCTAATGTGATGCCACCACCAAACACATCTTCCCCTCACTCCCAGTCAGCATTTCACAGGGACTGCTCCCTCCGGGATACCCTTTCCACTCCTCCATCACCTATAAAACCTTATCCTCTTCCCACGGCACCTTCCCAAGTAATCACAGAAGGTGTAACACTTGCCTCTTTACCTCCTCCCTGCTCACCAATCCAGGGCCTAAATACTATTTTTAAGTGAGGCAGCGCTTCACATGCACCTCCTTCAATCTGATCCATTGCATTTACTGCTCCCAATGCGGTCTGCTCTATATTGGAGAAACTAAACGCAGACTGGGTGACTACTTTGCAGAACACCTTTGGTCCATCCACAAGCGGGGCTCAGACCTTCCTGTCGCTTGCTATTTCAACTCACCGTCTTGCTCTCAAGTCTACATGTTCATACTTGGCCTGCAATAATTTTCCATTAGTGAAGCCCAGTGTAAAATGGAGGAACAACACCTCATCTTCTGATTAGGCACATTACAGCCTTCCGGACTTAATACTTAGTTCAACAACTTCAGACTGTAAACTTCCTCCTCCACCTTCACCACAAGTTTATTTGTCAATATATTTTAATTTCTTCAACTGAGCCGTTTTCCCCTCACTGTGGCCATCCCACCCCATCCAATTTGGGGCCAAAAGACATAGAAGCAGAATTAGGCCACTCGGACCATTAACTCTGCTCTGCCATTCAATCATGGCTGATATTTTTCTCATCCCCATTCTCCCGTCTTCTCCCCATAACCCCTGATCCCCTTATTAATCAAGAACCTATCTATCTCAGGGGCTGGGTTAGCACAGGGCTAAACAGCTGGCTTTTAAAGCAGACCTAGGCAGGCCAGCAACGCGGATTCAATTCCCGTACCAGCCTCCCCGAATAGGTGCCGGAATGTGGCGACTACGGGCTTTTCACAGTAACTTCATTTGAAGCCTACTTGTGACAATAAGCGATTTTCATTAAATTTCATTTCGTCTCTATCTTAAAGACACTCAGTGATTTGGCCTCCACAGCCTTCAGAGGCAAAGAGTTCCACAGATTCACCACCTTCTGGCTGAAGAAATTCCTCTCGGGCATCTGTTCTGTTCCGAGTTGCCCTTTGACACATTGCTCACTTTTGTTCTGCCATTAACACATTTTAATCTTTTTATGGACCACTATCAGCACCCTTCTTAACCTTAATCACCCTCATTTACATTCCTTTTGTCTTTCTATCCAAAACGTCAATGTCAATCTCCAACTATCACTGGCCCTCTATTCTGCTCCACCCCACCTACCCCCCAGAACAGTATTCTTAATTTAGTGTACCCAATTCATTTTTTCAAATTAAAGGGCAATTTAACATGTGCAATCCACCTACCCTGCACATTTTTGGGTTGTGGGGGCGAAACCCACGCAAACACGGAAAGATTGTGCAAACTCCACACGGACAGAGACCCAGAGCTGGGACCGTGGCGCCATGAGGCAGCAGGGCTAACCGACTGCACGACTGTGCTGCCCCCAGTTCTCTCCAATTTTGATAAACAATCATCCAGACTCTAAACGTTAGCTCCCTTCTCTCCCCACAGATGCTGTCAGACCTGCAGCAATTGTCCAGTATTTTCTGTTTTGTTTCAGATTCCATCATCCACAGTAATTTGCTTTTATCCACACACCCATTTACCGACCCACTTATACCCACCTCAGCCATCTACCCACCTTACCCACTCACCATGCACTCATCCATTCATAAACTCACAGTCAAAAAACAGGACCTTTAAACTCATCTAAATATGACAACTAATGCCGTAAAGTGGTGTGTCCTCTCTTCCCTCAACGCTACTTCAATTCTAGTTCCCTTTAAGAAGGTGCACTGCCCATTTCTCTAACAGCCACGACCAGAAAATCCCGGAAGAAATGCACAGTAGGATCAGGAAAATATTTGAGGGGGCGGCAAAGTGCACAACATTGCCACTGACAGCGAAAGTGGAAGGAGCTGGGAGGCGAGATAGAGGAGGGCCTCTGGGCAGACGCGTTAGGAAGGGTCAATGCTACCGCAACATGTGCCAGGCTCAGCCTGATCCAACATAAGGTTGTTCACCGGGCTCACATGACAATGGCCCAGATGAGCAGATTCTTTGGGGTGGAGGACAGGTGTGCGAAGTGTGCGGGGGGTCAGCAAACCATGTCCACATGTTCTGGGCATGTCCAAAACTGAAGGGATCTTTGCAGGGGTTTGCTGATGCCATGTCCACAGTATTACATATGTTGGTGGCAATGAGTCCGGAGGTGGCGATTTTTGGGGTATCGCAGGACCCAGGAAGAGAGAGAGGCAGATGTTCTGGCCTTTGCTTCCCTGGTAGCCCGGAGGCTTATATTGTTGGCATGGAAGGATTCAAAGCCCCCGAAATCGGAGACCTGGCTTCGGACATGGCTGGCTTCCTCTGCCTGCAGAAAATTAAGTTCGCCATGAGAGGGTCTCTGCTGGGGTTCGCTCGGAGGTGGCAGCCATTCATCGACTTCCTCGCAGAGAACTAATCGTCAGCAGAAGGAGGGGGGGGGGGGGGGGGGGTTAGGTTAGCGTAAATTAGGGGGGTAAGTAACGGCAAGACCTGTGAGAGAGGGAGGTGGAATTTGCACTATGTTTATATTTTCCTTGTTATGTATATAGTTGATTTTGTTGCTGTTAAAATGCCAAAGAAACACCTCAATAAAATGTTTATTAAAAAAAAACATTGCCACTGACCAGAAGATTCAATCCAATGAAGCACTCATGTGCTCAGGTCTTTGAAATGGACTTGAATCCCACTTTTTAATTCAGAGGTAAGAATGCTACCACTGACAAGGATTGACATCTAATTTGTGTTGTTTTGTATTGCTTCCATTTGTTCCCTTCCTTAGAAATAAGTTAGAATCTGTCTCACTAGTATAAGGGAATACAATTGACTACTAATGTCAAAAAAATACAACTAATTTGCGAATTCAAAACTTAACTGGTCCTTTTGAAATCTGAAGAAGCATTAAATGAATACATTTTTGTTCACATTCTCTTTCTCACAACCCTCTCATTCCTGACTCATCCTTCTCTCTTCATTCTAAAGATTGAGGATTGCTCGCAGTCCTGAGCTGATAATTTGGGGTCATGGGTTCCTAGGCAGCACTGGCGACTGCTGAGCAGAGACTCTGGCCATTAAGTGATTTTTATCCCAAATGGTTTGCCTATTCGTTCAGTGCCCTAGCTGGCTGTTCAGTGCTCCAATTGCTTAATTGGGCACTTAGTTGGATGCGCGCATAATGGAGGAGATATAGTGAAGTTAAGTTTTTGTTAAGTTTTACATCAATGAGTATTTATGGCATGCACATGTATTACTCCCCACTGTCCCATCCACTACCGATTTTTCAAATAAAAGTCTGGGGAAAAGGTCCGTCACGAGCTGGAGCTACCAAGGATAAACTCACCAAAGGCTAGACTGAGGATTGACACGCAACAAACACACCGACTTTCATCTCCGCATCTCAACTTCGCTGTCAGGAAATCAAAATATCAGAATATGCCTAATGCAGACACCACGGATGCCACGTTTCCCGCTCTGGTGGGCTCCATAAAATTCGCCCCTCTTTTCCCATCTCACAGACGTAAGTAAATCACATTGAGCTTTTCTAACTGACAACAAAATAAAGCCAATATGATTTGTCTGCTTTTAACGTGAAGTATCTGTTTGGTAGTTCCGGCTCGTGACAGACCTTTTCCAGATTTTTATTTGAAAAATCAAGTGGATGGGACAGTGAGGAAGAATCCCACACCAGTATATGGAGACGATGACCAGAAGTGGTAGTACAAGAAGGAAAAATAGAGTACAAAAGGCAGTGTAAAACCCACAGCACAGAAAAACATGGCAGAGGGGCAGGGTACTGGCTCAGCAGCCCAGTGGTCAGCGGAGCAGCTGATGAAATTTATTCAGGCGAGTTTCGCCAATCAAAAGGAGGAAGGACGAGACCCAATCAAGGCATTGATTGACCGAGTGAAGCAGGGGCTGGAAGCCCACGGTCGGGCGATCCAGAAGGTTGAGGAGAAGGTGGTCGAGCACGAGGGACATCTTACTGCGCTGGAGTTACAGGTGGGGCTGATGAGGGATCAGCAGAGAAGCTGCAGGTGAAGGTGAAGGACCTGGAGAGCAGGTCCCGCCAACAGTACTTGAGGATCGTCGGCCTCCCTGAGGGCTGTGAGGGAATGGACGCAAGGGCCTATGTGGCGAATATGTTAGAAAAATTAATGGGTGATGGGGTGTTTGCTCGACCCTTGGCAGTAGATAGAGCGCACAGAATGCTTGCGAGGTGACCGCGTGTGAACGAGCCGCCGAGGGCGATGGTGGTGCGAATGCACCGGTTCCTGGATAAAGAACAGATTTAGCGGTGGGCCAAGCAGACACGGAGCTGCAAGTGGGAGAACAGGGTGAATGGATCTTTTTTGCCTTTTCTATGTGTTTTGTTGGAACTGTGTTTTTTGAATATGTATGTGTGAGTGGGGGAGGGCGGGGGAACACTAGTGGGTAGAATGGTTGGCACCATGGGGGGGGGGGGGGGGGGAGAGAGCTACCAGGCTAAGAGGGGGGGGGGGTGAGCAGATGATAAGTTTGCTAAAGGGGGTTGGAATTGTTGTGCTGCTAATAGGGGGGTGGGGAGGGGGTGGACATCGCTCTGCTGACAGGGAGGGATTGTTGCTGGGAGACAAATGGGAAGTCGAGGATGGAGGATGCCGAAGGGCGGGCCTGCGGGGGCGCGAGCTGGAGACTGGCCTAAGAAGGGTAATGTTTGATCGGCTGGAAGGGAGGGGCGAGATGCCTCCCGGTCAGGCTCACGTGGAACGTTAGAGGGCTGAATGGGCCGGTTAAGAGGGCTCGCATGTTTGCGCATTTGAGGGTATTGAAGGCCGGCGTGGCAATGCTACAGGAGACACACCTGAGGGTAACAGATCAGACCAGATTGAGGAAGGGGTGGGTCGGGCAGGTACTTCACTTGGGGTTGGACTCTTAAGACTAGCAGGGCCGCGATCCTGATTAATAAACTGGTGTCAGTTGAGGCGGGGAAAATAGTTACAGATATAGGGGGCAGGTATATCACGGTCAGCAGGAAGCTGGAGGGTACACTGGTGGTGCTCGTGAATGTCTACGCACCAAACTGGGATGATGTAGAGTTTATAAGACGGATTCACACAAGCTGATCATGGCGGCGGGGAGACGGACTTTAATATGGTCATTGATCCAAGGTTGGACGGGTCGTGCTCAAAGACAGGGAGGGTGCCAGCAATGGTGAAGGAACTAAAGGGGTTCATGGAGCAGATGGGTGGGATAGACCCATGAAGGTTTGGTCGGCCAAGAGCGAAGGAGTTTTCTTTCTTTTTGCATGTACATAAAGTATACTTCCAGAATGATTTTTAAAATCCTGAACAGGGTTATCCTGGCGGGGTGGTTGATACCGAGTATTCGCCAATTGCTGTGACAGACCATGGCCCACATTGGGTGGATCTACAGGTGTGCAAAGAGGGGGGCCAGCGACCACAATGGAGATTGGACGTAGGACTGTTAGCGGACGAGGGGCTGTGCGGGCGTGTGAGGGAGTCCATCCAGAACTATCTGGAAATAAACGGCAGCGGGAAAGTCTCGCCAGCAATGGTTTGGGAAGTACTGAAGGCAGTGGTTAGAGGGGAACTAATATCGATACAGGCCCACAGGAGGAAGGTGGAGAGAGCAGAGATAGGTTGGTTGGGGAAATACTCCAGTTAGACAGGAGATACCAGAAGGCCCTGGAGGCAGGGTTATTGAAGGAGTGGTGGAATCTCCAGCTGGAGTTTGGTCTGTTGTCTATGGGGAAGCTGGTGGAGCAGCTGAGGGAGGCAATATATGAGTATGGAGAGAAGGCCAGCAGAATGCTTGCAGACCAGCTAAGGAAAAGGGAGGCAGGTAAAGTTAAGGACCGAGCTGGGAACACAGTCTTGGACCCAGCAGGGGTGAACGGGGCGTTTAAGGAGTTTTACAGCCGGTTATATGAGTCGGAAGCCCAGCTGGGGTGGAAGGGATGAGGCAGTTTCTGGGAGGGCTGGAGTTTCCGAGGATGGAGGAAGGGTTGGTGGATGGGCTGGGAGCCCTGATCAGGATTGAAGAAATAGTAGAAGGTCTAGAGGCCATGCAGTCGGCTAAGGCCCCGGGACCGGACGGCTATCCAGTGGAATTTTACACAACGTTCTCGGAGATGCTGGGCCCACTGTTGGTGAGGACGTTTAATGAGGCAAGGAAGCGGGGATTCTTCCCCGACAATATCACAGGCCTCAACCTCACTGATCCTGAAACGGGATGAGGACCCTGAGCTATGCCGGTCATTCAGGCCAATCTCCTTATTGAATGTTGATGCCAAACTGTTGGCTAAAATCTTGGCCTCAAGGATAGAAGATTGTGTCCCAGAGGTGATAGGAGAGGACCAGACGGGGTTTGTTAAGGGCAGGCAGCTAACGGCTAACGTTAGAAGGCTCTTAAATGTGATCATGATGCCCCCAGAGGGGAGGGAGGTGGAAGTAGAAAAGGCCTTCGACCGGGTGGAATGGAACTATTTGTGGTAGGTGTTGGAACGGTTTGGGTTTGGGTGGGGCTTTATTGATTGGGTCCGATTGTTGTACCAGGCACTGGTGGTGAGGGTCCGAACGATTCAGGTGACGTCGGACTATTTTAAATTGCACCGGGGGGCTAGGCAGGGATACCCCCTCTCCGCACTGTTGTTCGTGTTGGCCATAGAGCCACTGGCGATGGCACCAAGAGCTTAAAGGGACTGGAAGGGGTTGGTCTGGTCAGAGGGGGAGGGGGGGGGGGGGGGGGGGGGGTAGAACACGGGGTCTCGCTATAAGCCAACGACCTGTTCCTGTATATTTCCGACCTGTTAGGGGGGTACGAGAGAGATTATGAGGATGTTAGGGGAACTTGGCCGGTTTTCGGGATACAAATTGCATATGGGGAAAAGTGAGATGTTTGCGATCCAGGCAAGGGGACAGGAGAGGAGATTGGGAGAGCTGCCACTCAGAGTGGTGGGAGGGAGCTTTCATCATTTGGGAATCCAGGTGGCACGGGACTGGGGGCTGTTGCATAAACTAAATTTGACCCAGCTAGTAGAACAGATGAATAAAGATTTTCGAAAGTGGAACATGCTCCCGCTGTTACTGGCAGGCAGAGTACAGACCGTGAAAATGACGGTCCTCCCGAGGTTTCTGCTTGTTTTTCAGTGCCTCCCCATTTTTATCCCATGGGCCTTTTTAAAATGAGTAAACAAGGGCTTTTTGTGATTTTGGGCTTTGTCTGAGCGGGTAACACCCCTCGAGTGAAGAAAGTGTTGCTGGAGTGTGGCCGAGGAGAGGGTGAGTTGGCGCTGCTGAACTTTAGCAGCTATTACTGGACGGCAAATATAGCCATTATTAGGAATTAGGAAGTGGGGGCATTATGGGAGCGAGTAAAGGCGGCATCATGCAAGAACACAAGTTTGGGGGCATTGGTAACAGCACCTTTGCCGTTCTCGCAAGCCGGGTACTCCACAGGCCCGGTGGTAGTGGCGGCCTCGAGAGTCTGGGGGCAGTGGGAAGCATACGAGTGCGGAGAGAACATCGGTCTGGGCTCCAATTGGCAAAACCATCGGTTTGTACCGGGAAGGCTGGATGGGGGCTTTCGGAGATGGCAGAGAGCAGGGATTGAGAGGATGGGGGATCTATTTATAGATGGGAGCTTCCCCTGTTTGAAGGATTCAGAGGAGAAAATTGAGCTGCCAGCTTGAAATTGTTTCAGATATCTGCAGGTAGGGGATTTTTTGCCAAGGCAGGTTTCGACCTTTCCGCTCCTAGCGCCACGGGAGATACAGGACAGGGTAGTTTCCAGAACGGGGGTGGGAGAGGGGAAGGTTTTGGATATTTATAAAGAACTCATGGAGTCGGAGGAAACGCAGACAGAGGAGCTAAAGCGCAAATGGGAAGATGAGCAAGGGGGGGTTGGGGGAGATAGAGGCAGGTCTTTGTGCGGATGCGTTAAGCAGAGTCAACACGTCCTCATTATGTGCCAGGCTCAGCCTGATTCAGTTTAAGGTCGTTCACCAGGCACACATGGCGGTGACCCGGATGAGCAAGTTTTTAGGGATAGAGGACAGATGTGCGAGATGTGCAGGAGGGCCAGCAAACTATGTCCATATGTTTTGGGCATATCCAAAGCTAAGGGGATTTTGGCAGGGTTTTACAGATGTCATGTCCACGGCGTTAAAAACAAGGGTGGTGCCGAGTCCAGTGGTGGCGATTTTCAGAGTGTCGGAAGATCCAGGAGTCCAGGGGGTGAGGGAGGCTGACGTCTTGGTCTTTCCTCTTTGGTAACCCGGAGACGGATATTGTGAGCGTGGAGGGACTCGAAGCCCCCGAATTCAGAGATCTGTCTTAGTGACATAGCTTGGTTTCTCAAACTGGAGAAAATAATGTTCGCCCTAAGAGGGTTAATGCCAGGGTTTGTCCGGAGGTGGCAGCCTTTTGTCGACTTCTTCGGAGAAAACTAACTATCAGCAGAGGTGGTGGTTGGGTAATATAAAATTATTAATGCCTTAATAAATTGTTTTTCAGAAAAATAATTGACTATTAGCACAAAAACATTCTTGCACCTCTTTTTCTGGTCCCAGTTTCCTTGTCTCTCCCCTTAATTAACTTTCTCAAACTTATGCAACAAAAATGTTAAACATGTGATCAAAACACTATTGCTTTTCCATCATTTCTCACACACACACATCATCTACTAAAACCACTCAATATAAATCCCACTACAATAACGTTTTTGAAATTTGTGCTGTTGTTTAAAAAATTATGGCAAAGTGTAAAAAAAACAGCGAATGCAGCAGAAAATGGGCACACTAACAATCATAATTGCTTATTGTCACAAGTAGGCTTCAATTAAGTTACTGTGAAAAGCCCCGAGTCGCCACATTCCGGCGCCTGTTCAGGGAGGCCGGTAGAGGAATTGAACCCGTGCTGCTGGCCTTGTTGTGCATTACAAGTCAGCTGTTTAGCCCACTGTGCTAAACCAGCCTCTTCAAGTGTTCAGACAGAAAAATCCAATGCCAGTTCACAGAGGCACAATTCTAGGAAAAACATCTATTGGAAGAAGCTGATGACTTTGTTAACAGACAAATCAGTGGATTAATTAAATAATGTTATTGCAAAATAAGCACCTTTATTTTGGACATAGAAACTTCAGAAGAAAAAAGATTGATTAAAAAAAATCACCAATTGATCCATATTCATAATTATAGAGTGATAGACTCATTCTAAATAAATGCTGGGCGGCATGGTGGCACAGTGGTTAGCACCGCTGCCTCACGGCACCATGGACCCGGGTTCGATTCCTGGCCCTGGGCCACGATTCGTTTGGAGTTTGCACATTCTCTCCATGGCTGCATGGGTTTCACCCCACAAACACAAAAGATATGCAGGGTAGGTAGACTGGCCATGCTAAATTGCCTCTTAATTGGGAAAAAAAGAATTGGGCACTCTAAATTTATTTAAAAAATAAAAGTTGCCATTGACTGTCATACTGTGGCCACCTGCAGGACTGGCAGGCACTTGCAGGTAAACATGTCAGTTATGATACAGTGGTTAGAAAATTGTTGGTTCAAGCCCTACTCCAAAGGTTTGAGCGCATAATTTAGGCTGCAGTGCCTTTTAAATGAGACACAAAACTTTCAGGTACATGTAAAAGAACACAATAATTATTTGAAGAGAGACAGGGAAGCTTGCCCTGTATCCTAGCGAATACTTCTCCCACCAAAACAGATTATTTGAACACTTACTCATTTGCGAATCTTACAATGTGCATTTTGGCTGCTAAACGTCTCCACATTAAAACAGTACTAAACAGTCAATCATGGAAAAAAAGAGGAAATCTACAGACGAACCAAAAGTTTAGTACGAATGACGGAAATTATTGTGCTAAGGTCATGAAAGGAATTATATAAATGAATGCTCATTTTACAAAGAGTTTTCAATCAAACACAGGTGTTGTGTATTGAAATCAATATAACAGATCTGTTTTACATTGTAAGCTTATGTGTCCAACTTCACTGGAATTACTTGGGAGTAAATAAATGGAATAATAATGTAACGTTTAGTACAGAATGAATGGGGCAGCACAGTGGCGCAGTGGGTTAGCACTGCGGCCTCATGGCGCTGAGGTCCCAGGTTCGATCCCGGCTCTGGGTCACTGTTCGTGTGGAGTTTGCACATTCTCTCCGTGTTTGCGTGGGTTTCTCCCCCACAACCCAAAGATGTGCAGAGTAGGTGAATTGGCCGCTAAATTGCCCCTTAATTGGAAAAAATTAAGTGGGTACTCTAAAAGTAAAAAAAAAAGTACAGAATGAATTATTAAAAGTATGGGAATGCATTACGTGTATATACAATAATTATATAAAGTGTGTTTGAGGTTTATGACAAAGTAAGGGGATGGGGATGCCGATTAGCTCCAGCTAACATGTGGCTCAGAATAAAACCAACAACGTGTGGCTGAGGCAGACTTGGGGCCTCTTTGCCCTGTCCAGTATTAAAATCACGGCATAAGCATGGCTTTGTGACCCTCAAATAATCTAGGATTCTACCTACACCACAATAATCAGGTTGAGGATGTCAAATTATGACAAGAAGACTGGAGTGGCTCATGGGTATTTAAACCCTCACAACTGTACATCCACACAGACCAACAGTTTATTGCTCTGAATCCAATTGGTGAGCCAAGTTTTTTCTTCTCAAATTTCCACTAACTTATTCGCATATCAGCACGGTGGCGCAGTGGTTAGCACTGCTGCCTCAAGGCGCCGAGGACCTAGGTTCGATCCTGGCCCCGGGTCACTGTCTGTGTGGAGTTTCCACATTCTCCCCATGTCTGCACAACCTGCACATAGGGGCTGTTTAGCACAGGGCTAAATCGCTGGCTTTGAAAGCAGGCCAAGGCAGGCCAGCAACACGGTTCAATTCCTGTACCAGCCTCCCCAAACAGGCGCCGGAATGTGGCAACTCAGGGCTTTTCACAGTAACTTCATTTGAAGCCTACTTGTGACAATAAGCGATTTTCATTTAATTTAATTTCAACCCAAAATGATGTGCAGGGGAGGTGAATTGGCCACGTTAAATTGCCCTTAATTGGGAAAAATAGGATTGGGTACTCTAAAATTAAAAAGATTAAAAAATCTTATTCGTATATCTTGTACAAACTGATGCAATCGGGCAGCATTTCATAACATGAAGTTTTAAAATAATTTTGCATCAAAAATACTCCTGGATATAATAACCTGGTGCAGTTTTACTAATACAACTGAAAACTAATTTACAACTGAAAGCTAATTTATCACAAAAAACAAGCATTCTTAATCAGAGAGCCCAGTCAACAACCTGTGAATTACCCAATTTTAAATAACTCAATGACATTAAAAGATATACAGACCCATTTGCTTGTTAGGTTGGTTTATGGTAGTCAGTTTCCCAGTAAATCTAAAAGACTTGAAACTTTAATACTTGTTTAGTAATGTCATTGTGTGGGCGGGGGTCCGCGAATCATGCTCACATGCTCTGGGGCTGCGAGAAACTGGAGAGTTTTAGGGAGGCAGTGTTCAGGACGTTATCCAGAACAGTGGAGGCCTAGGTCAGTCCGGACCCTATGGCGGTTATTTTTGGGGTTTCGGAGGAGCCTGGGCAGCTGGAGCAGATGTCATGGCCTTTGTCTCTCTGATTGAATTGAAGGGCGGTTATGCCACCGGGGTGGCGCCCTGGCTGGGCGACCTATACGATTTTCCCTGGCTGGAGAAGATTAAGTTCGCTCTCAGGGGTCAGAAGAGAGCTTTGAAGTGCGGTGGAGGCTGTTCATGACTTAATTTGAGGAGCTGTTCGTCGTGGTGGGTGGGGGAAAATCTGAACAAACTGTTAGCTATGCTTTGATGGACTGCATGTTTTGTTGAAATGGTGTGCTTGGAATAAAATATCTTTCAAAAAAATGAATGTAAATTGTGCTTAAAAAAGTTAAGAGACTTCTCGAAAGACTGTAAATAAGCGCAGTTAGTGGAAACATGCAATGGTCATTAATTCCAGCGCTGGCACCAGGAAGATGCGAAGAGACCATTCTTTAATCTAATGACCCAAAGGCTCTTTTTAGGGCCACCCACTTTATCTAAAAAAGGGCAGACTATTGTCTGTCCCTGATTCTGCTCTGCTACTTAATGCGCAAATGTTTCATGTCTTATGACATCAATCCGGAGCTCATTCTGTGCACATTATTTGCATATTCAGTATTTGTAATACATCCGAATTGCCGCTGTTTATTGGGGGTAAAATCTCAGTGAACTGAAATGATCGGAGTTCCAATAATATTGCTCAAATAAGGAGGTGAATTGGGCATTCTGAATTCTCCCTCAGTGTACCCGAACAGGCGCCTAGTGGCAACTAGGGGCTTCTCACAGTAACTTCATTGCAGTGTTAATGTAAGCCTGCTTGTGACAATAAAAATTATTATTAATTAAAAATTCAGTCTAGAGGCTGGCCAGTTTTATGGACAGGGTTGGCTTCCAGTAAGATGTTTTTTCAAAACTAGTGTAAATGATCAGACTCTAGATTGCGCTGGATGCAGTTTACCCCTATAATTCCTCAATCTTTTACACTTGTCTGAGTGATTTGGGGGCAAATTGCACTGGATAATCCAGCACAACCCAATGGAAACTCCTGCCCATATTGTTTATGTTGTTTGGAAATATAAATAGCACAAGAATTACAATCCTTTAACAGTACACTATTATTACCTTAAGCGTCCTTCCTGAAAGGCCAATAATTGTCTCATCTTTTGGCTCTAATACTGTACATGTGTTCACATCCCCACTGCCTGTGGTGTCAATGATGTCAATAATTTTCGGCTTTCCATCGCTTGTGACCTGTAAAGAAAGTTTATTTATAGTTTCAAGATCACAATTGTTGGTAATTATCATAACAATAATTACTTCCAGCAAACAGCCACGTTACAGACTACAGTATTTATTTTAAGCCATAATTCAATGTGGCAAGTTCTAAACATAGGAAACGTTTTGAAAAATGACGCAGTTCTTTTCATCAAGTATTAATCGTGCTAAAAGACAATGTTGAAACATCAAGTTAGGTGAAAATTGGGAGTGTTTTGCAATTAAAGTAAGTTCACTTGGACAATCTCTTTCACTGAAAATAACCGACAGTATTCAGTAGAACTGTCGTTGATGAAATGCTCCCAATTTTCACCTAACTTGGGTGTCTCAACACCGTGCAAGCTGTAAAGGTATAACAGCTCAGATTTTCCTTGGCTCAAACAAAAATTTGGCCGTGACGTGAAAAAAAATAAGATGGCTTTGGGTACTTTCTTTATTACAAGCTTGAGTATCAGTGAACAACCCTAGAGGTTAGAGAGCACTATCCTGCTAAAAGAAAATAATAATCTTTATTGTCACAAGTAGGTTTACATTAACACTGTAATGAAGTTAGTGTGAAAATCCCCTAGTCGCCACAATCAGGCACCTGTTCAGGTACACAGAGGGAGAATTCAGAACGTCCAAATTACCGAACTACATGTCTTTCGGGACTTGTGGGAGGAAACCGGAGCACCCGGAGGAAGCCCATGCAGGCATGGAGAGAATGTGCAGACTCCGCACAGACAGTGACACAAGTCGGGAATCGAACAACAGTGCTAACCAATGTGTTACCTTGTCTCCTTCATCTTATATAGACACGTGTTTAGCACTTCCTTTTAGTGTAATCATGCACTGATTACATGTGAGAGCCCACTGGTTAGCACAGTTGCTTCACAGCTCCAGGGTCCCATGTTTGATTCGCGGCTTGGGTCACTGTGTGTAGAGTCTACACGTTCTCCCCTTGTCTGCTTGGGATTCCTCCGGGTCCCTCCCACAGTCGAAAGATGTGCAGATTAGGTGGATTGGCCATGATAAATTGCCCTTGGTGTCCAAAAAAAAGGTTAGGTGGGGTTCCTGACTTATGGGGATAGGATGGAGGCATAGGCTTGGGCGGGGTGCTCTTTTCAAGGGCCGGTGCAGACTCGATGAGCCTCCTTCTGCACTGTAAATTTCTATTTCTATTACTGAATGGCCAAAGATTCTAGTAATACGACATTCTACTTTGTTTCTATTTTGTTCTTAAAAAGGATTTTAAAAAGAAGGGTTGGCAAGATGAATAATTGAACATTTGACAAACATTTCCACAATCAGCGACTTACATTTAAATACAGTGCCTTCAAATTTGTGCTCAGCACAATGCAGCTGTTTGACACTTTTTGTCTTGATGGGTTTAAAAGAAAAAACAGATTTTGCATTTAAACCCTCAGACACTAACATATTGGTCCAATTTCTTTCTTTATCCTTTTGCAGAGATATTAATTTATTTAATACAACCAATTCTTGGTGTAATAAGTTTACGGAGGCAGAAGTCCCTTCACCAGAAATCCTTTTATTTACAAAACCAACAGCCGAATAACCAGGTGCATTCAGCTTGCTGTCTACACTGGGAGTGCAGAGGATCTGACACTCCCTGTTATATACAGAGAAAGGGGTTCCCTCATCAGGGACCTCATATTCTAATTGGCCAATCTCAAAGGCCTGGCCCAAGTCATTGCAACCCCCCCTCCCCCCACCCAAAGTCTGAGAAGCCCCCGTGGTCCTCGTGACTCACGGGTCTCCTGCTTTTATTCTGCGCCGGGTCCAGATCCTCCACTTCGGCCTCCGACGTAGGGGGCTAGGCGCCCGTCTTTTCCGATGGGAGCGCCCGAGGAGTGGTTTGCCCCTTTCCTCCGGCGGCAGGGGGACGGCTGCAGCATCATCCATTGTGTCCATGTCTGAATCCGATGTCCTCACCAGTGGTGTCAGAGGAGCGTGAATAGTTTGTGGGGGTGAACTCTCCCCGGTCCTCGGTATACTGGTCTGAGTCTGCTCCGGGGGGAGGAAATGAACCCGGGGTCCAGGTGCTTTTTTATTACATGTTGTCCCACACGTATCTCATACGACACAGGTCCTGTCCTGGTCTTGACTGTTCCTGCTACCCATGTGGGGCCATTGACATGATTTCTGACCCATACCTTTTCACCCGCGTTGAACTCCCTTTCTCGGTGAATGTTGTTGTGGCCCCTGCATTGGGCCTTGTTGTCGTTCTACTCTTCTGCCTAAATTTGGGAATAGTAGACTCAGCCTGGTTCAGAGTTGTCTGCCAATGAGTAACTCCGCCGGTGCTATTCCCGTTGTGGCGTGTGGGGTTGTCCTATAGTGGAATAGCCAGCGCATCAGTTTTGTGTCTAATGATGCTGCTGACTGCTTTTTCAACACGACTCTGGGGTCTGGAGGGCTCTCTCCGCCAACCCATTTGATGCCGGGTGGTATGGTGCCGTTCTTTTGTGCCGAATGCCATTTCACGTCATGAATTTTGTGAAGTCCTGGCTGGTGAAAACTGATCAATAATCTGAAACTAACACCTCCGAGATACCATGCGTTGTAAATGAGGTGCGAGGTTTTTCGATGGTAGCTGCTGAATTTGCAGAGTTCATTTTGTAGACATCGAGCCATTTGGAATTTGTGTCTACTGTTACAAAAACATTGAACCCATAAACGGACCTGCAAAAATCGACATGAAGTCGCGACCATGGTCTACCTGGCCATTCCCATGGGTGCAGCTTGTCCTTCTGCCCTTGTTGGCATTCTTGGCACCGATCTACCAATGCCGCTATGTCTGTGTCCAAGCCCGGCCACCATACATAGCTCCTGCCAGCATCTTCATTTTTGAGACTCTAGGGTGTCCATGATGTAGTTCAGCCAGTACGGCTCGTCGACCTTGACTTGAAACTATTACTCGAGCTCCCCATAACAGTATCCAGTCTTCCACAGTGATCTGCTTTCTTCTGCACCAATAAGGGTGGAATTACGCCTGGACC